>NW_004567114.1:35866246-35881618 GCF_000260355.1 Condylura cristata | reverse complement strand
ATATGTGTGTGTGTGTGTGTGTGTGTATATATATATATGTGTATATATATATATATATATATATCTGTGTTAAGCCTCATCTTCTTCGGGCATCAATGCATACACATTGAGAGTTTACCATAGTTAAGGCACCATATTTAAAGTTCAGGGTACTTCAGAAAATGAGATGAACATAGTTCCTGCTTTCACAGAGATTCAGTTTAGTTGAAAGACAGTTAATGGTCAAAGAAACACATACCAATTTATAGACTGCATAATGATGTTGATCAGCACTATAATTGAGTTTCAGGCTTGGGTAAGGACCCATAACCTCTGGAGAAGAAATCAAGCATAACTTCCCAGTGGAAGCCATATTTAGATAATCTTCAGGTGTCACCCAAACAAATAAATGGGGGAAGGACACCCCAGACCCTGAGTATGAAAAGTCCCTGAATCAGAAGTTGCCTAAGGAAATCCAATGAGATTTGATCATAGAAGGAGGTAAAAGGAAAAAAAGCTACTTAGAGTGAAGTGTAGAGAAAAATGGGCCAGATGATGTGGGGTTCTCAAAGACATTTAAGAATTTTAAATCTTATTCCAAGTGCACTGAAAGTTATAAGGAAGGTCTGATGCCATTATCTCTATTAAAAAAAAATACCATGGATATATTGTAACAATGGAAGGAGGGGACAAAAGAAAGGGTATTTCAGTCATGTGGACCAAGATGTTGCCACTACAACAGAGAAAAGTGAACATAAGCACTAAGTGTGAGGTTGTTTGTTTATAGTAAAAGATAGTTGCTTCTCAGCAATCCCATATTTAGAAAGCAGGCTTGATAAGACTTTGTGTTTCATTGGTATGGGAGATAAAGGAAAGGAGTGGACCAGCACGTCTAGTTTTCTGGAGTGTAGAAATGACAGTTTTCGGTTTTACTGAAATGGAAAAGGCATGAAGAGCAGCAGATCTGGAGAAATAAAACATGATTTCTTTTAGGACAAGTTTCATATGCAGCCTTTGGGTGAAACCAAGAATGTATGTGCATATCCAGATTTGGACTCAGAGGCAAGTTCTGAGATGGACATTAAGGTTTGGTAGCCATCAGCATGCGGAAGGAAGTCCCAGCAGAGGATGTGATTAAGAGAGAGGGAGAGAGAAGGAATGCCATGATTATTAACAAAGGGTGTTATTAAGAAGCATCGGTGATTCCAACTGGAAGGCCAGTGGTAGTCAGGGTGATGGCAATTCCATATTCAGTCAACATAGAATAGCAATAGTCAAAAAAAATTTTTTTAAGTTATTTAAGGGCCTCTTTGGTAGCACAAGGTGTTTTAAGTCTCAGCACTAAGAAGCTATTGGAAACTACTGCAGCCTGAGTTCAATCCCCAGCCAGGGAGGTGACCCACATGGCTCATCAGACCTCTCCTGTCTCACCCACTACTCCCTCAACAGCGTATTTCAGTAGATCCACCTTCTCTGCTCCCCACTCTGTCTCTGGTGAATCCATTCACCCCCACATATCTGTCCTATATCCCAACTCTTGTATGCACAAGTAAATAAAATAAATCTTTTAAAAATATACTCCAACCGGGCCCTCCCTGGTGGCACAGCGGGTTAAAGCACAGCACTAAGAAGTTTAAAGCCACCTCCACATGAGTTCGATCCCGCCTACCCCAGAGATCCACATGGCGCGGCAGACCTCTCCTGACCTACCCGCTGCTCCCCTCAGCAGTGTACTTCGTCAATCTGCCTGTTCTGTTCCCCACTCTGTCTCTGGTGAAGCCTCTCACCCTCCCTGAGCCTCTGGCCTGTACCCCAGTTCTGTATGCACAAATAAATAAATCTTTAAATATATATATATATATATATACTCCGACCAGTGACCCAATAAGTCAGAATTTGTGGGGCCCAAATATGTATCACTTGAAAAAACCCAAAAATCTCAAATACTTCTTATGTATGTCCATGCTTATAATAACCTGGAAAGTAATAGAAGAGTCCAAGATGGGGCTCTAAAAAGAGTCAACACTTAAATTTCAGAAGAGTAGGTAGAACTCGCAAAAGAGCAATCAATTGCCAAGCAGGAGAGCAGAGTGGAAATGAGGAAGTGACCACATGTGTTCATCACTGCTAGACATAAAATTAAGGTTGGAAGAACTCAAAAGTGACTGTTAAGTTCAAGCCATGGTGACCGTGGCATGAGTGGAATCCACAAAGAAGTGGGACTGGAACATAGAGAAGAGCCCTGGAGGACAAGGACCAGGGAAGGAGAGCGCTAGGAAGCTGAATAGAAAATAGTAGAGTGAGGACAGGGCTGGAGGGAGGCAGGAGGTCCTGGGTGGGGGTGACCACTTGACTATAGGTTCTTCATCAGAAACAGGAAGTAATTCGACCTAAGACTCTTCTGCACTCCTCACAATGTTAGATACATTTTTCACATACAACAAAAAGCATCTGAATTTAAAAGCTTGGTAAGTGCAACCTTTGCAAATTAGAAGGTCTAAGTCACACATATATTTTAAATCCACTTCATTTCTATTTTTCAAGTACTTTCATTTATTCCAAAGACAAGTGGTGCCCCATTATTTGCCAGGCACCCTGTTCACCACTAAAGATACAGAAGACAAGCCCTATGTTTCACCTTTACAAAAGGTCATGTGCTCAATAGGGCCAGGTGAGCATCAAAAAAATCACTTCTTAGGCAACAGGGGATTCTACACTGTCAAGCTTCAGCTGCAGGTGGGAGTCATTTGATTTTACTTGGGCAAGTACCCAAATTACATGAGTATAATTGCATATATAATTGCAAATTACATGAGTATAATTGTATATATTTTTTTACTACCTGAACGTTTCTATGAAAAGGTGTAGGGGAGATCTGGATCCCACTTCTTCCTTCAAAAGTTATTCAAGGAAGGTAGAGCATCCGAAGCCAGGAGGGAAGTCAAGGAACCCCACTTCACAGCTCTCCGGAGCTTAATGAGTTTTCAGGCTGTACTGACAAGGAGGAATATCCCTTAAGCCTTTAAAGAGCAAGTTAAAGGCATTCTCAGCTGGAGGACTTGCTGGCCTTTCTCTTCCTTGGGAAGATCACAAGGGTCAAGGCCAGGATGCAAATGTTTTGAGAATGGGGAGTTGGATTACAGTAAGAGCGCAATATTCTCCCTTAGTTCAGAGTGATTTAGAGAAGGAAAGTTAGCATCTCCTTGTCTTTTTCGTCCCAGAAAAGGGGGCCAACAGCACCTGATTGGGGTCACCTGGCCACTAGGGGGCTTTAGTTCCACACTGGAAGACAAAGGATTCAGGTCAATAGCACTTTTCCAGTTCTTAAAAATCTATTCACGTTCTTTCCACTTAATCATATCACCTAATTCTTAAAGGTCTCTTGATGCCTCTAAAAGATACCAGTCAGGGCCTTCCCTGGTGGTGTGACAGGTTACAGAGCAGCACTGTGAAGCTTGCGCAGCCACTTCTGAGCAAGCCCCATGTCCAGGCAGGGAGGTGACCCACATGGCACAGCAGACCTCTCCTGTCTTTCCCACCCACTGCTCCCCTCAGCAATTACTTCATCCATCTGCTTGTTCTGTCCCCTGCTATGCCTCTAGTGAATCCTCTCACTGCCCCTGCACCTCTGGCCAGTACCCCAGTTCTGTATACATAAATAAAACAGATCTTTAATAAAAGATAACAGGTAAGGCCCTCCCTGGTGGCGCAGTGGGTTGGAGCACAACACTGAGAAGCTAAAGCCACTTCCGCATGAGTTCGATTCCCACCTGCCCCGGAGGTGACCACATGGCGTGGCAGACCTCTCCTGGCCCGCCCGCTGCTCCCCTCAGCAGTGTACTTCATCCATCTGCCTGTTCTGATCCCCACTCTGTCTCCGGTGAAGCCTCTCACCGCCCCTGAGCCTCTGGCCTGTACTCCAATTCTGTATGCACAAATAAATAAATCTTTAAAAAAAAAAAAAAGATAACAGGTAAACCCCATGAGCAGATCACTTTAAAACTGTAATTTTAGTACTGTAATGAGTGATTGATGATTAGCAACTTCTCAAAGGAACTATCAAGGTAAAATCAGACTGAATCTCTATATAAGTAAAATTGGAA
The DNA here is from genome assembly GCF_000260355.1 of Condylura cristata. Lineage (NCBI taxonomy): Eukaryota > Metazoa > Chordata > Mammalia > Eulipotyphla > Talpidae > Condylura > Condylura cristata. Next base: position 35,877,536 of record NW_004567114.1, on the reverse strand, counting down.
GATGTAGAAGGTTGACCAGGAGCTGCATGCATTCGCTACTATTTAAGAAAGAAAACGCCAGGATATAAAATAAAATAAAGACTTAGGAAGTACAAAGGACAGGAAAGAGAAATTGAATGGCAGATACTTTGGTCATCTTTGGGTAATTCACTTCTCCATGGTAAGACAGATTTCAGAGACATGGAGTTAAGGTCCTTGCTTTATAAATGAAATCCAGGCACATCTAAGTGCTTACTTTAGAAATATCCTTTCCTAGTTGTTCAAAAGTGAACAAACTTAGTCTCTGTCATAAAATGTGCCTGGAAACTAGTAATATATCAATGGTCTTAAATGGAAACATTTCCTGTAAATACACAAGACCCAATAGACGTTAATTAAAAGTGAGGAATTTTTTGGCCCTCCCTGGTGGCACAGCAGGTTAAAGCACAACACTAAGAAGCTTAAACCACTTCTGCATGAGTTCGATCCCCGCCTGCCCCGGAGGTGATACACAAGGTGAGGCAGACCTCTCCTGACCCGCCCGCTGCTACCCTCAGCAGTGTACTTCATCGATCTGCCTGTTCTGCTCCTCACTCTGTCTCTGGTGGGTTCTCTCACCCTCCGCATCTCTGGCCTATACCCCAGTTCTGTATGAATAAATAAATGAATCTTTAAAAAAACAAAAAAAAAGTGAGGAATTTTTTCTAAAGGATTTCATACTTGGTAACCATGAACTAGCAGCCATACCTTTGGTAAAATTAAACCCTTCATTTACAAATAAGTCTTTGCATTCCAAAAATGTTAACACTATCTAAAATCTTTAGATGTTAAATAAAATTTGTCAGTATGAGTTTTAAAAGGGCCACCAATTTAAGAGTGTTTTTAGAGAACTATTTAATCTTCTTCCCAATTCTCTGGAATATGAGTTCTTCCTATGAAAAGCTATATACACAAAAAGCAATAAAGCAAACAAAACAATAGGCTCTTCAATTTTTTTTTTTAATTTATTTATTTGTACATACAGAACTGGGGTACAGGCCAGAGGCTCAGGGGCGGTGAGAGGCTTCACCAGAGACAGAGCGGGGAGCAGAACAGGCAGATCGACGAAGTACACTGCTGAGGGGAGCAGCGGGCGGGTCAGGAGAGGTCTGCCTCGCCATGTGGTCTCCTCCGGGGCAGGCGGGATTTGAACTCATGCGGAAGTGGCTTTAGCTTCTCAGTGCAGTGCTTTAACCCGCTGCGCCACCAGGGAGGGCCAGGCTCTTCAATTTTACAAGACATTGCCCTGATTAGAATCATATTTTTAGTTCTAGTCCTTTAGTCTGAAATTGCAGAAAAACTCCACACCTGTGTGTTTAAAGTCCTTTGCCATCTTCAGCCCAACATAGGGCTAGAATAGTCCCTTTCTTTGGTGTTGTATTTAGGTCTTTACCATAGATGATTTTTTTCAGGTGTCCTATTTGGAAGTTGGTACTTCATTCGTATGCTTTTTTTTTTTTTTTTTTTTACTAATTTGGGCAGCTTAATAGAATTTGCTTAAGAAAAGTTATGTGAAATGTGCTTAAATGATTAAAAATATTACAAAATAAACGAAGTAGGTTTATACATTGTAGTAGCTTTCTTAGGCTGCATTTAAATAGTACCAACCAACTTAGACTGAGGGACTTAAACACAGAACTTAATTTTCTCACAGATCTGGAGGCTTGAGGTCGGAGATCATGGCATCAGCAGGACTGGCTACTTTTCAAGTCTCTCCCTTGGATTGAAGATGGCTGTTTTCTACTGTGTCTTCAGATGGCCTTTCCTCTGTGCATGTCAAAGCTCCTGTCCTACCTAATAAGGACATCAATTATTTGGGATTAAGCTAAAGAACTTTTTTTAATTTAATAACCTCTTTAAAGACCCTCTTTAAAGGGTCACAGGCTGAGATATTGGGGGTTAAGACTTCAACATATGGATCTGAGAGATACACAAGTCAGCCCTTTACACTTGTCTCCAATATACATGTCTATAGTCCCATTTTAATTGACACTACTAGAATATTTTATGCTTATTAAAAGGGAAGTTCAAAATGCACTGCCAACCCAGCTAGTAATATTATACTAATATAATATAGTAATATATTAATAGTAATATTATACTAATATCATACTAATATACAAAATATTATACATACATGACAAGAATTAAGCTTTAAATAAAACTAAGATATATGAGCAAGTTAATAATTATAAAGTCAGGTGTTAAAATGCAAATCTGGATAATTGACTGATAGTTTTATCCAAATTTATTTACTTACTTTTTGAATGATAAAGATAATCTAAAGAACATGCTGTTATCTTTATAAAAGAGTAAAGAAAGTGAAAATTCCCTAAGTCGGTAAAATTCATCCCAAATATCCTTTCAGAGAGATTGTCCCTGTAAATTTATTTACTAATATTATACTACCATCTCCCCACGGATACACACACACATAAACACAAACACATATGTATATAATTAATATTGATGGAATTTTCCTATATAGTTGTTTTCAAACTGCTTTTCTAAAAAAGCAATATATTTCTTAAGTATCATTTCACACCAGTGAACACAGCTGTAATTTCTTCTTCTTTTTTTTTTTTAAGATTTATTTATTTATGCATACAGAACTGGGGTACAGGCCAGAGGTGCAGGACTGCAAGAGGATTCACCAGAGACAGAGTGGGGAGCAGAACAGGCAGATGGACAAAGTGCACTGCTGAGGGAGGAGTAGGGGAGACTAAAGAGGTCTGCTGTGCCATGTGGGTCACCTCCCTGCCCAGGGGTCTAACTGGCACTGAAGCGGCCAAGTCCGTGGTGCTGTGCTCCCACCCACTGAGCCACCAGGGAGGGCCCGTAACTCATTCTTTTTAATGGCAACAGAGAGTTACATTAAATGAATGTGATAATCTTGACCCATCCTTTATTGTAGTACATTTACTGACTACCTATTTTTTCCTCCAATTTTGATATTCTTGAGACAAATTCTTAGATGTGAAAATTTAAGTTTGATATCCAGTATTATCAAGCTACTCTCCAAAAATTGTACCAATACATACCCTATTAATAATATATTAAGTGCACATTTTCCCACATTCTTGCAAATATAGGAACTCACTGATTTTAAATCTCTGCCAAACTGATTTCAAATATGATAACTCATATTGGCATTATTTGCATGTGATTACTACTGAAAATCCCCATCTGTTTTACATTTTACATTAAATATTTTTATTTTTGTTGTATTGGATCAAAGTCATTTCTGAATGGTCACAGAAAACTTATGTTTGTTTACCATTATTATAAAGTATATGTATTCGGGTGTAACCTATTGTTTTTTCTTCCTTTACAATGAAACTCATCAACTTCATCCTTATCATAAATGGTAGTGACTTATCTCCTGGTGTTAGGAAATTAATTAACCAAACAGATTCTGTCTGCCTTTTCTCTGCACATATCTTTGTCCAAGTCTCCTGTTCTAATAAGGGTATCAGTCATTTTGGATTAGCCTAGTTTACTGGTCTTATTTTTATTTCATTATCTCCTTAAAGTCCCTATTTCAAAATACAGTCACATTCTGAGGTACTAGGAACTATGACTTTAAAGCTATTTTAACCAGGATATCCCAAGAAAGGTTACCAGTATGCAGTGAAACTGAATATTAAATACACCTGTATGATAGGTCTTGACTATCACAACCATATGTAATTTTACATCGGGAGAAAATGGAGAAGATACAGTGTAATGCCAACAGGGGAAGGTTTCAAAATGTTAACTAAATCTTCAAGTGGCCAAAGGAACAGCTATGAAAAGATGTATGACCTAGTGAACCCATCTTGATTCTTGATCAACTGATAGATGAACTAAATTAACATGGGTGGGAAGAGAAACTGATAAAATAAATTAATAATAGGTAAGTATATAACAATGTAGTTTACTAACTCCGTATAGACTGAAAACCTTGGAAAATTATGGGTGGTTAGGAAAATGTTTCATTGTTTCCTTAGAAATTAACCAGGGATTGCAGACTTGAATACATCTAAGGACTAACAGGCATAATAAATGTGAAGAGGCAAGAGATTGTTCCAACTAAGTCATTCAAATTTAAAATGTTTTTATGTGCCTCCCACAATCCCTAAAATACTTTAAACATGATTCTGGACAAACATGCCCAGAGACCTAATTCCATCTATGAGTTGCCACAATGATAACTGCTTGGCTTTAGGTACTAATAATATTGAGAATTGATCCTAAGAAACTGTCTGAGCTCACATAAAACATACAATTACCTTTGGCTTTTGTTTGTTTTATTTCTTTTTTCAAATTTTCTCACATCATTGCTCACTTTTGTATATTTATACAAAGGAATATTACTCAGTGATCAAAAAGGACAGATACATGCCATTTGTGGCAGCATGGATAGAGCTGGAGGGGATTATGCTAGCCAAAATAAGACAGAAGGGAAAAGATAAATATCAGTGGTCTCACATGCAGAATATAGAGAAACCAAACAAATAAAATATTTTTTTAAAAAGACAAAACTAGCAATCCATATCTCTGTTAACATTTGTCTTACCATTGTCACAATGCTATGGGCTACTTTATATCACCTCCAAATGCACACATAGAAGTCCTAACCCTCCACTCCTCAAAATATGATGGTACTTTGAGAAGGAGATTTAAAGAGGCTGAATCACATAGAGTATGCCCACTGCCTGGAACAAGGGTGACACCTGAAGCAGTTACTCATCAGTTACATATTGATTAAATTATCTTAAATATAAACTTTCTACAATCTGTAGTAGAAATTTCTATACAAAATTGTGTAGACTGTCTACCTTAGAAGCTATTTAAGTCCCTAGTGTCTTCCCCTTTGTAATCAACAGAGAAATAGCAAAGCAACTTAGTGAAGAGAAAGAGGTATAAAGCCCAGAACACTTCAAGATTTCTAGTCATATTGATAACATCCAGCAGCCAAATAGTCAATAGGGAAAATCAGGTCCTTTTTTCTGTTTTTAAGAAACTAGTTTCCAGAAGAAATGCAACAAAACCTCCAGACTTCCCCATGTCAGTCCTCACCCCCTATATCTGAAACAGTGTTTTCTCCCAAATGAGGAAGGAGGCCACTACCCTCTCTCCCGCTATTCTAGGCTACACGAGGTCAGCACCCCCTGGATCTCACAGGATGGAATGGCCTGGAGTTTGAATGCCTCATGATCCCTGCAGATGATGAAACCATCTGTAGTAGTCCACCAAGGCATAAAACTAATGCTGCAGGCCTTGGCCACTGTCTGCACTTGCGCAATTACCTAGACTCTAAAGCCATATTTTCCCAATTTGTTGAGAACTATATCATGTGGGAAAGAATTAAAAGGTTTACTAAGGTCAATACAAACATAATTTATTGCTTCCCCTCAGTCAACCAAGCTCATCTACTTAGGTCTGTGACTAGTTAGCCAAGTTGGTTATAGCATTGTCCGCTCAGGGGCAAGGTCAAAGTATCAGTTTACAAAATTGGTTACTTTCCCTCTGTGGCACAGTCACAGATGACTGCCCTAATAATTCAGTATTACCTAGGTCCCATGAGGAACCTGGAGACAGAATCAGTAAGGAAAGCAATGCAAGCCAAGGACACCGGTGTAAAATCACCTCAAAGACCATGTGAAGCACAGCAGGTCAGGATGTTCTGAGAGGAACCAGTTCATAACCTCTAAGAACTAGTTCAGATTTCGCTTACTCTATGAAAGCTTATATTTAAGGCAATTTGTGATGAACTTAAGTATTTCCACATATTAAAGTTAAATTGGCCTGCTAATTAGTCATCCTTTTAAAAATATGTTTATTACTTTATTTAAGCATTTTGCTGGTCAATTCTGAATTCTTCAGAATGTTTCATCTTGTGATGACTTCCCCCACTTCTCCTTTGACCTTAGGATGTTAAGTGTTAAACAATTATATGTGTCTAAATATTGTCAGGTCAATTACTAAAATCTTTACAAAGTTCTCTTTTACCCCAGTTTGATTATCTGCCTTCCCATCATTTTTTCTTTTTTTTTTTTTTTTCTGTTTTAGTTTCCAGCTCACTCTTGGCCACATGTAAAATCTAAGGTGAAAAGCAAATAGCTTTGCATTATACTATAAATTAAATCTATTTCCTCAAATCAAATCCCATTTCAGTTTCTCTTCTTGATTTGGCCTTTTGCTTCCTTGAGCTGCTCTAACTTCACACCTGGCACAACCATACCGTCTTCCTAGGCTTCCTTGGTAATCTGACCTACTTCTCCATCTTGAGAAAGTCCAGTGACAGTGCTCAGAAGCATCCTTTCATCTTGAAAATTGCAATTATTGTGGGTTAAAGTTCTATTCACAATGAAACCATACCAAAAAATCAGTTTTTAAGTCAAATGTTCTTTGCCTCTTTCCAAGTCACTCACTCAATAAAGAAATAACTGAGAGTCTCTTAGTGTTTTCATATATCCCTCAGTTAATAAATAAGCCAGGGTTTTCTATTAAAAACACAATTTAAAGAAGATAGTTATTTTCTACACCCTAGAAGGAAAGATAATGAGCTCTCAAGTTATTCCTGTTAAGTATAAGTAGAATTAAAAGTCAACACTAAAATGTTTGATAGCTATAGTCTCTAGTGCCTGAGTAAGTTTCCTTACTTTGCAGATAGGCCACTAAACTCATTTAGTCTAGTCAAACACATATGAATGAATGAACTGCTGAGTTAAGCATCTGTTACTAGAAAATTACAGTGTAATATGAAGGATATTCTAAGCATCTCCTTTAATTACAAAGAAGGATCATTTTCAAATATTAAAAAAACAATTATTCTAAATTAAACAGGATGATGCCACCTTGTCTGCCTAATAATGTTCATTAGAACACCGGAAATGCTGTTTAATAGCTAAGAATTGTGTTAGACCTATATTCCATACAGCACCTAGAACACAGGTTGATAAACTATAAAAGTGCACATTAGTTAGTAATTTATTCTCATGTTCTATTTAAAAGTACAGTCAATCTACTAAGTAAAAAGTGTTTTTATACCCTATGTCATCTAGGTGAGCCAATGGTACTGCAAATATTGTAGGCAATTGATTTTAACTTTGCAACTTTATATTAACCATATTTGATTTCTGCCTGCAGTGCTCAAATAGCCTTTTTAAAAGAAAGCTCACAAAGGTTCATCTGGCTGGCTAACTAGCTGCATTAAACTGACAAATGTCAACTGATAGCTCTTTGAATATATTTTTATATCATATTATTTTTTAAGCTAGGGTGAAAATATGTAGATAATTCAAATACTGCATTCAAGTCTAGCACAGTGTTCCTTTACATTTGGTAAAATTATCCCTGGATTGTGAATTACTGGATTGTTGAGGTGATATCTGCTTACTATACACACTGTAAAGTGGTATAACAATATAGATGAACTGGACAGTTGATTCTATTAATTCATGGATGAGAATGATGATGATACTTTATGTACATTAAGCCCAGTTAATCCCAAGTATGCTGGTAAAATAGCACCATATTCCAAAGAAACCTCAACCATATGGAAAGAAAAGAACTTGCCCAGAAAACTTCCAAAATGAATGTTCCTTGAAGTGAGAGATTTCTGTCCAAACAGCTCTGACTTCACATTTAAAAAAAGGAGAGACAAATTATTTTTTGAACGCCGTGTCTTTAACACGGTACTTTTCTCCCATGAATCTGGACAAGTCTTCATAAACATTAATTAATTTTCACTATCCTTTTGACGCCCACTCCCTCTGCAAACTATTAGGCTAGGCTGGGTGGCGCGTCGGACGCCGTGCATGCTATAATTACATAACAGTTCTGCTCTGACAAGGGCTATCCACGGAGCTCACGTACACACCAATGGGTCTCCCACTGCACATCAAAGCCAAGAATGCAGAGTACTAGGATGGGCATGTCGGTCTTCATTCCTCTCTGCACTGGGACCTCAGAGCAGCCTCTAACTACTGCGCAGGTCTCTTGTGCCTTAGCTAATCTTGGCATGACCGGGCATGGGAAAGTCTTTGCTTTTAAAAGTTTTAAACAGCAGGTGTTTGTTAACCATTTAAACCAACGGGACAGAACTAATAAATCCAAGGTGTAGGAACTAGCGTCTTTTGTGTAAATTATGCCAAAATACCCTCGTTCATACAATGTTACACAGCTCCTAAGAACTTCTCCTTCTTTATTTTCAAGATTTATTTATTTATGCATACAGAAGTGGGTACAGGCCAGAGGTGCAGGGGCGGTGAGAGGATTCACCAGGGACAGAGTGGGAAGCAGAACAGGCAGATCAACTGAAACACATTGCTGAGGGGAGCAGTGGGTGAGACAGGAGAGGTCTGCTGTGCCATATGGGTCACCTCCCTGGCTGGGGACGGAACTGCGGAACTGCGCAGAAGCCGAAGCCGCTGTGACTAGCTTTGTAGTGCTGCACTTTAACCCATTGTGCCACCAGGAAGGGCCTGAACTACTTCTTGAAGGACTTTAGAGGACAGTAAAATGCCTTGATTGCTTGACCAGTAAATGTCTTGGGGACCATGGTCACAAATTTACATTTCAGGACTTACCAGAACAATTTTTGTGACTTTTAATTCAGGAGTTTTTCATCTTGCTCTGACTGCAGGAACATCAGGGAATGTGTAGATATGGGTTTCTCTCCTCAGTGCTGACAAGCTCCAATATCTTTTGTCAACTTTTCCTCTTTCAGAGCTGAGACTGCAACAAACCTGACATTTAATTTGTTTATTCCAATCTTGCCTAGCTATGTGTAGTGCATGTTTTCTCTCAGTGTAATTGGAGGGCATATATTTTGTGTCTTGTGCTTTTCACTTCACGTTGCTTAATGAACACAAGTCCAAATATTGATGTGATTTACCCTACTGTCATTTCTAACAAACATCGAAAGATTCTTCTCAACTGTTTGCTATTATAACTCATGTTGATATCAGTTTATGGGAAATAAAATGTTTATCTCTATATATGATTTCTGTGAGGTGTGTTTCCCAAAGTGTGATAGTAGAAACAGTTTCATAGTTCTTATTGTAGATTATGGATGCCCCAGGAAAAAAAAATAAGTGAATCCATTTACAGCAATCTCAGCAATGCATGACTATAATTATGAGTGATTTAGAAAAATCTTTAGAATAATCAATGCAAACTTTAAGTAGTGTTAATATGCATTGCAACAACTAGTGACAGGGTGCATCTTTCTGAGTGGTCATTTAGCATTTGTATTTTCTTTTGCACAAAATGGGATTTTCCAAAATGTGAAATTTGATATGTGAAATACATTTTCTGGTTCCTTCTCATCTCTCAATCTCTCCAAATAAAATTGCAGTGTCTATATTTTACATGACAGATGCTTCTTCTATGGACTGTATCAACTAATAAAGACAAGAGGGGCAAAGTGTCCACTCTCCCTTGCTCTAAGTTTTCATTGCAGCAAAACACGCTGTCCATGCAGAGGGACTCAGAAAAAAGTACATGCAGCAGTCATGTAGACAACAGGCTGAAATGGGGGAGCTGTGGAGAGTTCCTTCTTGGAGAAGGCCTCACAGAGGAGTCATTTGAGGTCAGAAATAAATGGCAAGAAAAGCCTGGTAAACAGCAGAAACTTTTAGACAGAGGGAACAGCAGACAGAAGAACATCCAATGCAGGAATAAATGTGTTTGATGGTTAAACAATAGGAAAAAAGGCCTGTGGGGCTGGAATGTAGTTCAAAGGGAAATGAGGCCTGCAGATAGATAAACAAGGGCAAATCTGCAAGAAACCAGTAGGCTTGAAGATCTGTGGGACTAAACAGGGTAGCGTGGTTAAATAAGTTGAGCAAAATTAAGCATGAGTGTCCCCATGGAACTCCTCGAGGCCTTAAAATGTGAATGTCCATTGTGAATTTCAACAGAGTTGTACAGTTCATAGATCTTCCAGATATATTTTGGTCACAGCATTCTTTTCCTTAAGTAGCTCTCGAGACTGGTTTCAAGGAAAATGCTTTCAGGAACACTGACCAAAAGCAGAGGTCGACACTTTACTGCTTTTACTCAGGGCAAATGCCACTTGTTTTTGTACAGCTCAGGAAATAAAAATACTTTTTACATTTTAAAATGGTCTAAAAATCAAGAGCAATATTTCATAACACATAAAAAATATATGGAATTCAAATATCTGTGTCCATAAAACTTATTTTATTGGGTGGGGCACAGCCACGTGCCTTTGGTTACTGTTCCCCATGCTGCTTTCATGTGGCTGTGGCCAGACCTGTGGCCCACCTAGTGAGTATATTCTCTGGCCCTTTATGGAACTTTTGCTTACCATTGATCTAAAGTATCTTTTCAACTATTTTGAATATACGTCTTCATATGGATCTTGACTATAGTCATAATTTATACAGGCTATAGTAGATATGTATCAAATACTTGTCCTATTTCAAACATTATCACTTGGCCTTTAATATTTGTTGTATTATATTTTGTTATAAAAAAATTTAGTTTTGTTCTCTTTCTATTAATTATTTTTTCTTACATCATTGTAGTTCCCATGGTTCTCTCCCTACCACATTACCCATGAACCATCACCATATTCTCTTGTGTTCTTTCCTGCCCCCCCTTTTTAAAAAAAGATTTATTTACTTATTTATGCATAAAAGAACTGTGGTATAGGCCAGAGGTGGAGGTTGAGAAGAAAGAAGGGGATTCACCAAGAAGGAAGAGGATTCATCAGACAAATTGGGGAGTAGAACTGGCAGATGTACTGAAATACACTGCTGAAGGGTGCATCATGATACACAGACAAGGTCTGTTGCACCATGTGTGGGCTACAGTGCTGAGACTTAATCCCTAGCCACCAAAATGACCCTTCTTCCCCATTTTGATCCTGCCTCTCCCCTTCTCTTACTGATGTCTCAACTTTGTGGTCAGCTTACTAGTTTTAACTTTTACAATTTTTTAAAATCTCTGTTTATCAAGTAGAAATTCCTAGTTTTTTAATCTTAAACAACAGCTTCCATTTCTTAGGTGTCCAGACATATGCTTCTTCAATAGATTAGGTGATGAGGGCTTCAATTTTCTTATTCTTTAAAAAATAAGTCATGGGTATGTTTATTGCTGCTTTATTTACAATTGGAAAGACATGGACTCAACTCAAATGTCCAAAAGTAGATGACTGGATTAAAAAGATGTGGTACATGGCCCTCCCTGGTGGTGCAGCGGGTTAAAGCACTGCACTGAGAATCTAAAGCCGCTTCCGCATGAGTTCGATTCCCGC
>NW_004567114.1:35863007-35865516 GCF_000260355.1 Condylura cristata | reverse complement strand
GTTCTAGTTTGTCAGGTAGTGAGGTTTACAGTATTTTAAATCTCTTTCCAAGTTACATGCTTATTCCACTGATACCTTTTTCTCTTGATTGATAACCTCAGAACAGAATTTTCTTACAACTGTCATAACATTTTTATGTGCACTAAGTCCAATCTACTATGATTACCTTAAAAATTGAAAGGACATTTTTCTCATTCTTTGACCCATCTCAACATCTTTCAAATTCCATAAAATATATTCAAGAAAATTTTAGTAAATGCTGATTAAGTTGACCTAAGGAGCATTTTCATCATCATATCATTTTTCCATCAATGGTCAGCCATCTCTCTGTCCACACATCCAAGTCTTAAACTCACAATCAAGTGTCCCCATATTATAAGATAAGAATGCAATCACTTATTTTAATAAGCTCATGTATATTTTAGTAGTCACTTCTTTCTCTATTTAAAATTATGGGCATTTATATTTAATTCTGGACATATAACCTCAATACATTTTCACGTAAACTATTCTAAGAAAAAGAGAAGCCGTACCTGACTCTCCCCTAAACTGTCACACCTCACTCCCTGGAGCCATGCTTCTTTTCTGGGTAGAACACTGCAGAAGAGGCCACACATCATTTTGTTCTACAGTTCCCTAAATTTACTGTTTCTTAAAGTCATCATGATTTGTCATACAATATCTTTGAGATATATAACTAGAATTAAATTTTCCCATAAATACTGAATATTTACTCTTTTTTTTTTTTTTTTGTAGACTTATGTGCATAGAAGAGCTGGGGTGTAGGCCAGAGGTGTGGGAGGGTAATAGGATTCACCAGAGACAGAGTGGGGAGCAGCAAAGGCCTACTGACTGAAATACACTGCTGAGGGGAGCAGTGGGCATGACAGGAGAGGTCTGCTGTGCCCTGTGGGTCAGCTCCCAGGCCAGCCAGTATCAAACTTGTGTTGCAGTGGCTGCCTATTGATAACTTTATAGTGCTGAAAGGAAGGCCCAACATTGACTGTTGTGCCACCAGGAAGGCCCAACATTGACCATTTTCTATTCAAAATCACAGTTTGGCTTCTGACAGCAAATCTTTGTTTATATTTTTGTGATTGTCCCTTCTTATTGACACAGCTTATTAAAGGTCTGGTTTCTTCTCTCAGATCCCTGTGACTAAATTCCCAATTAGGAAATAATAGGTACGTTTTTAAAAGTAACAGTAGATTCCGTATTAATTAGAAGTTTGGAGTGTTCAATCACCTAAAAATGCTAAAAAGACTCATTTACTTTTGTAGGGAGGATTTGGTTATTTTAAATTGAGTTGGTTCTGAAGAACTGATAAGTGACACCAAAGAAACAATAACCTCCATGAGAATAGGCCCTCACAGACCATGATTCAAATACACCCACCACTTGGGTATAAAATCTGTGTCCATAAAACTTATTTTATTGGGTGGGGCACAGCCACGTGCCTTTGGTTACTGTTCCCCATGCTGCTTTCATGTGGCTGTGGCCAGACCTGTGGCCCACCTAGTGAGTATATTCTCTGGCCCTTTATGGAACTTTTGCTTACCATTGATCTAAAGTATCTTTTCAACTATTTTGAATATACGTCTTCATATGGATCTTGACTATAGTCATAATTTATACAGGCTATAGTAGATATGTATCAAATACTTGTCCTATTTCAAACATTATCACTTGGCCTTTAATATTTGTTGTATTATATTTTGTTATAAAAAAATTTAGTTTTGTTCTCTTTCTATTAATTATTTTTTCTTACATCATTGTAGTTCCCATGGTTCTCTCCCTACCACATTACCCATGAACCATCACCATATTCTCTTGTGTTCTTTCCTGCCCCCCCTTTTTAAAAAAAGATTTATTTACTTATTTATGCATAAAAGAACTGTGGTATAGGCCAGAGGTGGAGGTTGAGAAGAAAGAAGGGGATTCACCAAGAAGGAAGAGGATTCATCAGACAAATTGGGGAGTAGAACTGGCAGATGTACTGAAATACACTGCTGAAGGGTGCATCATGATACACAGACAAGGTCTGTTGCACCATGTGTGGGCTACAGTGCTGAGACTTAATCCCTAGCCACCAAAATGACCCTTCTTCCCCATTTTGATCCTGCCTCTCCCCTTCTCTTACTGATGTCTCAACTTTGTGGTCAGCTTACTAGTTTTAACTTTTACAATTTTTTAAAATCTCTGTTTATCAAGTAGAAATTCCTAGTTTTTTAATCTTAAACAACAGCTTCCATTTCTTAGGTGTCCAGACATATGCTTCTTCAATAGATTAGGTGATGAGGGCTTCAATTTTCTTATTCTTTAAAAAATAAGTCATGGGTATGTTTATTGCTGCTTTATTTACAATTGGAAAGACATGGACTCAACTCAAATGTCCAAAAGTAGATGACTGGATTAAAAAGATGTGGTACATGGCCCTCCCTGGTGGTGCAGCGGGTTAAAGCACTGCACTGAGAATCTAAAGCCGCTTCCGCATGAGTTCGATTCCCGC
>NW_004567114.1:35852468-35862907 GCF_000260355.1 Condylura cristata | reverse complement strand
GACACCAAAGAAACAATAACCTCCATGAGAATAGGCCCTCACAGACCATGATTCAAATACACCCACCACTTGGGTATAAAACCAAATCAGACAAATTTGTATGATTTCCTTACAAAGTGCTGTCAGCCTTTAAAAAATTCTCCCTAATTTGAGTTTCTTTATTAAAATGCAATGCTGTGTCTTGTAAAGAGGAGGAGGAGGCATGTTAATGGAGTTTGTTTTCCTTGAGTTCTCACCTGCAAGTCTACACTAACTGGCCAAACAAACAAGGCTAGTGGAATACCCTCTCAGCAGCTAGATGCTAAATCCTACAACTCTTCCATCCGGAAAGACTAGTCAATTTCAAGATAAATAATGAGTAAAACAGTCTGAAGTTTTGGAGTTTAGGGGAGGGAAAAGGTTCATCAAACCCACTTATCACACTCCTGAGTTTTGAAAGACTGTGGGAAAAGTGAATGTCCCAGCTAACTGTCCCTACCCCCTCCTTTCCAGCTAAATGGAATGCTTTGCTATGCAAATATCCAGCCTGAACTCGGAGGAAGTAAAGGACACTGGATAGTAAAGGACTCACCTTTTGGAGGTAAATTAACTCTTTTAAGGTACCATTGAACAAATTACTTCTCCATGCTCTAAAGTTCTCTTAGTGCCCTAAAACCTCAAAATTTCCTGAGATTAGTTTGCTGCGTTGAGGGTCAGGCCTCAGAAAGAATGAGTCCCATTGGAAAAACATCTTTTGTCTGCCCTAGTTAAGGTACACAAAAGAAGCATGTGGAAATCACTCAGCACCTTCACATTTGTGTTTGACCCTAACCAACAGAAATCTGAAGGTTGAAAGTGTCAAGGTCAACTCTGAGGCTCATAACCTGTTTGAAAAGGCTTCAGTTTGGTAATTACTGTACTTAAAATAATTCTGCCTTCCTGTCCCGTCATCCACAAGTTCTAGAGAAAATCCATGCAAGAAGTCAGGGAGAGAAAATGAAGGACACACGTAGAGCCCAGTAGGAAACTGCTCAACCAATGGCTTCTGAGTTTGTGAGGCAGATCTCAGTGCCATACCTCTCCTCTAGGTCACTACTGACTTTCTCCAGAGAAGGATCCTATTTCCAAGATGAATAAATCAAAGTCTTTAATACAACACAGTCTGAGCCTGGAATGGCAGGTAACTGACTTTTCAGTATATGCAAAGCATACAAAGTATCATTCTGCTTACTACTGAGACCACAACATACTGACTTAAAAAGTCAGTAAAAATCTTGATGAAATATGGAAATAATGCCCACAGACTTAATATTATAACCAGACTGCTTTATATTCCTGAAGATAATTATTTCAGTTGTAGACCCAATCTATTTTCACAAAGTGCTCCATACAAACACATGTATAAACCGCCTTTGAGATTTAAAATATTAAGAGTATAATATTTACCTGATTGAGAACAACACAAAATAAACACTACATGAAAATATTTAGTTATGAGAAAAGAAAAAAATGATAATATATAAATACTTGTTTTAGCATGATGAGACTTTAAGTGAAATAACTTTCTCAAAAAATTTAAATATCATTTGAATAAAAATTAAAAACAATAGAAGAAGGAGAGAGATGATTCCGTCTAAGCAACTGGAATGAGACATTATAATTGCACATTACATACTTGAGTCTGAACTTTCTCCAAGTGAAGTTAACACTCTGCGTTATACAGTTCTCAGTGACCAATTAAAGAAAGTTTGTAAGTCATTTCTCCATGATACTCATTTTTCTCCTTCAGAATCCTTGGTGAATTCAAGGGATATTGAGTGTAGACCTAACCATACCAATTAAGACTTGGAAAGGGCATTTTTATTATTCTTTGCATTGTTATTATTCTATAATCAATAGAAGACTACAGTAAATTGAAAGACAATTAGAAATTTCTCACCCCAATGCCATCTTAATGTTCATATCTTTGGGCTTTTCCCCTGGTTGCTACCTCAGCCACACCGTGCTTTGCAAATCAAATTACAAGGATTAAAAAGCACATAGAATGAGCACAATTATACATATTTCTCTACAAACTCATTGGCAATTGCGTGCAGGACAGACAGTTGCTAGTACCAGAGGGAGAGAGAAGCAATTCCAGAAATAAACAATATATTCCAATGGTTTAAACTCTCAGTGTGCTTTGTGCTTTGTATCCTTGGAAAAGGATCTGCTGGCCAGGGCTTCTGTTAATAAAACTGAATATATATATATATATATATATATATATATATATATATAGAGAGAGAGAGAGAGAAATATAGAGCCTACCTACAGCCACTCTGCATCAGCTTCAAGGGTTTAGGATGAGGGTGGGGGAGGGGCTCTTGATGCTTTCAATATTTTTTGTTAGAAATCAAATTATAAAAACTCATGACCAATGAGATCTTTTCTTCAGAAAATGAGCATAACTGACTGAAATCTGAACTTAAGAAATTCTCATTAGTAATACACTTCAGCAAATTACTGTTCCTCTTGTCTTCTTTTCCTCAAATTTCACATTTTTGAAATAAATATTTCTGTATCCGCTAGTATCATTTCTGAATCACTTATTCTGAACAACACAACAGCATTTATACTTTCATTCGAGGTTTTAAGGAATATTTTGAAAAGAGAGAGAAAGCAGAAACAATTGGAATTTGCTTTGTTCATACCTTCAGTGACTTATCAATGGTAATTTCAAATGGTTTCATCTGTGAGAAAAAACTTAATTTCTTTTTCTAGGATCCACTAAATGTTGCACACCGTGCATTTTTCCCTTCACCTTTCAAAATTTCTGGTGTGATTATTATTATTATTTTTAATATTAAAGCAATCCAAAATTTCCCTTAAAACCGGACTCCGCTTCTTTTCTGGCCACTGCCCTTTTGAAGAGTTTATTTACCCTGCCACTAAGTGTTGAAAGCCAAGGGAAACGGGACCCTTGCAGTCCCACCGGGCCACATTTCCAACCACTCTGAACGTATTTCCAGTTGAGTTTTCACAACTGTTAGTCTATCTCAAATGGCATGCCTGAATAATTCTGCGTAGCTTCTAATTCGGCAGCCCACCAATTAGCCTAAATTCCTCTAGGGAATACTAGTAACCTTCTGATTCTCAGGTAATGTTTAAGGTCACCAACACTGCTTTCACATTATGCTTTTCATTTTAAAATGGGAATGTATGCATAATTTCGTACAGTTTGCTCTGTGTTGAAGCAAAACTACCGCCGAGGACCACAAATTTAGAGATTTGGGACACAAGCATTATTCCCTTCAGTACCCCTTAGGGATCACCATTGTGAGCTCTGACCTTTGGGTGGCCTTTGGGTGGCAGGTTAAGGGTGCAATGCAGGCACCAGGAGTCGCTGGGCCAGAAGCCCAGAGGTTAGCTGAGAGACTATGAAGTTTAAGAAGTTTGGCATCTCATTTCTGAAAGAAATCAGCCTACTCTCCTCTCCTCCTGCCACTTGTATTCCCCCCTCCCCACCCCACTCCCCAAGACTGGGATGGGGGAACACGGTGTCCCGTGGCAGGTCTGCTGTCCAAAGGAAGCAGAGACTGCGAGTGGGCCTGTCTGTCCCCACAGCCCAAGTCCCCATTCATCACTTCTAAACATGGGGCCGCTGTGAGCGTGCAAGAGGCTGGCTCCCGAGTTCTGCTCTAAGATCCCCACAGAAAACCCCGAAAGATCTAAGCCCTCTTTTACAACGCTCACTCGGGTGAGCTCTCCTCCCAGATTCCACAGCTCTGCGCGGCCGTTTGACCCCATTTCTCGTCAAATATGCAGAGCACCCGCCCTTAGGACCTGCATGCGCTAATCAGATCCGGCTGTCTTTGCAGGGCTTCACCTGAGCTCCGGGTCCCCAAGCGCGGAGGAGCTGGACTAGGGGCCAGCTCAAGGGGCTGGGGGGGGAGGGGGGGCGGAGGGGGCGGGGACGGGAGACCTGAAATTCGCAATCTGGCTGAGGAGGGGGGTGCAGTGAGGCGGCCCGCCGCGCGGCTCCGGAGCGGCCACCAGGTGCAAGGTCTAGTCTGGGCGGGGAGGACGCCCCCTGGCGCCCCCGGGGCCGCAGGGAGTTTCAGGAACGAGCGAGTGGCGGAGCCTGGTGGGACGGATCTGGTCGTCGGACTATTGGGGTCTGCCAGCGCCGCGGCCTCGCGGGGCCCGCTCAGTGTGGCTCTACCCGGCGGCAAGGGGGTGGTGGAATGAAGCTCGGTCATGACAGAAAACAAAGTCAGCAGGTCACCTGGCAGGTTCGGAGAGACTTATGCAACGAAAGCCCGGGAATGTGTAATGCATTTCGCGCACCACCACCATCCCCACCCCCACCCCACCCCCCCGTTTTTTTCTTAAGCTCCTAGTAAGCCGGTTCCAGTTTAAGGGTTGGGCAGGGATCCACCAAGTAACTCCTCTGATGTGGTTAGGACTTTGTTGAACTCCTCAAGAGAGAATCTCCCTCCCCATCTTTCATTAAACGGTGGGAACCTAACTCTGGGGATGGGCGGGGGAGACCGTAGAAAACGAGGGAATGGCGGGTATGACCCAAAAGCAAGGGCGAAAATCTCTGTACAACTCTACAAATCCCATGAGGTACTAAGTCGAGCATAGTCAAAAACAACAAATACTGAAACTTAGATTAAGTATCTCCATACATTCAATGCCCTATCTCCCTGGTCTCAGGAATAAGCCTTCAGAGTTTAAAGAGTTAAAACTGGCCCTAGTTCGTTGTTTTTCATGCTAACATTTGCGGCATTAGGACTATTTGGTTAACTAGGTATATGCAATTCACAGAATTTCACGGCAAATTCCCCAGACCAAATATTTGGCTGAACAAATAAACAACATTACCCATTCCTGAAAATAAGCCAGTAGAGGGGGAGGGTGGGGAAGGGTGGTTGCTAGAAAGTGACCTGAGCCGGGCAATCACCAGGCTCTGGACTCGCCTTGTCCAAGTGCTAGCGATCTGCGGGTTCCTTTTCAATGACACGGGCATTTCAGAAAGTTGCTGGAAATCGGGCAAAACAAAACGAGGCCGCCTGAGGGGAACCCATAATGGGCTTCCCCTAAATGATTTATTCGACCTTCATACCATTAATCAAAGGGGCAGCGACCTGGGGGGCTACGGGAGGGGGACGGATCCTTCTTTGCAGGGAGTTTGGAGGAACTGTGGAGTCTTGCTGCCTTTGCCTGGGGCTCTGATCTCCTCTCTCCACCTGTGCTCTCCGGGGAGCTGGGGCTTTGGCAACCGCTCCACTTCTATTTTTATTGGTTTCCACTAAGCTGCTCCTTTTGGAGGATTGTAGGACTTCAGTAATTAAAAACAAAAATGAATCCGCTTCACCCCCTCACCCCATCCACACCCTCCAGCCCCCACCCCAGCACATGGAAGAGTGTATGTACATGACTGTGTGTGGAAAGCACAAATGCCAGAGGTATGCATGCCGACATTCTCTCTCCTGGTGCAGCACACCACCACACATCTATACCTTGTTAATCAGAAATGCACCCCTATAAGCCCTCCCCACACAGAGTAAACAGAGGCATCACTTCTGTACCCAAACTATCCAAACCCATACTGAACACATGGGCACTTAAGAAATGACTCTAAGCAGGCTAAAATTCCAGGGCTGAGTTTGGTTGCTGATGGCAAGTAAGAAAGGCAAGACTCTCCTCTGGAATGCCTTCTTTCCATCTCATTTCTCTGCCTGGATGGTACAACCTTTAACTGAGGGAAACCCGCTCAATTATCCTTTTCTACTTTGGCTAGAAAATGAGTTTTGCTTTGAAGAAACTGGTTCAGATCATCACATCCATCAGCTGTATCACTTTCTGCCCAGCTTCAGAGGTAGGAGAACAGAGACACAGGAGAACTGACATTCAACTCACAAGATTATCTATAGAGTGAAACACAGTGAATATAAACTCAGAGAACCTACACTTAGCAATCCCACCCTCCAGTACCTAATTCCTATTGCCAGGAATTCCACTAAGCCCTTTGTGCAATGAAAGTCAAGTGCAGTGGGGAATCCTACTGAGAGATATATCAAAATAGCGGTCATGAAACTTCTTGCAGTTAAGGCACATTCTGGATACACCCTTCTTAAAAAATAACTTTTAAAAGCACACACATATAATCACACATTCATGTGACTGTAAAAATTAGTTTTGGTTTGAAAACACAACATTAGTACCTGTAAGAAATGAGACACCCTGGAGTATGATAAAAGCAGAGGTGGGAATCATTTCCCTAGAGCTGAGACTTGTTCACCACACTCAGCTGAGGCACACCTCTCACAGGTGAGAAAATCTTGAACATGTCCAAGAAGCGTAAAACAACGTGCATCTTTAATCTGGCCTACTCCTTTCATCCCACTGTTTCTCCAAGGCATGTGTCATCCAGATGGGAGAGGATGCTGCGTCCTTGTTAACATTAAATAGAAATGGAAAACAATTCATCCTGGCAATTACCATAGCTCTACCATCAGTTGACTTCCTGTCCCTCCAACTTAACCACCTCCAGTTACCACCCTCTGACTTCCATCCTGCCTTGGGCACCACTTCATCAGAAACAAAACTCTGTCAAAAAAGACAGGGCAAAAGGGGAAGTGAAAGGATTAATGAGAAAAAGAACATCGTTTACATTTAAAATAATGACTCATTTTATTTTTTTCTTTTAATATGTAGTTATAAATATATTTGTCAAAATATATGATCAATATGGTCAAAACATTTGCACGTAAAGTCATAAATAAGGTCAAGGTGAATGTTTAGGGGTTTTTTTGCATTTTTTTTTTAAGATAAAAGTCCAGCTATAAGGAAGCAGTCTGTGTAGTGTGTAGGTAAGTGGATGAGAATGTGTGTGTGTTTGTGTGTGTGTGCACGTGTATCCCCAAGGGCTGCCTGATCTCAGCGGCATCCACATCCCTCTACTACCATCTCCTGATAGTTTTTCAGTACCACCTTGTCATACTCATCCAGGTAGAGCATGGAGATGGCACTCAGTTCAGTGGGAACACAACAGGCTTTGGGGATACTGGAATTGACGGAGTTGACCAGAGTCTGCACAATGGCATGGTTGGTTGAGTTGAGGTGGTCAGCCAGTGGAAAGGGGCAGTCCCCATGGCAGTAGAAGGCCTGGTAGCCTGGTGGGGCCACAATCCAGTCATTCCAGCCCACATCGCTGAAGTCCACGTAGAGTGAATGGCGCCGGCAGTTCTTATTCTTCTTTCGGGCCCTCTGTGGGTGATGCTTGGGGCTACGCTTGGCCCTCCGGCGTCTGGTCAAAGCGTGTCCCCGGCCATCATGGCCAAAGGTGACCAGGAGGGGCCTTAACTGGGCCCAATCCCCACTCCCTTGAGGTAACGATCGGCTAATCCTGACATGCTGGCCTTGGTGGGTCCGTGTCTGATGGAGGTGAGTCACCTCAATGGCCAGTCCATAGTTAGGCTGCTTCTCCTGGGTCCATCGAAGGACCGCAGGGCTCACATCAAAACTTTCCCACCGTGTCACATTGTGGTGGACCAGTCTCGTGTCCAGTAGTCGTGTGATGAGGTGCCCAGGCACCACTTCTGCCGGGGGCTTCATAACCTCATAAATGTTTATACGGTGGAAGCCCTGCTCCCAGTCAGGGCCCCGGTCCACCTGCTCCCGGAAGAGTCGGAGTTCGGCGGAGGAGATCACCTCGTTCTCCGGGATGCTGCTGAGGTTAAAGAGGAAACGAAAAGCAGAGTTTTCGCGGGTCCCTGGGATGTTCTCCAAATGTTCTAGGCACAGTTGGGGAGGAAAAGCAAAAAAAAAGAAGCACACGAACTTGTGAGAAATCAAAACATCAAGAAATAGCTAACAGCTGGGTGATGGATGGTGAATTCTGCTTAGACTGGAAGTCTTTTAGGGGAGACTCAGCATTCCTTTTAATTTGAAGAAGCAGATATATGGAACAGCTAGCAAACCTAGAAAACTAGCTAGCATTCTGCAAGCACCAAAGACAGAAAGCATCTCCTTTATGTGTCTAATAATTTCCATGTGTCAACTCCTTACTCCACCACCACCAGACTCCCCTTTAAAGCCCTCTTGGCTTTGTGTACACAGTTTTCTTTACAAGTGGTTGTAAAGAAAAAGAGGGGCCCGCAGAGCAGAGGCAGGAGGAAACATGCACACACCACCCTCTCCCTCTTCTTCCACTTTTGAGTATGTTACTAAACATTTCCCCAGCGATCTTGGAAACACAGAGCATGCCTTGTTGATCATGTTTCAGAGAGGAAAATAAATTCCAACACAGTAATGATGCTGGTGGATTAATAACTCAGATTTACTTTGGAAAAGAAACATCCGCTAGGAAACATTCAGATCGGATTACAAGGCCCCTATTGAATAAACCTGACAAACACACAGCTGTAATATTAAATTCAGTAGGTGCTTTGAAAAAAAATGAGCAGAAAAACTGGCAGAAAAGGCTTTGATATAGCAAAAACACACTGCTGGGGCTAGTTCACGTCTGAGTGGTGTCACTCCCCAGACCCTTCCCCTCTGTCTCCAAAAAATAAATTCAGCCACAGCTCTGGAAATTCTTGGAGGTAAGCAGCCCTGTTCCCCAGACTCTTTTGGACCCGGGGCTTTGATGTAATCTGAACTCTTTTCCCCCCAAGGCTGCTAGGGCCCCTCAGGCCAGCCCCGAGAGCAACTCCCGCCCCAGCACTCCGAGACCTATGGCAGGGACTGACCTTCGTGGTGGAAGCTCCTCACGGTGTTGGCCCTACTGGCGGGACGTTCAGGGTACTCCAGACCAATGCTGTGGATCTGCTCTTCCTCCTCCTCCTCCCCAGACTGCAGCCGGTAAAGATCCCGCATGTAATCCGGGATGACGGCGCTCTTGCTAGGCTGCGGGCGGCGGCGCAGCCCGAACATCTGCAGAAGCGTAGCCTCGAAGTCCCGCAGGAGCTCATGGCTCTGCCCTGAGCGGCGTCCTCCCGCGTGGCCCTGAATCTCGGCGACTTTTTTCTTCCCCGTCTCAGGTATCAAACTAGCATGGCTCGCGCCTCCTAGCAGGACTTGGCATAATAAAACGACCATCAGCATTCGGTTACCAGGAATCATGGTGTCTCTGGGGAGGGGGAGGAGGTGGAAGGTTAAAGAATAAACAAACACCAGTAACTTGAGAGAAATAGAGATGTCTCTGCATATGCATATAGGGCTAGAAATGAAGAGCCAACATGTAAAACAGGTCAGAAGGATCAAGTTTGTGTCTTCTCTCTCACACACCCCCACCACCAGCAGCTGCAGCCATGCACAGCCTGAAAGTAGGAATTGCCCTGTAATTACTTGGTCTAACTTGTTTACAGTCAAATAACCCCAAATCAGATAGCCTCCATCCTGTTAATCTTTTTTTGTCCCAACTGCTATCTGAGCCATGATCTCAGCTTGGCTTCTTCAAGGATAAACAGTTAACATTGAGGGGGCAAACGGGTGGGGGAGGGAGAATTAAAATGCCATCGCTCTCCACTTCAGACCTTCAGCCTTTTCCTCTCTTCTCCACTCCCCTTTCTTCCTCTACCCCTGGAGCCCGGCTTCCACAGCTTCCAGCTGGGTTCGAGCTGGAGGGAAGGCAGGCAGAAAAGCTGGGGAAGGGCGAAGACACGGGGCGGTTGGGTCCAGAGGCCGAGAAGGTGGTCTGGAAGCTGACCGAATGGCTTACGATTTATACTACTGTGGTTGATGAGTGTGAAATGCCCAGCCAAAAGAATCTGAACGCGCCCGCTCGCTCACTCCCAGAGAAAGGGAGAAGGAATCCGGAGTGATCTCGGTGAATTTTGACAAGCAGCTGAGAACTCGCCGCTGGGGCACTAGGCGCTCCCGGGGCGAGCGGCCGTGGTGATGTGAGCGGTGGTTAACCCACCAGGTACAACCCCTGGCTGCGGACCTTTCATCTCCTTAGCCCCCTCCCTCTGGACTTTCTTGTAACGCACCCTGAGAGGCGAGTGGAAGAGCAGACTGCACTTTAAACAGAACCGATATGCTTAGAGCGCCGTGGCTGCTCCGCTAAGAAGAGAGCTACAGCGCTGCCAGAAAGCGGAGTGTGGACTCTGGAAGGAAGGTCCGACGGGAGGGACACAAGGCGAGCAAGGGCGGAGAGGGTGGAATGAATTCCCGGGATGGGGGAAGGAAGAGGTGTCTACTCACTGACAGAAAACAAGGCATATAATAACAGTCCATGATTCTTGACAGCCAATCTTGAACAAACTTGCTGGAAAGGTTCAGAGGAGCTGCGGCAGTGCGTTGCTCTGGATGGCACTACGGAATGGCTCCTAAAATGAATATTTGAATATAATGAGACTCTGGCGCAGACTGGCTCTGTTTTTCTTCCAGCCCCTCTGGGTCACGTGAACGAAAAGGCCCCGCCCCTCGCACTGAGGAGCCCGCCCTCCCCGCGGCGGGCGGCGGCG
>NW_004567114.1:35843232-35852350 GCF_000260355.1 Condylura cristata | reverse complement strand
AGGCGCTCCCGGCGGCGCTCCGGGTGCTCCGCGGGTCCCCCGGCGCGGTGCGCTCCGTGGACGCGGACCTCGCCTCTACCTGCGGCGCTCGGGCCGGCCTCTCGCGCCTGTGATCTGAGGCCGCCCGGGGTTGTGGGGCGCCCCGTAAGGACTTTCAGCGCCCATCAGGATCGAGTGCGACCCAGCGGAGACATCTCAGCAGCTTAGAACCTCACCACCACGGGGCACTTGAAAAGGAAAGCGCTTAGGGACCCGCGTGCACGCGCGCGCACCCTGCCCCTCCTCCCCGAGGTCTGCGCCGGGCCAGTTTTCTCCCAGGGACACTAGTCACCCT
The DNA here is from genome assembly GCF_000260355.1 of Condylura cristata. Classification (NCBI taxonomy): domain Eukaryota; kingdom Metazoa; phylum Chordata; class Mammalia; order Eulipotyphla; family Talpidae; genus Condylura; species Condylura cristata. The sequence continues at coordinate 35,852,016 of NW_004567114.1, read as the reverse complement.
TTGGTGAACGCCTGCGAGTGCTCAGATGAACTGGGCAGCCGCCCTAGCTCCCTGCCGAAAACTGCCGACCCTGTCGCGGGCCCCGCCAGAGAGCGAAGTGGTTAGGCGGCGATCGGTGTGGGAAAGTGGAGAGGGAACCGCTGCTAGACTGTTTTCTCCGGTTCCATTACCGGGGAAATCTCCGCACCGCGTAGATTACCGCGTCCTCTCCCGGCAAAGCAAATCCCCAAAGAAACCGGTCGGCGGGGCCGTTCCAGGCAGAAGGGCGGACTCAAAAAGAGGCGTCGCCGGGGAAAGGGCGCATCACATTTTTTCAGGTCTTAATGTCGCCAGGGTTTTACAACTCCAGACCCGGCGCAGCAAGGAAATCCTTCACGTTCCCAGCAGCCAAGAAGCCCAAGAACAGCTTTCGCCGGCACTCAACTTCAGTGTGTCTGGGTCTCTATCTCTCTGTCCAGTCTCCCCACCTCCTGCTCGTCCGTCTTATTTTTTGAACCCCCACTCCTTCCCCACGCCACTTCCTTCCCTCACCCCCTTCCTCCATTGCACCAGCTGTAAAGACACAGCAAATACTTTTTTTTTTTTTTTTTTTTTTTACAAATTTTTACCAACACACAGCTCAAGGAATCATAGGGGTGTCCCAGCCGAAGATGCTGCACGCATGGGTGGCTCCGCACCGGGATTGTTGGAAAACAACCCGCTCAACCCCGCGTCAGCCCTGGTCCGCCCCCGGGTCCCGAGCCCCACGTCACCTCCAAGACCCACAGCACCCAGCGTTCTTTCCAGGGCTGTTCGCAGTTCGTGCCTTGGGTCGTGGCGGAGATGGAGGGCTCGCTTAGTCCACTGCACTTCGCGGGGAGCTTTGGAAGAACCCCAGTTTGCCCACTTAGCCCTCCCTCCCCGCCGCGGTGGCCGGCGCCGCCCGACACTGCGGGCCGGGGTGCGGAGGCCGCGGGCGCCCCTGAGCGACCGCCTGCGTCGGGGGAGAGCTGCGCGGCTTTTTTGAGCGGCTAAATTTAGGTTTTCCAGCTCCCGCGCCACCGCGGGGGCTGACTGCAAAAGGGCTGGTATAGCACAGGGCTTGGGGTGTTCTTGTTTTGTTTTTTAAGATGTCTAAAACCCTTTAAAAAAAAAAAAAAACCTCCATGGGAGGAGTTCCAGAAATGGGAAAAGCAGACAGAGAAGGGCTGGTCCCCGCAGTGCGAAGGGACAGTGGAAGGGGCAGGGGCCCAGATTCCGCAGACAATCCTCTACCCTAGAAATCTCCCAGGGTGGCGGCGGGAAGGCGCGCTACGCGGAAACCCAGAGGACCTGGGGAGAGCGGGTTTTTTCAATTTCGGATTCAAGAAAAACTCTACTACGTTTTTCCCAGCCAGTTTTTTACTTATAAAATCAAAAAGTGGGCAAGAACTTTCGGCTTTAAAATTGTTTCTTGTTTTTTATTTTTGAGGGGGATTGGGGGTTGCAACTCTCAGCAGTTGTCTTCCCCCACCCCCTTTCCAAATATTCTCCCAACATGCACGTTTATTCACAGGTAGCCTCAGTTTACCAAGTATACTTCTTTTGGAGTTTTAACTCTTCACAAAGCCCAAAGACTTGGGCCCACAAACCGCGATGCTCGACAGTCATCCGCCTAAGCAGTTGCCAGAAGCCCTCAGAGACCACTGGCCCAACTCCCGAGGGGAGGGGGTCTGCATAGATGGACCCAGGAATCCCAACACCCTTGCCGTCGGCTCAGCGCCGCTAGGGCCAGGGGGAGCCGCGCGTCCGCAGTGCTTCTGGCCAGAGACTCCCGGTAGGACGTAACACGCACAGCAGTTAGACCTTTCCCTAGCTCGTCTGGCACCCCAGCCATCGTCTCTCCAGATCCCACACTATCAAATGATATAAACGGAGGCTGTCTGGAAGCCGCACGTCCACAAAAATCGCTCATGGAGGAGGCTCCTTAGTGCAGCGGTAATTCGCAAGCTCTCGTGTCCAGGTCAGGCGACACTCCCCTCTACGCAGACCTCCCCGCGCACCTCCCCCCTCCCCCCCTACACACACACACACACACACACACACACACACACAGGGGGAAAACAGAACTGTGCTTGCTACCGATCACCGGTCCAGGTTAGGTGTTCTCGCCTCGCCTCGACATCCTTCAGCACCCCCCTCCCCCACAGAGCCAGCTCTCTCCTTTCTCTCCTAGCCCTTCCCGTCAGAGAATCGCAAACACCAGTCCCCCCACCCCATATCCCCCCCCCACACACACACACAATGTGTTGAGCTCCAGATTCCAGTCCGAGGGCATCTCCTCTTACCTCTTCTCCAGACCCGAACCTACCAAAGGTTGAAATCGCCCAGTGCCGCTGGACAGAGAAAGTGACCTGGGTCTACAGAGGCAGTAGCAAAAATGGTGTGCCTTTCAGCGCGATTATCCTTACTCTACACCACCAATGGGGGGGGGGGGGACATAGAGAAATGCCACCTTTTGCCTTGACCACAACTTGAATTCCACCACACACAGATTTCTTCCCCCAATGATGCTCCCCAGCCCTCTCTAACCGGTACCCCTCACCAGGTAACCTTGCTCACCATAGGTCCCTGTAGTTGCGGGCTCGCCAGCAGCAGCTCCTGGGGACCTCCGAACCGCTGCAGCGAATCTGGGCGAGGGTTATGGACTGGGGCGCTGCAGGCTCGACGCGGCGCCGACGGGAATCCCATCAGGGAGAGAGGCGAGATACTCAGCCCGGAGCAGCAGCGGCGTCTGGGAGTCCTGTCCCTCGCCTCGGTTGCAGACTCACCTTCAGGGTTGGACTCTGCTCTCTTTCCCGCCCTCCCTCCCTCCTCCTCTACCCTCTGGCATCTTCTTCCTTCTCTTTCCTTCTCTCTTTCTTTCTTTCCTTCCACCTCCTCTTCCCCGTCAACCCCTCCCCTCTTCCCTCCTCCTTTGCTCGCCTCCCTTTCTGGGATGGGAGCCCCGCCCACATCCTCCCCTCCAGCCGCGGGGCCTGGCCTTGCAGGCCCGGGTCCCGGAAGCCTGGGCAGCGCCCGAGTCCGCAGCTGCCGCCCTGGCTGGGACGCCACTGCCTCCAGCTCCGGGAAGAGGCCAGGGCTCACCTGGGGACCACGTGCAAAGGTACTAGAAAGCATGCACCGACTAGTCGCCATACCTTCCAAAAATACCCATGAGAGTCTGGGCTTCCCTGAGTTTAGAGTAACTGCTGCCCAAACTGATGATTAAAACACTGAGTAATCACCATTTACCCCGAGTAATTAGAGATAATGAAACACCTCTAAAATCAGGTTATGGAGAAAGGAGTTGTTGGATTGGTTGAAAGGGTGGCCTTCCATAAACTGTTCAAGGATTTCCAAACACTGAGAAACAGGCTGTGTGCCCCAAAGAGGCACCTCTCTGGCTACTAGAAGGTGACCTTCTTTGCAAAACAGTTTTAAAACGCTTCCTGTGGAAAGTCTTGGCCCTGGCCCTCAGAAAGCAACCTCAATAAACAGGTTAATTTTCCCCCTAGCCTTTTTGAGCTAGGAGACAGACTGGGGTCACCATGTTTTACAGTTAGAAAAGTCTGTTTATAACTGAGAAACCCACTTAAGAACTACCATTTTAGTTATTTTTGTTATCTTTGTTGGGTTTTTTGTTTGTTTCTTTGTTTGTAGTGCACCTAGGAATAACTCCTTCTGAGGAGGTAATAACCACAGCAGCATCAACCTTTTTGGCCACAGAGAAAAAGAAAAGGTACCTGGTCAGTTTCTGTTTGCTTGTTTAAAGATTTATTTATTTATGCATACAAGAAATGGGATACAGGCCAGAGGTGTGTGGGGGTGGGGGGCAGTGATAGGGTGCACCAGAGACAGAGTGGGGAGAAGAACAGGCAGACAGACTGAAATGCACTGCTAAGGGAAGCAGCAGGTAAGACAGAAGAGGTCTGCAGTGTCATGCAGTCAGCTCCCTGGTCAGGGATCGAACTTGTGCTGCAGTGGCTGTAGATAGCTTTATTGTGCTATGCTTTAACACCCTGCACCACCAGGGAGGGTCCCCTGGCCTATTTTTAAAAGAGGAAGGGACACCAGGAGGCCAGCATTTGGTCCTCTCCTACTCCTGCTAGTAATCATGCTAGCAGGAAGCTGGGATATGTGGCCTTAAACCTTTCAAAATAAGACTGTTTCACGGAGCGCTCCTGATACAGTAGTGACAGAGATAGCAGCAGCATCTTTTCTCTCTATTTTATGAACAAGGAGCTCAGAAGTAAATCACAGCCTCTGTCCTGCTGGGGAGTCCTGTTCTAAAGCTGCCTGGCAGGGCTGAGGGTAGAAGACCTGAGCTCCACATTGCCTGGGGAGTGCTGGAGGAAAGAGTGTTTCCTGTTCTGGATTTCTTTCCCTAGAACAGACACTCTGCTTCACTGTTTCAGCAAAGCATTTAGGTCTTTACTTAAACAGATATCGACCTGGAGTAGCTCACCTGTAAAAACTTCACATTGACACGCCTCCAGTATTTAGAAAGCAGCAGCCACTTCCAGGATGGATCCCAGAATACAAAGGGTAGGAAGTGCAAGAGATCAGAGAAGCAATGTGAGAGAAAGCTGCTTCATCCTGCCATATATCTCCCAAGATAGGTGTGTGAGATCCTCAGCTCAGCAATGCAGCCAACCACAAAGCTATATGACTTGTGGACAAGTCCTCTTATTCCTTTGGTCCTCTGTTCTCTCACCTACAGAATGAAAGGATTAGGTCAGATAATTCCAATGCCCCTCTTTCAATCTGAAAGTGATTTAATGATTTTATTGAAATGTTACGTAATGTCTCTGTTCTTTCATTTTAAATCCTTCCTGAGCACACTTGCTCTAGAACCTCTGATTATATGGGACAAGGCAATACCACTACTCAGAAAGGAATGCTGACCATCTACCCCCAGCTCCCAACAGAATCAAAATTACATTAATTAATAATAACACAAAATTAAAACTCCAGTAAATAGTTACCTAATGTCCGTTTGAAGCACTAGGCATTGTGTTCCTTCAGCACAGTGCCTGAAGTAAGACAGGTTTAAATGTTCACCAAGCCCCCTAAACCACTCACTGTTGTCTTAATCATTAACAAAATGTGGTCCTTAATATTTAAACTCAAAAAACAATAGTGATGTGCTGAAAAGCAGCGTTTGATTTTATTTTAAGGCACCAGATAGTTGTTTTCCCCCTTTTTGACCCAAATGTTTTGGGATGACAGCTATTATCTCATTTTGCTGAAGCCCAGATAATACAGTGGCAGTGGCCCACCCATGAGTGTGTGAAACTCACAGTCCAGGAGTTTCTAATTAAGCCACCTTGTTTAGATCCTGATATGAATCTTTAGATGTGTGGTGGGAAAAGCCAGCCTCAGTTCTCTTGGGACAGTGTTATTTTTAACCCACATTTAAATGGGTATAGACCTTTGATTATAAACTCCCTTCACCCATTCCTTTTCCCCTTTTTCTCCCTCTTGACCATGCCAAAGAATGAATTGCTTGTTGCTTAGAGAGCTCAATCAGTTGCAGCCTAGTGATCAGAGTTGGTGAGGAGAATCAGTCCATTCTTCTTCCCATTTCTAACTTATTTGTGAATCTTGGTGTTTTTATAGAACATAATATAGATGGACCAAATGGAAATAACCTGAAGGCCTCAGACCCTCTGAAAGCAGTGGAGTTTCTATGTGTCTTACCGCATGTAGGGCACAAGGAGAAATCCATCATAATTCCAGAGCAACTGTTGCTCTTCTGTTGCTACTGCTGAATGAGTATGCATTTGTTGGATTTTTCCTACAGAGCATGAAGAAAGAAGAGGTGAGCAAGCAGCTCTTTGGATAGTTTTTCTCAAAGTTCTGAGATCATAAACCTTAGACCAAGTTTGGGGGGGGGGGGAGCCAGGCTGATTCATGCAGATTTCTTGGCCCTGCCTATCCCAGCTCTATACCCAGAAAACCACATATTTCACAAGATTCCCTTAGCACACTTAAGCAGGAGAGCTATTTATAAAGTTATTTTGTGTACATTTTAAGGTTGATAGAGACCACTAAACGGCAAAGAATATACTTGGTTTGTGCTTTCAAGATTGTTAAACATGGTAATTACAGTATTTTCTATGCCCAGAAATAGGTTCATATACACACAGAATAGGCCTATATAAAGTGAAAAAAAATTTACCTCTAGGTCTCCAGTTAAGAAGCACATGAAGTCTTCAAATTGGTCAATTTTCTGCTGTAGCTATGGAAGGGTACTATGAGAGAATCCCCAGCATCCCTGCAGATTTTTCAGAAGCCCTAATAGGTATATATTGGAAATTTCTATTGCAAGGGCTCTCTAAAACTGGAAGGATTATCAGTTTTTTTCTTTTCTTTTTTTAAATATTTACTATTTGTTTACATTTTCCTCTCTCCAGCATAACAACGCTTTTAAAACAGATGAGAATCTGAAATTTAGGGAAGTCATATAAATTGCTGAAAGTCACTTTGCGAGGAGGTGGTGGGCCTCAAATCAGAGCATGTCGGTTTGTCTCCACATCACATGCTTTGAGCTTGGCCCATAGAGAGCTGAATCCCCACGGTCTAAGCTTCTGACTCAACAAGGTTTGTCCTAGAGCCATTTCTAAGGCCATGCAACCTCCTGCAGAGACTAGAGACTCTCTAGTTCTTGTTCTAGAAGACAGAACAAAATAAAGACCCAGAAGCTTATTTCCTCCTGATTTTATTACTGTCTACTTTAGAGCAAGGATTTCTGTGACTGTCTCAGAAAAAAGACTGAGATCTTGAAATCACAGCTTATCCCTGTTGAGTCCGATTCCTCATTGTAAAATGTAAGGATTGCTCAGTTTCCCCAAAGGTCTTTCTCAAGCCCCAAGATGGAGAAAAAATGATCAAGTGGAGCGAATTCCATTTGTTTTCCTCACTTAAAACTGAGACTAACAATTTCTATTTCAAAATGTTATTCTAAGCATTGAGTGAGATAATGTAATATAACAGCAGGCTCAGTGTCGTTTAATACACATTAGCTATTATTATTGCTATATTATAGCTACTATTCTTGGCAAAGTTAATGACTGAATGACCACAATAGGTAGAGTCTCTCTTGTGTTGAGTTTTATTTAAAATTAGTGATAAACTTTTAAAGGATGAGGCTTTATCTCACTTTTATTTTTGTAATCATTGATACTTTACACATTTTAGATAGCTGTTAAATAAAGGATGTTTACACGACTCAGCAATTCACGAGTTAACATTCATTATGAGTTAACATAGTTATGTCTATGTAGAGCTGACCCATGAACATCTCTGCCAGAGTAACTAAATAACATTCAATGTGCACAACCATAATTACTGAGAATAAAGAGAGAAAGGACAATGTGTATTAAAAGCACTTCCAAGTTCTCCCTGGTGGGGCAGCAGGTTAAAGCACTGCACTAGGAAGCTCTCACAAGCCACACAGCACAAGTTCCATCCCCTTTCAGGGACCCACATGGCAGGGCAGACCTCTCCTGACCCACCCTTTGCTTCCTTCAGCAGTGTATTTCAGTAGACCTGCCTGTTCTGCTCCCCACTCTGTCTCTGGTGAATCCTCTCACCCCTCTGGCCCATACCCCCAGTTCTGTAAGCATAAATAATCTTTAAAAAAAAAAAAGCATTTCCAGCTCTAATTTTGCTGATTCCTAAGACCTCTGATTTTAAACAATTTTTTTATCCCTTTTGTTAAAATGTAAATCCATTTCTTTTCTTCTGGACTGAAGAAGAAAATTAACCTTATTGCAAAGTTTTCCTCTAAACATTTGAGACTATTGTCAACTTTTGATATACCTTGCCCAAAGATAAACAATGCTGGATTCTAATGTTTGCTTCTGAAGAAAATATAATGCCATCTTACTTCCTTTCTGTCTGCTTGAAACTGTTGTCTTGGAATTTGGCTCTTTGGGGTTTTTTTCTTGTTTGTTTGTTTTTGGCTTTTGTTTTAATCCTTCAAAATAAAGCATCAAAAATGGACAGAGAATGCTAATCAAGCCTGAAGAAAGATCAGACTGATGAAAAGACTGCTTTTATGTCTTAGCATGTCTAACGTGGATGGCAGACAGGACATGGATTTGAAATTCCTCTCTTTCCAAGGAAACGGTTTTGCAAAGAGGATGGGGTTGATACATAATGAAGAATATTTGGCTTTTCCCTATTTTAGGCTTGCTCTCCTAAAAAAAATGGTCCACTGCACCCACCTGATTTTACAGAAATGTTCTTTTTGGCACTTCATTATTTCAAGGATATAGAAGGTTAAAACCTTGATATGTCTGGGTTCTCAAGGCACACATTTCATCCTCTCCCTGGGATGCATGAGCCTGAATAAAAATGCAGTGTCCTGCGGGTTGAGTTTTGGAAGCTGAGCAGAGTCCTATATGGACTGGGTATCCCAAGTCAGTTATGTTTCAAACCACCTAGAAGTCAACATCCTCCCTTCCATCATGCTAATAGCTCTCTAATCTTTTACTAGAAAACTTTACCCAAAGGGACATGTGATCCAAGAAATCTTCATTATATAAGTAAAACTTGGAGGTTGTTACAAATAGTCTAGATATGTTATGGTCCTAAAGTGGGAAAAGAACCCTTTGCACCGATGTCCTCTTAAAGAATAACTGTATTTTTCGGGCCCTCCCTGGTAGCGCAGCGGGTTAAAGCACAGCACTGAGAATCTAAAAGCCGCTTCCTCATGAGTTCGATTCCCACCTGCCCCGGAGGTGACCTCATGGCGTGGCAGACCTCTCCTGACCCGCC
>NW_004567114.1:35804858-35842697 GCF_000260355.1 Condylura cristata | reverse complement strand
TGAGGCCTGGAATCTGGGCAGTAGCACAGACCCAGGTAAGGGGCAAGATGCCCTATCTGATCATCACTTTCCTCACGCTAGGGTAGGGCTAAGAATCTCTGAGCCAGAACAGTAGCCCTGGAGGCTTCTGCATGATATGTTCACCTCTTGGCTTCTCCAGTTGAGTCTCAGACTGGGCACTGCAATCTGGGGTAGGGGATCAGGGAGAGACCTGTCCACCAGATATATGTCTCTTAAAGCAGAACCACAAAACCCTAAGGAGAGGTTAAAGGCTTCAGAGGGGAAAACCGGGGCTCCACTTTCAAATTTGAAAGCCCTGGGCTTGGGGCATTGGCTAGGGAACTACTAGTAATAGAGAAAATGGGACACTGAAGGAAGAGTAAGTAGGTCTTGATGCCTTCTCAAGCCAACTCCCCAGTTCCAACAGAGACAGGGCTAAGTGCCGAGTCACAGAGATGTATGAGTATTGAGAGGCTGAGCTGGGAGGAAGGAAGGCTTTAGTGGAGATGAAAGGAAGAAAACCATCTTGCATTTGGGGAACTACAGAGAGCCCTCTATTTTCACCTCCACGCACAGGAGCTGACCTTGGGAACTTTGGAACCGGCCTTTGGGAGAGGGGTTGCAGGGGTGGAGCCTCCTCAACCCCGGGCTGCCCATCCCTTGCTAGATCCCTTTATGGAGTGGGGGATCTAATTTCAGTTCCTTATCCTTAGGCCCCTCCAGTCAGACTCTGGAAGGGCTTCCCGCAGGTGTCCTGAAGAAATACTGGCACGCAGGCCCGGTGCCTGAGGGCGACGGGAAGAGGCCTGGGGTTGGGAGGGGGGGCTGTTATACCCTCTTTCCTTAGATGCTCGTAGTGCGCCCAGAGGCGACGCCCCGCAAACAGCTAAGGGTGTCAGCGCAGGTGGGTGGAGGTCAGCCCGCACTCCTGGCACAACCAGACCCACAGCGCTGCCCGAGGCCGGGCCGCCTCCTCCGCGCGCCCAGCCTACAGCAGCCCGCCGGCCTCTCGCTCTCGTTATTTTTAGCTCAGCGGCTGCACCTTTCTACCTGCAAGAGCCCGCCCCGCTCTCAGACTTGTTTTGCAAGATTTGTGCCCCAGGTGGCTCATCTGACCCACACTTGAATAAACAGCCCGGGCAACCTGGGCGAGCCACTCACTGTATATCCAGCCACCGAGGAGGCTCCGAGATGCGAGTTCCCACCTCCGCTTTTAGTCTACACTGAACTTAGAAAACCTGGACCACTTCTGGGAAGGGAGGAAGGGAGAGGATAGGAGAGAGGGAGGGAAGTGAAAGGGAGTCTGGAAGAAAGGAAGCGAGGTAAGAAGGAGGAGGGAGGGAGGGAGGTAGAGACAGGCAGACTGAGAGAGACTTGGGAGGTGGGTCCTAAGGCGGGCTGGCAACCTTGCCCACCCCTCCGGCAGTTCGCCCCTGGAGCTTTAACTGTGTCAGGGCACAGGATACAGGATACCCGATTATAATTGCAGCAAATTAAATTTGGATAGTGTTTGTTAAATTTTCCTCCCTAGTTAGCCACTCCCTCATTACCTTTCATCTGTGACAGTTTGAAGGTGGCATTCTGGTTTTCCCTTCAGGTAAGAAAAACAGTGCTCTGCTCCAGGTGACTGGGTTCCTAGGATCTGCTGTTTGTTTCTGTTTCGTTAGGCGCAGAAGCGGGTACCTACTGATGTCATTTTTGGAGTTTGTGGATCCTTTGGTTCACTCTAAGAAAGGTTTCTTCCCTTTCAGCGGCATGCCGCGCATTCCCAGGTGAGTTTCTCTATGAGACTGAGACTCAGTTATATTTAAAGAGCAGGTTTATTGGGAGGGACAGACAGAGAAGGACACTCGCAGAGACGCAAGCGGGCAGGAAAGGCTGCCCCAAAAGGCATAGGTTTTCTGAGCGAGGCCTGCATGGTCGCAGGCAGGAGGCTTTAGGAGAGCAGCCTCTGCTGAGGGGTCAGTGCAGAGAAGCCCCGCTGTGGTACAGGTCACAGGCGGGCAGGAGGCTGCTGCCCTGCAGAGGGAGAGCCTGGAGGTGAGGGTGGGGGGAAGCACCTGCATAGGCACAGGTGGGCCAAGGACTGCTGCCCCATGCTGGTGCAGACTCTGCCCTGATATAGCCCTTTTCTCTTTGAGAGGGGCTCACTCCTTTGTGGGGTGGCCTGTGTGCTGCTGATTTTGGATAATTACATGGAATCTCACAATGGACCCAGTCTCTGTATCTGTACCCTCAGGTCTGTGCATCCATATTCCTCACACAGCAGTCTGATATAAGAGTCTGTGACTGGATTAATGGTCATGTTAGTTCCTTCTGCCCCCACCTCCCTGCATGAGTCAAGTTTTAACCTTGTGATGTCTCCAGATTTTCTGTTCTTTTCCTCCATCTCTTGCAACCCAAGGGGGTGAGATTTATAAGGCTAAGAAGGGGAGGACCGGGACCTGGCATGGTCCCTGGAGAAGGGCAGCGGGAAGTGTGAGTTGCTGGAGGGGTCTTCATACATCTCTGATGGGGGGGGGGCTACTGCAGTGCCTGGTGGGGCAAGAGGAGCAGCCTCACCTTCCCTTAATAGAATGAAAAATGAAACATAATAAGGAGACCTCTTTATTCCGTACAAAGGAATGGTGGGCTGGATTTTGAAGTTTTTGCCTCAGATTTCTGATTTTCATTCTGAAAATGACTTTTGATCCTACACTTCAGGGTGTCAACTACAGAAAATGGGTTTGCGCCAAACTGTGCTGTGCTACTTCTGCATTTGTCTGGTACTTTATCGATACCCTGAGAAGATGGGATAACCTGGTTTCATTCCCCCAACTTTAGATGGGATCCAGGAAAAAACATGGTGATAGACACTGAATGAGCTTCCATATGCTAGTTCTACTGGTTACAGGTGAACAATTATGCAAAAACTTAGGGTCTTAAAAGAAATATAAAAATGAAATGCTAACCACTTTAAATGAGAGGTTTGCAAACCATCTGTGTGGCCTAATTAAAGATCAGTGAATGAATTTTAAGGAATCAGTGAAAATTTCAAAATTTATATATAAAAATTTGGGGGTTAAGTGTAAAAGTGCATGGAGAGGAGATTATAATTTTTTTTGAGGGGATTATAATTTTAATCAAGTTTTCGAAGAGAGTCGGGGCCGGTAAAGAATAAAAACATTCTCTAAAAATTGGTAGATATGTTTTATCTTTCTTATTGAGATAACATCTCCAAGTAGCATGCACACAAACCTCGGCTCAGTGGTATAATATTTTCGCACCCAAGAGCAAAATGTTCTTAACTTTTCACTGAAAGAACAGAAATGTCTCTGTTTAAAGCTAACACACACACACACACACACACACACACACACACATACACACTCAGGCAAAAGGACCCTACCAAATGAGCAGAAATGTGACCCAGAACCCAGATCGCTAGTCTATCTGCCTCTTACCACCTAATTCAAGGCAGGGATCAAATGCTGGAGAGTATGTCAAACTAACGTACTGATCACAAAACATGTGGCTAGTGGCAAGTGAAAGGAAATGCAGGTGGGTTTTCATACACTAGTTCTACCTGTTATAGATGAAGAATTATGCAAATAATTATAATGATGTGAACATTTTGCATATTTTCTTCAACCCTGTACTTAGAAAATCAGCATTCTCTGGATTCCTGACCCCTGTTAGCCATTATTTTGTTTAATCCTTGAAACATTTATGACTTTATAAAGTTGTCTTCTCCCCCATCCCCACTTTTTAGAGAGGTTAAGTAAACTCCCCTAAGTCACTCAACTAACAAACACCTGGCTTGTTCTAACACCAGGTGAAATCCTGATTTAGAGAGGGTTATTAGAAAAAGTAAAATTTTGTCCAGATTTAGATCATTTGATTTCCTGCATCTTGCTAGGGCACTTGTGCATTCTGTGCTAACGTTTAGAGTCTGAAACAGAGTGGCCACCCTTGCGAAGTTCAATCTGCTCCTGCAGCCTCTGCTGGAAGACTCTCTTTAACCTATTCACTTCCTTTTCATTCCCTTCACAATTCAGGCTCACTACCACCTTACTAGAAATGGATACACTTAGTTCCTTAGTATTAATGTAAACTAGCAGGCAGGCTGATAGCTGCCCAAAGCCCTCCTTCCCGCATCCCTTCCAGGAACTCTGTATAATTAAGAACTGTCATCTTTGGCAGCTATGAGATGGCAAAACTGAGACCCCAAATGGTGCTGTTTCTCACTCAAGGTTAATCAGTAATAGTCTGTGTCTATGTTATCAAGTCAATGAAGTCAAAAATGATAAAAGCAATTAATTTTGCTGTGCTCTGAGTAATGGAACTATTTAAAGAAAACTATTACAAACGCAGGTTCACTTTCTTTGAAATTATGCTTTTAGCATGAGTATGTAAGTTGGCTCATCAGATAGTTTGTTTTATTTCTCTTTAACATAAAATCCTTAGTACCCAATTCTATACTACATAGTGTGTGGAAGCTCCAGAAAGCAGACACCATCTGTTCTTGATCTTTAATTATGTTTTAATTAAGTCTTGAGGACAAGCATTACAGAAATTTAATTGCTGGAGAACAAGATGCAACAACAAACAAATAAAAGGACTGCAGTAGACACTGTTCAAAAAATTATGAATGATGCGGTTTTTCTGTATAGAACTCATTTTGTTGGGCTAGAGTAACAGATGAAAACATCTTAGTAATATTATGATACTTTAACTAGATCAAGAAGGCATCCATTAAATAATTTTTGAAAGTGCTATGTTCAGGGTGTGATTTTCTTTTTAATGGACTTGAAAGTAGATAGCCTGGTTTTAGGGATAACTATAGCCATACATATATGGATATGTGATTTTATTTCTGGAGGTGGTCATTAACTTATGAGTCATGTGGACTATTTCTGATCTCTAAACTTCATTTTTTTAAAAGATTGATTTAGTTGTGCATACAAGAACTGGGGTATAGGCCAGAGGTGGGGGGAGTGAGAGGATTCACCAGAGACAGAGTGGGGAGCAGAACAGGCAGATGTACTGAAATACACTGCTGAGAGGAGCAGTGGGGGAGACAGGAGAAATCTGGTGCACCATGTGGGTCAGCTCCCTGGCTGGGGATCAAACTCATGCTGCAGTGGCTGTGGATACCTTGATAAGGCCGAGCCTTAACCCGTTGCACCACCAGGGAGGCCCTTGATCTCTAACTCTAGGCATTAAAAAGATTTTTCTGTGGACCAGAAAGCAAACATTTTAGCCTTTGTGGGCCACGAACTCAGCTCCCACCATCCTTTGTTTCATCTTTTCCTTCTCCTACTCCTATTAGTTTGTTAGGGCTGCTGTAACAAAGTGCTACAACAGAAACTTCTTGTCTGCCAAATTTAGAGGTCAGAGGTGTTAGGAGGGTTGGTTCCCTCAGAGGACTATGAGAGACAATCTATTGCATGCCCCTGTCCTAACCTGTGGCGGTTTGCTAGTTATCGGTGGTGTCCGTTGGCTTGCAGAGTTTCACTGTGATCCCTGCCTTTATGTTCACACAGCATTCTCTGTGTGTGGATCTGTCCAAGTTTCTCCTTGTCATAAGGAAACCAGTCATATTGGCTTAGGGGTCCACCCTTCTCCAGTATGACCTCATTCATTGTAACTGGTTACCCAGGGCCCCTATCTTCAAGTTAGATCACAGTCTGAGGGGCCGTGGGGTTGGACTTCAATATATGAATTTGGGGGGGGGGGACATAATAAATGTAACCATTGACCGTGCTTAGCAAGAGAGTGTAATAAAGCACTCTCTGCTTTTTATGGCCAGTGGATCACAGTCACTGTTCTCTTTAATAAGGAGTTTATTGTGAAATCCTGTCATTCTCTATTCTCCATGACGTTAGGTAATAATTGTCTCTTATACTGAACAGATTTTTATCGATCATGTTCGAGATGCTGGAACACAGGAAACTGATAAAAATCTTCTCTTCCTGGTGTTTAGGATTTAATAAGACAGACAGACCCCCAACCAAATAAACAGGAACACTCTAAAGCACATTAAATGGCAATAGGAGTGAAAGATAAAATTAACGTGGGAACGAAAGATAGCAGTGGGGTTTTAATAGGGTGATTTGGGAGTGCTTCACAGAAAAGCGAGTCCAACATCTTGGGAAACTGTTTCAGCAAAAGAAGAGTCGTGTGAGCTCAGAAGTGTAAGTGGGCCCAAGAGAGTGAAGAAACCACAAGGAGGAAAGTGTGTGGAGTGGACGAGGAGGATATTTGAAGACGAAGATCTCAGACACAATTTACAGAGTTGCTCACTTTCAAGGTGGCACAGGTTCGGGGCGGGCACTTGAGAGTGGTTTCCTCCTTACACTGTGCCCCTGAGGTGTCTCACTCACTTCCCCCCAGTTCTGGCCCTGGAAAGGGGATTGGTTTGATGACTAGTGAGTAGGGAAGTTTCTAGAGCTTTCTTTAAGTAAGGTGAACCTTAAATATATGATACTGGCTGCTGTGTTTTGAACAAGCATAGAGTAAAGGAGACTAACTAGAAGACTGGTCAAATAACCTCCAGAGTAAAATGGTGAGTGTTTTGATGAGAACTTGGCAAGGGCCACCCCAAAGAGCTGTCAAATATATATGTTCCATGGTCCTTAAATTGTCTTTTCTTTTTGTTCTTTGCAGGTTCCTAGATGCTAGAGTATATGTTAGATGCTGGGGTTCCAGTAATGAATCAATAAGAAATGGTCACTACCTCAACAAATTAATACCTTCTCCCTTTCTTTAACCCTTCCTCCCTTCACCCTCCTCCCCTTCCTTCTTTCTTTCCAATAGTTTGAAATTTAAAACTGAAATGAATACCCCACCTCCAAGCTTATCTTCCAGGACATTCACCACATCTACTTTGTTAAGGTTTTCTGGCCCAGCGCTCCATTCCCATTCCATTCTAAGTAGTGTATCAATGGTAGTGAGTGTCTCGGAAGGACTTAGCCTAAGTCATGATTCATTATGGTTCTTCTTGTGACTTCTATATCTCCTTTCAGTTGCAGGAACAGGAACTTTTGGGTCCAGCAAGATCCTCACACTCCTACAACCCAGGAGATTGAGATTCCAAGAGATGAGGCACAAGTTGTGGGTCACAGTCACTGATCCCTTTAAGAAGGAGTTATTCTCAGATCCTGTCATTCTCTCGCCTCCATGACTTCAGGTAATACATTGTCTCTCACACAGTCATTCCTTTAACAGATTTTCATTGATTGTATCCAAGTAGATGTGAACTTTCATACCTACTTAGTGGTAGAGATGGCTGACTGTATTTTTCAAAACTGGCTGCAACTGTCTGCTACCCCCCACATGCTCTTCAAGTCTGATGCTTTTCCTCTGAGAGAGGGGTCTGTCTTCACTCCTCTCAAATCTGGGCATATTAATTTCCTATTGCTACCTTAACAACTTACCACCAGTTTAAGGCCTGTAAGTTAGAATTGCAAAAGGGGGCTTCCAAAATCAAGATGTTTATAGGCAGCTGCATTCCTTATGGCAGCTCTAGAAGAATGTTTTCTTGCATTTCTCAATTTTTAGAGGCTGCTGGCATTCCTTGGCTTTTGGCCAATGTCATTCTGTCCTTTGCTTCTGCCTCTACACTGACTGACTCTTCTACCCTCTTGTTATAGGGACCTTTGTAATTACTCTGGGCCCACCCAGATAATCGGGATAATCTCCCGATCTCAAGGTTCTTAACTAAATCATATCTGCAAAGTCCTTCTTGCCAGGTAAGGGAACTTAGTCACAGTTTTGGAGATTAGGACCTGGACTCTTCAGGGGGCTATTATTCTGCTTACCACACTAGGCAAGCTCATGACTACAATGGAATTGAATTGTGCAATTTGCAAGGCCAGGCCATGAAAATGACACTGCTTTTGACTCCAACTTTGGGATCAAGTGCTGTTAGAAGCCAGTTGCCATTGACGTGCTGTGAGATCCAAACTAGCCCAAACAGAGAGAAGCCTACATGAAGAAGTCCTATGCTAGTGTGCTGGCTGGTAACCAACATCGCCTCAGCTGACCTCCAGTATCAACCAACACCGTCGCCTCAGCTGACCGCCAGTATCAACCAACACCCAGGTGATTCCAGTTCCCGGCTGTCACCTAACCCCCAGCTTTCAAGCCTTCCCACCTGAGACCACAGGCATCATGGGGGAAAGGTAAGTTCCCCTACTATGCCGTTTCAAACTCCTGGTTTGTGAGAGAAAATAAAGTGTTGTTTTCTTTAAATTGCTAAATTTGAGGATTATTTGTTATTCACAGGT
The DNA here is from genome assembly GCF_000260355.1 of Condylura cristata. Taxonomy (NCBI): domain Eukaryota; kingdom Metazoa; phylum Chordata; class Mammalia; order Eulipotyphla; family Talpidae; genus Condylura; species Condylura cristata. The sequence goes on along the minus strand of NW_004567114.1, from coordinate 35,834,427 downwards.
AATGAAGGCAAAGGGTCATAACTAAACCCAGGTCTCTGATTTCTCAGTCCCAGTGCTTTACCCACCCCAAATATTACCCAGCCAAACACACAAGCAAACTAGTGAGCAGGAATCGTTAATTGAGCCCACTAGGAGCAATGGTCTTTGGGGAAGTTAAAGGTTGATTAAACCTTCACTGTCTGCAGAGCACACTCCATTAATCTGGTGGGAAAGATGTACAGAAAGCACCTGTCAGTAGATTAAGAGGCTGGTGCTCTAGTCTACAGATCATGAGCCCTGGCCTAGCCCTAGAAAAGGAGAGAAACTAGACTCTGAGTACTTTACTGACATTAGTTGAACATTTCTAGGTGAAGATGATATACTGAATGAGGAAGTAAGGATGCCTCTGTGTTCTAGTCTTTTTTTTTTTTTTAAGATTTATTTTTATCTATTTCTGTATATAAGAACTGAGATGTAGGCCCGAAGTGCTGGGCGGGAGAAGGGGGGGTGGTGGGGAGAGAGGTGGGGGAAGAGTGAGAGGATTTACCAGAGACAGAGTAGGGAGCAGAAAAGCAGATCTGAAATACGCTGCAGAGAGGTGAGACAGGAGAGGACTACTGGACCATGGCTGGTGATAGCGTGATAGTGCTGAGGCTTTAACCCCTATACCACCAGGGAGGCCCTGCCTTGCTAGTCTTTAATACAGATAGGGAATCAAAGAGTAGCGATGGGCTGAAGAGCCTTTATGTACATAAATTCAGAGTCTGATAATCAGTGAGTCTGATCTACATTTTTAAAGCATTTTAATGCTTCATTTCCAATAAGGAGCATTTCAAGAACCAATTGGGCAGGAGGCACTCCTATTTGTGCAAGGAACTGAAACTCTCGCCATCCACTCCTTGAGCGTAGTTGGTCTTCATTATCATTTTTTTCCTTTAAAGACTGATTTATTTATGCATACAAGAACTGGGATACAGGCCAGAGGTGTGGGGAGAGAGAGGATTCACCACAGACTGGAGAACAGAACAGGTGGATCTACTGACATACACTACTGAGGGGAGCAGTGGGCGGGACAGGAGAGGTCTGTCTGCTGCACCGTGTGGGTCAGCTTCCTGGCTAAAGATCAAACTCATGCTGCAATGGCCGTGAATAGCTTCACAGTACTGCATTATAACCTGTTGCGGCACCAAGGAAGGCCCTGGCCTTCATTATCATTTCTCATGGATAGTGCAATCTTGCAAAAACTTGTTACATTTGTACATCACAGTAGATCAGAGAGTGATAGTAGAAGAGGCAGTGGTGCCACCATTTGCCATCATTAAGGAAGCTGGATAGAAGCGACAGGCCACTGGCACTTCCCCACATAAGCGTTCTCTCTCCAGGAGAGTTTCATTTCTCAGGGAGGAGGCAAGTAGTTTTTCTTCCATTCTCTGGTGAACTTCAAGGCATTTTCACGTGGATCTCAGCTAGAGAAGCAAACAAGATCTGCTACCATGAGCATGTTGTTTCGTTTCTATAGTGGGTCCATTTCACAATGGGCTAGAAAGTTTACTTCTGCAAAATATAAACATAACATTTACTTCCAGCTCTGTTTGTGAACTTAGATGATAGCCAAGGAATGCTCTATTTTAATCAGTGTCCATAATGCCACAATCGATCTGGCCTACAGAAACTGATGTAGGAATTTATTTGAACCACAAGCAAGTTATTTCCTCTGTTTTTATTTTGTAGAAATATGGGGACAGAGTACTGTGAGATGACTCTTTTGGGAGCTAGAAAACTTGTGACTTGGAGCAAATACATGAGACTTATTTAATTGATTGAGAAGAAACTGAAGAACTTTATTTTTTTTTTTTGCTTTCAGATGGGATATACATAAAAATGGATCTATCATTGCTAAATTTAGTTTTATTAGATTTTTTTTCTAATTATAAAACAGTTTTTTTTTAAGATTTATTTATGTATGCATACAGAACTGGGGTACAGGCCAGTGGTGCAGGGGCGGTGAGAGGATTCACCAGAGACATAGAAGGGAGCAGAACAGGCAGATCCACAAAGTACACTGCTGAGGGGAGCAGCAGGTGGGTCAGGAGAGGTCTGCTCTGCCACATGGGTCACCTGCGGGGTAGGCATCAAACTCATCCTGAAGTGGCTTTAGCTTTTTAGTGCTGTGCTTTAACCCGCTGTGCCACCAGGGAGGGTCCACAGGCAGTATATTTAAAATTTTTTTGTTTTGTTTTGTTTTTTGCATAGAAAAACTAGATGTAGGCCAGAGGTATGAGATTCATTGAGACAGAGTGGGGAGCAGAACAGGCAGATCTACTGAGATACACTGCTAAGGGGAGCAGCAGGCAAGTCAGGAGAGGGCTGCTACTCCATATGTGGATCAAACTGGCCAGGATCAAACTCAGGTTGTAGTGGTGACAGCACTGAGACTTAACCCCACCATGGAGGCCCTAGGCTGTATCTGTATATATGTATTCCATGGAGATTTTATAATATATTGGCTTTATCTATGATAATTCATCTTTTCTCTTCTTCAAGAGTTGATTATTTTAACAAGTATTTATTATAAGCCTACTATAAGTCAAGCACACTTTTAGGCATTGGAGACAAAAGGAAGATCAAATGACAAGCCATTGCCATTCTTGAGCTGGTATTCAAAAGAGGAAGATAAGCATCAAAAAACACAGACTCATAATCTATAATAGAATGGCAGTTCTCTATTAAGAAAAATAGGAGAAATTGCAAAAGTTTGCTTATAAGCCTCAACTGGTCCAGATTTGTACATTTACCACACAATCTAATTTCATGAAAAGAAACAGCTTACAATTCTCATCTGTGGCTTGGATTTGAATGTTGTAACTTCACCAGCAGTTTTGGGAAATGATGAGAGTTTTGGTTATCTAGTTCTTCCTGATAAACAACCCAAAACAGAGTCATTTAAAATAACAATCTATTGTCATCTCAGATGGCTCTGTAGGTTGACTGGACTCAGCTGGGCATTCTTGCTTGGAGTCTTAAGCCAGAAAGCAGTTAAGGCTACAGACCTCTGAAGGCCCAGTTGGGCTGGATGTTCAAGATGGCTTCTTTCCTATATGTTTGGCTCCTCATCTATATGGCTGGAATTGCTGGACATGGCCATCAACTGGGAGTGTCTTTTTCTCTGTGCAGCCAGCCTCTCTTTCAACATAGTAGCTTGGGCTTTATTGGTGGTCTCCTAACAGCAGAGCTTCTTATATGACAGCTGGCTTCCCTCAGAGTAAACTTTCAGAGAACCCAAGAGAGAAGCTACTAGATATTTTATGATCTAGCTTCAGAAATCACACAATACCAGTTCTAGCATATTCTGTGGGCTACTCAAAACCCTCCTACATTCGTTGAGACACAGGTCTGCACAAAGGTTTGAACAGCAACAGGCAAGGCTCATTGCTGGACTATCTTTGGAGACTGGCTACCACAATAAGGAAAGGAGCTTAAGTAAACCAAAATTGCATTATACAATGGAAATACCAAAGGTTACTCCACAGAGTTCAGCACAAACAAAATGAAGGTCCTTACTGAAACAATTCCAAAGCCACAAGCTTGTTAACTCTCTGCATCAATTAATGCTGGAAGTAGGAAGAAATATAGATGCAGCCATTCTATTCAAAAGATGTCACTCTGATGTATGGGCTTGGTAACCCCCCCCCCCAGGAGAAAACAAAATTCTCACCTAGAGCCAAAAGATAGTAGTAAGTCTCTCTGATCCCAACCCCCTCAGGATCCAAGCACATGGAACTGCCCAGCTCTCTGCTGTTCAGTTCAGGACACCAGGATGTTGTCTTTGGGCTATTCTATAGTAGAGACTGGTGGCAGTCCTGGGAAGAGCCACTCAATGCTGGATTTGGACCACATGCCATAAAGACCTATGTGCAGTTGTTACTTCTCTTTCCAGAGGAAACTGAGGCACAGAAACTTTCAACAACTAGCCCTAGGCTACATGGACATCACACAGAGCCCTGGGATCCACACCAGAAAGTGCAATTCCAGAGCCTTCCTCTTATCCAGGGTGCAGAACCTTCCTCTTAACTACCACACAGTATTACCTTGGGCAAGTCACTGGTCCTCTCTGGGTTGCAGTTTTTCCACAGGTAAAAACAGAACAAACACCCCTTCCCTCTCAGCTTTGCACTAATAAATGAGTGACTACCCAGCTTTGCCATCACTAAGCTATGTAACAGCAGGCAAATTGCCTAGCCTTTCCAAGCCTTAGTTTCCTTATTTAACAAACGAACATGTTCTTATGCAGAGTCCATGGGATAATATATGTAAAGTGCAGTCTGGCTTCATAAGTGGTACTATTTGGCATTATTATTGCTTGTATTTGGAATTTCTTAACTTGAGCCTAATATCCTCAAAGTCACTTGCTAAAATTGCTATTTTGATTTTTACTTTTCCCTTACTTTCCCACCCAGGAAACAGCTGCACATTTGGGCAAAGGGACATAAAAAGCACTGGTATATAGTCACGTTGCCCCCACAGATGTCCCTGCTCTGGCTGAAGACAGAGGACAGCAGCCAATAGTCATCGAGGACTGCAGATGTGCTCTGTTAACTTGGATCAGAGGGGCCATTATAGACATAGTGTGGGTGTTGCAGACTTTTCTGTTCAGAATGAAATATTGTGGAATATGCATGCATTCATCCAATACTCATTGAATACCTACTCTGTATTGAGTTGCCTTGGAAATACAAAGATGAATGGAACACACTCCCTGTCCTCTAGGGCCTCCAAATAAAATTAACCGTGGTACAGTGAGAAGATTATAGGTACAGCAGGAATACAAACAGTGGTTGATCTCAGAGGAGAAATTTTGTCAGAGAGACTTGGAAGGAGACCAGGAACTTCTTGGAAGAAATGGTATTTTACTGGAACTTAAAAAAACAAAAGGCATAAGCAAGGGGCAGGGCAGAGATCATTCAAGGTATAGACAATGGTGTGGTGGAGATGCAGAGTGAGGTGAGTGAGCTGTCTAGCTAGGGTGCGTGTGGGTTGCACAGGTACTGATGACTGGCTGGCCCACCTCCACCAGTAACCGTACCTATCCCAGTCACTTTCTACCATGTGATACTCTCTCATCAGTGAGTCATCAAAAGAGATCACTGTATTAGAATTCTGAGAAGGTAGTCACTTTCTTTCCCCATAAAAATATACAGCAACTTTCAGCAAATTTTTGCTAAACGTTTCTTCAATTTTTGCTCTTCATTGTCACTGTTTCCTTTTTCCTGCTTGGAATTTACATGAGATGCCAGGAAGCACATCTTGAGGTCATGAGATAATAAGCAGAATGTCAAAAGCCCTAAGGTGGGATGGTGGGAGACACAGAAGAGGGAAAGAGACAGAAAAATCTTGGCTCTGTCATGACTAGCTGCAGCACCCCAATACTACAAACCTTTTGATTTCTTATTACGTAAGAAAAATAGTTCTTTGCTTAAGCCAACATACTTTGGATACTCTGTTACTTGCAACCAATGGCATTCTGATTGATAGAGGAGGTAATAATATGGAATACAAGACCTGGAAAATGAGTGGGGTTCATATTTTGAAGGGTATAGAGTCATTTCCAGACTGATAATTCTTTATTTAGTAGGCAATGAGGAGTCCGTGAAGGTGTGTGGGAAGTTAACAGTATTGAGCTGTGCTTTAGGGATACTTATCCAGCAACAGGAAAATGTGTTCAGAATCAAAGAAACTATCTAAGAAAGAATTTTAATGGTTTCTGTGCAAAGGAGGCTCCCCCATCATAATTTTTATCACAAATTAAAAAAAATACATATTTGTATTATTTGTTAGATACAATGGACACTTCCTCAATTTATGTTAAGTCTACTTATATAAAACTTTGTTAATTTGTAGCATATGATGTAAAGAGAGCATTTTTACTCCATGAAAGCAACTTCAGAACAAGTCCCCCAAACCTCCTAACAAATAAGACTGTGACTATCCCCACACCCAATTTTTTCCTATTTAAAAACTGTAGGACAAATTTTGAAGATGAGAGTAGCAATAGACAGTGAAAAGAGATGAGTAATGTAAGAGTGTCATATAAGAATTGACAGATCTTTGCAACTTATTAGATATTAGGACCAAGGAACAAGATGAATGAGGACAGTGCCAAGATGAGGTCGCTATTGCTGGAAGCATAAGGAGAGACGTATGCAGAAGGCACAGGGCCGAGGATAGAATGGTGGGGAATGATGGGTCTGTAGGGTCCTAACAATCAGGAATGGACACATTATGAAATATTTCCATCAGATGGGAACAGCCTGCAAGTAAAAAAAGGGACTCTGATTGGAACATGGTGACCATGAAGGTCATCTTTCTGGATCTACTCTGCCCCATCTTATCTCATGACGGTTCATTTCATTTCTTATCTCATGATGGTGTCAACTTGACTGTTGGGCTAGGAGGAACCCAGAATTTGGTCAAATACTATTCTGGTTTTGTCTGTGTGAGTGTTTCTGTATGAAATCAACATTTGAATTGGTAGACTAGTAAAGAGGATTGTCCTCTCCAGTATGGGTAGGTCCAATGTGTTGCGTTGAAGGCCTGAAAACAACAAAAAGTGTGACCCTCCCAAGGGTAAGAGTAAAGAATGTCTTTGAGTTGAGACATCATTTTTTCCCCCTTTCTTTAGAAGTGAACTGAAGCTGGCTTTTCTGGGATTCAAGTCTGCTCACATTCAGACTGAACTACACCATGGCCTCTCCTGGGTTTCCAGCTAGCTAAGTGCAGAATATACCTTAGTGGATCTGTTTATTTGGGGAACACTGGCTGACACACCACCCTTCTCTACTTACTCCATATCAAATACCTTCCTTGTCCAGCTGGCCTCACATTCCTCTATCCCCAGCATTGGCACCTCTGTCCAAGGACCCTACTGATCTTACAACTCATCCAGTAGACAATCATTTATTGAGTTTCTACTACTTGCCAAATCTGTGTAAATGAACACAATTACAATATGATTAAATCCAGGCCCTCGCGATTTTTTTTTAAAAAAGAGAAAGACAGATAAATAACAATGGCAAGGTAACAGGTTACAAAGGTGGGCTCGGGAAATGTCAGAACCAAATAAGGGAACTGAGAGGATAACTTGGAAAGGTTCACAGTGTAAATGTGAGGCAAGAACACCCCAGACAGTGCTCTCATGCTGTTGTGGCTGCAGTTAAAGAGGAGTGCATGTCATTAAGTGGATGAATGAAAATGTAATCTGCAGTTAACTTGTCTGAGCTTTCCTTTGCTTCTCTGTAAAATGGAGATAATCTCATGGGGTTGTTGTGAGGATTAAATGAGGTAATAAATGTAAAGCATTTAACACATGCTAGGCACAGTAAATGCTCAGCAGCCCCTGTTATCCAGTAGGTTCAGGTCAGGATTAGATGGTGTTTTACAAAGTAGTATTGTGCAGAGTAGATTGTATGAAACAGAAAGTCCAGCTGGAAGTCAACTCTAATAGTACAGGTCCAGAGACAATGAAGCCCAGAGTGGACAGTGGTGGTGGGCACTTAGTCCTGAAGTTGGTGTTTTTCATAATTCTGGGGTTTGGGGACATTTCACTGAATGAACTAGGTCTTGCACTTTTTCATTAAACCTTATTATGCTAGGGTCATTTTTTTCAAGGAAGGTACACATTTGGTTACACATGAGTATTTATTATTCAATATGTGCCAAACCTTATTAAAAGTGTCAAAATCCTTCACCTAAGATCCAAGTTTGTTCAAGAAGATTGTTCTTATGCTAGAGAACCTTGGGGAAAAAAACAAAGCAATATGCAAGTTTTTCTTTTATTTGAAAATGTAACAGCAAATGAATTTACAGTATCTTTAAATTCAATCACTGACTCATTATAATTGTAGAGTACCCATAACAAAAGACAAATTCAAAATTTTCTCATTTTTGTTATACTCTGCTTTAACATTGCTGTTTGTCTTAGAGAAACATTTCCCAGTGCTTATATCTCCAGCTGAGGTGAGGTAGCCTTCCTGAAGCCTGTAATGTCTGCAAGGCTGTGTGTAGGCATCTGCTTGTACTGTCAGCAGTCTCTACCCTGAGATCCTGCTCTTTCACTGTTTCAAATGACAAAGACTAATCTGGGTTTTAATTTTCACCTCAGAAATTAGGAATCAGTTGTGTGACTTTCAGCACGTCAGTCCACATTAGACCCTATTTGGAGGCCACTGGTCTCAGTCCTCAAGCTCTAAATTTCCGTCACCTCTTGTACCTAAGGAGCTCCCTCCCCCCAGGTAGGGCCAGTGCCCTTCTCCTCTTGCCTCTTTTCATAACAGCCTCCAAACTTAGGCAGGCAGTTCAGTTTCAAGCAGGTAACCCTGACTGAGAACAGAGTGCAGGATGGGAAATGAGAAGAGTCAGCAGGAACCCAAGGAGAAAGTCACCACAGTGACTGGCAGAGAATACAGAAGGGAAGGAGGGTCAAAAGCTTTTATTTAAAACCAAGAATGAAATAACATAATTAGAATCCTTTTAGACTTTAAGCAAAATTAAATCAAAATTTAAAAGTAGTAAATATTTATTACAGAAAATTGGGAAATTTTGAAGACTAAAAAAAAAATAAAGAAAATCTAATTGTCCCATTTAAGGTAGAGGACTGCTTAACTAGGTGTATGCTCTTCCTGGCATTATTTTTTTTTTTTACATTCTTTTTACAGCTAATATTATATACAAATCTCATTTGATTTAAAAACAAAAAAGATCATAATGTAAAACATTCAGAACTGTCTCATTAAAGTTAAAACTAGATTTACTGGTACACTTTTGTTTGATTTATTTATATTTTTTATAGGCAGTACTTCTAGCAAAATGCAAAACAAAAAAAGGTTGAATAAAATCTTTCATTTTCCATTACTTTTTCAATTTACCAGTATAGTTTAAGGGTTTGGACATCATTACTCTGACATATGGGCTTTATTATAAAAGGGTTTAAAATAAGACCAATTTGCAGAGTCTTAATAAAGGAATAACTTTCTGCATTCTGACTTTCAGGTCATAAGAACATTTTCCTACCATCTTTTTTTCTTTTTCCTTTTTTTAAGTGGGCTTTCCTTTGGCAGGGTTGGGGTGTAACTTCAGAGGTCAAGCATTCCTTATGTCTATTATTTCATTTCAGTGGGGACCTATAAATGGTTGGTGAGAAAAACCTCTTAAAATTGATGATTCTTCCAGTTATTTCCACATAGTGTAGAGAAGGTTATAGTTCAGTTTTAGATAACCTCTTTCAGACCCACAAAGGAAAGGTAAGAAGATGTGAGTTAAAATGTTTGTAAAAGTGAAAGAATAAACTCCTTGCTCAGAGGAGCTGGGAAGGTGCCTATCTGTACCTTTTCTTGCCATTAAGTCCACTCAGCCTGACAAGAAGCCCAGGGCTGCCTTTGCTGAAGCAAGGCGGCTTGTTTGCAGTTCAGCTTACCTGATTTGCAGATCTCCAATCTTATCAGAATTGAACTACCTGGCTTATTCTATTTCTGCTTTGTTGATACCCAAGCTGGCCTTCCCCTCACCCCTTTATTTTTCTAACTGAGAATGTCTAAAGCCTGGGGCAAGCTTCTGGGTGTTCTCAAGACTTAAATGCCACTGCTCAAAAGTTAAAGATCTCCGTGACTGTAGTAAAGGGGTGATAAGGTAACCACTCACCCATTGGAGATGCTCCCCTTGTCCTTTACCAAAACAAGGTCTGCGAAACATGGAATGTATTCAACAGTTTAGGGAAACTCAACAGTGCCAAGGCAAAGATTAGTATTAAATTTTTATGCTGGAGAAAGTTCTCTCTGAAATAATTTATCGTAGAGAACAAAAGTTTATTTTTCATTTATCAAGACTTTAACATTTCTCTGTTAGGAAAAAATGTTTTGAGGGATACACTATACCTAGGGAAGCATTCACTAACACCATATTTTTTTTTTTATCAGTTCAAGCTAAAAACTCTTCTTAGAGATGAAAAACCATTTTTGTGTGAGTGGAATCCCACTGGAACCTGCTGTCAGGAGTGAAAGGTTTGGCCTCTTTTACACCCTACGAATGTTTTAGCTGTCCACTCTATCTGCCCTGCCGCCAGGAGAAAGCCCAGTCTCTACTTCACTGGCAGCCACCTGAAGTTTAGTATTTGGAATGCAAAGTTGAGAGCACAAGAGAAAAGGTGGCTCAATCAGGCATCCTAGGGGCCATTTGAAATCTAGTTTTCATTTTACTTCTGAAAAGAAGGAAAGAGGAAGAGGAGGAGGATCAGAAGAAACAGATGGAATGCCCCTCCATGTAAATGTGGTCAGAAGAGACTCTTCAAATATGTGCATCCAAAGAAATAAAAGCTTTGCTCTTAAAGTCCTAAATTCCATTCCCCTACCAAAGCCCCAGAGGTTGACTCAAGGTTCAGATAATGGGGTTTTGGTAGAACTTGATCTCTCAACAAAAGCAATGTTAGTGGGAGGCAAACAGCTCTGTGCAAAAACATTGGAAAATGAAACGCTCCCAGTACGTAGTTCCTTTCTCTACAGTGCGACATTATCAAATAAGTGAAAAGGAGAAAAATGTTCCCAAGACCCTGCTTAGGAGGAGAAGGTACAAGCATTGGAAACTCTGCTACAAAGTGCTGACATCTGACACCACTTTGAACCCTGCATGCAGCTGGTGACAGACTCCGAAATCTCTCCCACCTTGTTTTTGCCTTCTCACACCCTTCTGGCCAAGCACCCTGTGACCTCTCCCACTGCAGAGAATGCTAGGAAAGCAGGGCTGGCTGGCAACCATGCCAGGGTTCTAGCCCAGTCCTGTAACGGTCATCAGAAGGCATTTCATCAAGGACTTCCAAACAAGTGGCTTGCTGAGTAGGTGGAGATTTTTCTGTTGGTGTGTAATCAGCTTCTATGAGTTTGTAAATAGCCGTAATTAATTAAATCTCAGCCACAGCCATGGGAGAGTTCCTTGCATGAGGGGAGGATATTGTTGTGGCTTCTGTGGTGAGGTAGCTATGGAAGCGCTGGGTGTGGCAGCAGATTAGGCTGCTGCAAAACCATTGTACCTTGCCAGATAGAATTATCCTTTGATGTAAACTGGGGTCTAAATTGTTTTCTTTCCTTTGATACATTTAAAATTAAGACTCCATGTTAATCTCTAATTAATTCGAAGATCAAGCTTCTATTTTAGCTCTGTGAATGAGTGATGTTGGAATGCTTTTAGGGTGGTGAAGCCATAATAAAATATTTCCCAATTACATTACTTTGTGTGCACAATTATTAGGCATTGCTGCATGAAGTGCAGGACTTTATTTTTTAAAGATTTATTTATTTATGTATTCAAGAGCTGGGGTGCAGGCCAGAGGGGGGGAGCAGGGGGTATTGAGCAGATTCAGCCAGAGACAGAGTGGGGAGCAAAGCAGGAAGATCTACTGACAAACACTGCTGAGAGGAGCAGTGGGAGAGATAGGAGAGGTCTGCTGCGCCATGTGGGTCAGCTCCCTGGCTGGGCTGTGGAGATCAGAGGCTGTGAAGAACTTCATAGTGCTGAGACTTAACCCCTAGAAGTGCAGGATTTTTAAATCAACAATCATTTTAGGTCATCAACAGAACACTTAGGACAATAATGTTCCACATTTAAACGTTGTAATAAAAGGGGGAAGGCTAAAAGCTGCTCTCACAAGGAAAAGTTCAGCTTCATAGAAAATAGAGAATCATGAGTTGCAAAATCTTTATGGTTTAAATATTAATTATGAAGACTCAGTAAGAATAGATAAGATGTCTACCAGCTGGGAATTGTGAAGATAGAATAAAAGAAGAAACCCTATCATTGACCAGAGCTTTTTCTAAACTGCAATCTGGAAAAAAAAAAATCAACCTCCACTCAAGTGGGGCTTCTTAAAGGCCTTGACAGAGGTCAAAGGACAACTGACCTGGACTAGATCCAGGCAAAACTGTGAGGCTAGCTGGAACTTAATAAGTCACCCTGTTAGACCTCCCAGTAATCTCATCCCAGGTGTTTGCATCTCAGTTGAGGAGGAGGGTGATTCTTTATATTAAGGAAATAAAACTCTCCTAGTGACTTTTTCATTGATCCATGGGGTGTTTTCATTGATCCATGTGACAGAGTTGGTGGTAAAGTTTGAAAGTGACTGCCAAATGATGTCTGAGTTTTGGCAATTATTGGTCACAAATCTGTTAGACAGCCTTGATTTCAAATACTTTGACCTTTTATCTTTATAAATATAAGAACAGTTCTCAGACCATGTGTCTGAAATGTTGTTTGGTGAGGAGAGTTGTCACCATTCCCATGGAAACCAAGTTGTTAATTCAGCCCCTCTATTCTCTCTCGAGAAAAGAATAAACTTGCATTTTTTGAGACATCATTTTCTGCTTACTATCATTTTTCTTGTAAAATGGGTAAAAGAAGGGTATTTGTATTTTCTGCCTTTCACCCCTAACTAGGGGCTGAGTTCCACGTAAGAACATATTGGGGGGTACTTTACTATTGTCAGTGAGTGAGGTACTCAGAGGGGGTCAGGAGTTTCTCTCTACATCATATCTAAGGGCCTACTCTTGCTTCACTCATTGCTCAATACCTTTAATATCATCTGAACAAAGACCTCACTTTATGAGACTCCTGGTCACCCAGCTAAAACAGTTGTGGTTCAGCGAAACCACAGTTTGGCACGACATCAGTAATAGATTTGGGTTCAAGTGCCTGCTCTGCTAAGATAAAATGAGTTACTACACGTGAACACAGAGCAAGGGAGTGGGCTGTCTGTTCATTTCCTTACACTGCATATGATGACCCTTTCTTACATACAGCCCTTCTGCTGTAAACATGGAAGTGATATGGGGCAGCAAGGGGCAGTAAACTGGCTAAGGACACTGCCCAAGTAATTTACCGGTCACTGTCTGAGGTCTTCACCTGAAAGCATGGTTACCAGATTACTCAGCCTCTGGGAACAACAATAGAGGGATTTATTTAGTAAACCAGGAAAAACATATAGTGACTGAGGCCAAGAATGGCCTTTACTTCTCCCAAAGCTGTTTACAGTGTTTTCCAGTACTAAGTAAAAAATATAGAATTTCGTCTTCCTCCCCGAGGACGCAGAGCTCTTCTCCCAAACAATAGGCCATATGTCCAAGATGGCGTCCCCTGTGCTGCCAGACTATAGGCCAGGTTCCAATTCCCAAACACAGCAGAAGACACAACCAGTGATGCTCCTTGAGCTGTCAAGGTATCCCAGCACAGCACCAGATAAGTGACACTGAAGACAGCAGCTACAGTGGCCAAACAACCCAACAAATGGCTCCACTCACCCAGCTCAGCGAGGCACCCAGCTCCAGGTCTTTGCCTTCTCTGCCAGGCTGTGACCAAAGAAAAACTGCTAATCTGCCAAAGCCTTTGAACTTTCTCTCTACAAGATTGACTGCTGGAGGCCTATACCATCAGAGGCCCACCACAGCCCTCTGGAAGGTTGGAGCAGTGGGGTTCAAAATTCACACATCCCAACATGCTGAAGATCCAAAAAGAGCTGAAATTCCTTGAGGCTCCCTGAATCCCACCTTTCTGCAGTACCTTATATTACTTATCAGTCATTCCACCCCACTTTTAGCATTTTCCCTTGAACTATATAGTCTCACCAGCAACCCCCTCCAGGGGGCATCACCTGGAACAGTCTTTTCACTGTCCTCCCAGATGAGGACAACCATGCTGGACCGCAACCAGACTTTTCTATTCACATTTCCAAAGTCCCTGAGGTGTCACTGATTCAATGCTAAAGTACAGGATAGCCCACTATGTCTTTAAACGAAAATTATTACTCAGAGTGATCCATAATGTGTTGCCTTTTACTGATTTGTCATTAAATGGACATTCTTAGACTATGTCCCAGACCTGCTGAATCAGAATCCCTAAAGGTGCAGGCTCCTTTGCAGGAATTTTCATTTTAACTCTTCCATAGGCGATTTTGAAGAACCAATGTAAAGGTGAGACAAACTAGTGTAGGGGTCAATACTGGGGAAAAAGAAAAAATACACAGCACTGGTAATATGGTACTTCACTTAACACCTTGCATAGGTTTTGGGAAAATGCAACTTGAAGCAAGACATTTAAGAAAACCAATTTTACCATCAGATAACAGATGTCAACAAGAGTTAAGTTCCTATAACTTATTCTGCTCATGGAACATAACCGAACTTCTAAAGACCCCAAACATTTCCAATACTCATCAGTTCTATTCACTCATTTTCCAACCCACCTGCTCCAGAAGAGGGGCCAGAGGACCCAGGCGCGGCAGCTCAGGGCGGAAGGGGGTCCCAACTTTCTATCGTGGGGCTTATTCACACAACCGGGACAAAGTAGACTGTAGACATTCTGTCACAGTTGAGCCTAAGGTGCACATCTTTTGGCTGTGGGAGGCCACTGGAGTCTTGGGAGAGAACTCACACAGCACTGGGGAAAAAGTGCAAACCAAACAGTGACTCTCGCTGGGAATCTTTCTTTTTTCTCTCTCATCAGTATTATCACAAAATGATGTTGAAGGAAACAGTGTTAATTGGGAAATTTCTGCACAAAAGAAAAGCTAGTTCCTGGGTACCCACATTGATGAGATCTGTAAAGAGCTCTGTCAAGGGGGTTGCTGAAATAGTTACTATGGAAGCTGCTTGTACATGTGTGCACTTGACAGCTATGAGTATCTGAGTGAGAGGGTCTGAGTGTGTATGTGAATGAGAGAGATGGTGTGCATGTGTGTGTGAGAGTGTGTGTGAAAGGGTGTGTGAGTGAGCACATACATGTGCTTACAATGCAACAAATACAATACAGACAAGACTCTTGGGCTGGTCCCTCTGGATTCACTAATCATATTAATCACATCTGGCATCCATCACTTCCATGACTTCGCTCCACAGAAGAAAGCTGGACATACTTGTCAAATTTGACCCCTATAAGTTTAATGAACTTCTGAATGGAGAATCACCATAAAGTCTATTGAAATGTTTCCATTAGCCCATACTAACTTGCACAATCAAGATTCCTTCACTGCAGCTTTATAAACTAACTCAGGGATCCTGTACCTCTGGCCTGTACCCCAGTTCTGTATGCATAAATAAATAAATCTTTCTTAAAAATTAAAAAAAAAACAACACCAAAAACCTCAGGGCTCTCAGCTTGAAACAGATTAAAATTGGGGGCCAGAATGTCTGTAAATTAGTAGGCTGCCCTCCACACTTTTTAAAGGATTATATATGCATCCACCAGGCCTCAATAGGCTCAAAGGTGTTTTGTTACCTTTCAACCACCACCAGTAGGTGGTAACTAAGGCCTTTCACTTAAATAAGTATGAACCAGATAGTTTCATTTTGCATGACAAACAGTAGCTAACTGTCAGTTTACTTCTTACTCTCTCGGTCTAAAGTCTCCAGGGTGGGCCCAGTCTGTGCACTCCAATTAGTTCAGTTTAACAATTATTTATTCAGTACCAGCAAAGTTCCAGGTACTTCCCTAGATGCTATCTGTGTTCCAGGTCAGGGTTGGGGAGGGGAGGGTTGAGACAGATGGGTGAGCAAGACCCCACTCTGGTCCAGAGCAGTTCCAAGCATGGACAAGCCATGAGAGAGCTTACTCTGCTCAAAATGTAATGGATGTCAAACCAGCAGTTTACCCACAGTATTTTTTCATTTGAACATGAGTTTCAGTTTTCATGATACAAACTCTTAACTTTTCTGCATTTTGAAGGTCTCATTCTATCTTATCTCTATTGCTTACTTGACTTTTGCCTTCACTAATGATTCCTCCTCCCCACTTTCACTGCTTTTAAATTATGTATTTGGCATATTGCAGTTACTGTGTATTCAATGAAAGCATGAATTTCGTCTTTCGATGTTTTTGGTATACATTTGCTTCCTAAATTTATGAACTCATGTTTTTCATCAAATGTGGAAAATTCTGTGATCTCTTCAAATATGGCTCCCCATTCTCCATATTTTCTTCTCCAGCTACTAGTCTTTATAAATCTTCTCTCTGTATCTCTTCTCTTAAATATTTCTCTTATCTAGTCCTCCCTTGTTTCTCCTTGCTGCTCACTAGGCAAAATTTCTTTAGCACTAGTTTCCAGCTTATTTATGTTTATCTATTTAGCTGAGACTAGCTTACCTGAGGGCTCCTTCCTTCCCCCCCCCATTCCCTTCCTTTCTTTTCCCCTTATTTCAAGTAATATATTTCTCGCTTCTAGCAGTTCCATTTGGTTCTATTTCAAATGCACTTGAGGTTGCATCCTTCATATAAGGTGATGCTATCTTGAAGAATTTAATTCAGCTTGTTTTTATAGGTTCTTTCTCATCCTAGTTAATGTCAGCTTGTGTTTGGTGATCTCTGGTTATGAAGTAATATTTCTGGATCTTTTCCCTTCATGGAATACATTTTATTATTTTGTTCCCCCACCAAACCACCAATACCTATACTTTATTTGCCTGCTTCCCCTGTCCTTTCTACTCTTCCACCTACCCTCCCTGATAACCATTATTATTATTATTTTTGCTGAGTTCAAATTTTATTGTTCTGTTGTTTGCATGTAATTGATTTGGGGATATTCATATCCCCAGTGAAATCCATCTGAAAGCTATCTTTCCTCTTTGACTGATTTCACTCAACATAATCACCTTGAGGCCCACCTATTTTCTCCCAAATGTTACCACTTTATCTTTCTTCACAGCTGTGTGGTATTTCATTGGGTATGTGCTTCAAAATTTCTCTATCCATTCATCTGTTGCTTGCACTGGTTCCATACCCTGAGAATTGTAAATAGTTCTGCTATGTGCATAGGTATAAGACAAATCTTTTCATATTAGGATTTTCATATTATTTAGATAAATAAACAATAGAGGTACTGCTGGGTCATACAGAATTTCCATTTTTATTTTCTTGAAAAATTTCCATACCATTTTTTTATATGGGCCATTGTCACAGGGGTCAGGTGATATTTCAATGTGGTTTTAATTTGTATTTCCCCTATAATAATTATGTTGAACATTTTTTCATATGTCTGTAGGCCATGTGAATGTCTTTTTAATCTATGGGGCCTTATTCTATGGAAATTTTATACCTAAATTAGGGATTTAGATTAGGGAATCTTGGCCTTGCTTCTGCCAGCAACTACTGGTAGGTGGGTAGATGTGTCCCCAGTACATCTGCATCAGTGGCTGGACCTTTCTAGGCCTTTCTCCCTGAATTGAGCTCCCTGAGTAGAGCAATTGATCCTCTTCTTACTGTCTAAGTTGCTCCAGGCCTACGCCATACCTGGATCTGTTCTTAGATTTTTCAGCTGCTTAGTCCTGTATCTTAATGTGACAGCATTGTAGTCTCTAAAATGGCCAACGAAAGCTCAGATGGTCAGAGCCAGCAGGCTATTCTAAATGGCCTGTAGTCCTAGAAAATATCTTATCTCCTTTTATGCTGTCAGTTAGATATTTCTTTGCCATAATAACTGCTTAAAGTGTGACTAAATAAACAAAGATAGAACCTCCCTGGTGGCTCAAGGGGTTAAAGCACAGCACTGTGAAGCCATCAGTAGCCAGTGTAGCATAAGTTCAATCCCCAGCCAGGGAGGTGACCCACAGGGTGCAGAAGACCTCTCCTGTCTCACCTGCTGCTCCCCACAGCTGTGTTTTTCAGTCAACCTATCTGCTCTGCTCTTTGCTCTATCTCTGGTTGGGTGAATCCTCTCACCCTCGGCACCTCGGGTCTGTACCCCAGTTCTTGTACCCATAAATAAGTAAATCTTTTTAAAAAAGATAATTTTTTTCACACTAATATCAAAAACATCTTCAGTTTTTTAAAGTTATAGTTTTAAGCAATACTGCTTGTATTTTTAAAAGGCTAGCCTCCCATTTGTACTTTAAAAAGTGACTCACAAAGCATTTGTGACAATGAATCCCAAAGGGCTCACCCATTTACCCGCCCCCTTGTTCTTCTACAAGGTTCTACGAGGTTCCCAACTCTGATACCCCTCCTCCCCCATAAGCCAAGAATTATTTAACAGACCCCCTCAGTAAAATTTCTACAAGCAGGTAACACCACTGTCTTTATTCACTCTTCCACAAATGCTCCTGCCATTCTCTTTCATCTCACCTTTTCCTTTCATGTATTTTTTTCTATTCAGTAACATCCATATCTTCGTATATATCATCTGGTAGGTAGTGTAGGAATCCTCTGACAGCAGGAATCAGACCCACCTTAACATAGTCAGATTTAAAGAAAGACTTGCCCTGGTCTCGTATGTTCTCAGTAGCTCAGAGCTGCTCGATGCGTTGTGGCTAACTGATCTGCAAAGAAATCCCATTTTCCTCCCAGTTGACATGTCATATAGAAGTATTTTAAGATATTTTCAAATAAAGCTGATGGATCATACATCTCAATTTTTATTAATATGCTTATTTTCTAAATAGTAAAACTAAGTGTATTATTTGGTTACATTAACCAGACAGACTGGAACTCATAGAAACAAGTGCTGAGGGCTTCATCTGTGGCCTGGAAACTCGCTCTGGTGCCTGACAAGCTTCTTTGCACAAAGTGGGGCCAGACCCATGCTCAGATTTTCACCATATGGCTCATCGGGACCATGCCTGTTTCTTTACCTAGTTGAAGAAACATCTTCTACATCCTCGGACAAAATGTGTCATATAAAATTACCTTCAATCTTACGTTCGGGTACATGGAAACAAACAAGTACTATGGATAATGAGGGCAAAACTTTTCCAAATTTGAGAAAACCTGATTCTCTAGAATATGTTAAAAGAACCTGAAAGGAACACAAAGGTACTTCTTCTTCCTCTTCTTCTTCTTTTTTTTTTTTTTTTTG
Source organism: Condylura cristata (assembly GCF_000260355.1). Classification (NCBI taxonomy): domain Eukaryota; kingdom Metazoa; phylum Chordata; class Mammalia; order Eulipotyphla; family Talpidae; genus Condylura; species Condylura cristata. Next base: position 35,815,574 of record NW_004567114.1, on the reverse strand, counting down.
TATTTTTTGTGTTCTTTCTTCATATTATTTGAAATAATCAGAATGTTAAAAATGTTGGCATTTCTAAAGGAACATTCTCAGGTATTAAAACCAGATAGTTTTAATTCCTCATTCCTTGTAATAGTTTATACTCTATAAAAGATAAGCTTCTCTTTCACTATCAACTTTTCTACTTGATAAACAATGACACTTTTTACTGTGCTCCCAAAGAAGATAAATTAGATCAATTTCAGTGACTTCCTTATTTACTAATCAGTCTCTTTACAACTAGCCTCAAAAATACCATCCAACACAGCTCATCTATTCATTTTTCTCTCCTCTGTTTTGAGCATCTTCTCTCTAAACAACAGCCCTCTTTCAGTTGCTTGGCAACATAAGTGAGACTTGAGTTTTGTCTCAGTGATAAGAAAAAAAAAATACATTCCTGGTTTGATTCGGTTGTTTTGAATAAAATCAGAATTAGAAAGTGAAAAACTTAAAAACTGATGCATGATTCTCTCTGTACATGTTTTTTTCTGTTCTCATCCTAAGGTATAGTGTTGTGTGAAATTTCTGATATAGCATGTTATAATGTTATATCAAGTCTTTCTTAGTGGGGAATCTGATGCACTGGCTTTAGGGTAAAGCAGGCTCTTTAAGGAAAAGGCTCGCCGCCACCCCAAGTTAGCCAGTGGCACTAACAACCATGAGACATTTGCCACACTGACATATCCAGGCCCCCATGACTGATGTGCTCAAGGGACGAGTTACTTATCTCACCGTTCTGCCATCTGCATTATGTTTAAAGAAAGCTATTCTCTTCACAGAACCACCACAGGGATCTTACACATCGAAGAATCAGAGTATAAGGGAAAGTGAAAAGGAGGAAGGTACACCCAGGGAGACAGAGTTCAAAGAGGGAGCAAGATCAAAATCTATATTGGGGACAAAAACTCTTTGTAGATGAGTGAAGAATAAAGGTCAGACAGGAAAAATCTGATGTTTTCTATTCTCTTACAATTGTGGGTGGCAAGGACAGGTGTTTACCTTCTTCTTGACTTGTACACATTCCTTATAAAAACTTCTCTTACCGTCATTAAGAGAAGTTCAAAACTTGCTTATACTCTTAAAGTTACTGTCTCCTTTTATGGCCCTGGCCTGGTCTCTTGTGGGGAATGGTTAGGTTCATTTCATTTATTTTATAATTTGAATCCCATTTTATTCTAGCGGTTTACTTTTTTAGTATATCAGTAGTTGGTGCATTTTTTAAATTCAATTTGTCAAAGTTGTATGGTGTGGAACACTTATTTTAATGTAATTTTGGTGCAATACTATTAATAGTTACATGGTTGTGGCTAAAATTGGTGTGGTTACTCTGAGGACAAGGAGACCTTCCTGGGCTACAGCTGTTATGCAAGACTTTGCAAGCATGTTGGGGTGTAAGATGGAGATTTATCTCCCCAAATGCTAGACAGAACACTATAGGCTCTGTGTGTGTGTGTGTGTGTGTGTGTGTGTGTTTCAGGTAGACACCCACTTTCCAGAAAATAGACCATCTTTTGGGAAAACATACCTGACCAAGGTAACCACCAGAATTTAGTTGCTTACTCACAGATCTGGGGCAAAGTTTTAGAGTTAGCAGTGGCAGAGTGGTGAGGGGAGTGGTATGAAGTATGTGCCCCACAGGGAGGAGGCTCACATGAGGTTTGCTACCCCTAGCATCTACCAGATTCTCTGCCCACCTGAACAGCATCCCTGGGGCTTCACCTAAGCCGACTGTGCCAAGCCATCAGCGGACAATCCTAAAGGGCCTTTCCACAAGCAACAGGATGCAGACTCTTCTCCCTGCTTGAAAAAGCTCCCTTCTCCCCCAGCACCAACTCAACTAGTCCTCGGAAAAGTGAAGAACACTGAATCATACACTAATTCTACAAGTCTGTTACTGATGGTAGGAAAAAGTCTTGGCTCAAACTTTACAAGAGGTAAGGGAGGTAGGGATGGGTGGTTATTTACCAATCTATTTCAAAGGTTTTAAGCTTTTATATATTCTTAGATTCAAGTTCTAGGAATTTCCAATTTATTTACTTAATAAACACATATTGTTTATTACGTAGCAGGTACAGTTTTAAGTGTTTAAAAAAATCAACTCATTTGATTTCCCCAACAATGCCATGAGATAAATTCTATTATTTTACAAGTGAGAACAATGAAACACAGAGGGATTAAGTAATTTACCTACAGTCACCAACTAGTATGTTGCAGAGTCTGTACTTAAATTTATACTGCTTACGAAAGTTAATTTCTCCTTTTTATAATTTTTTTTAAAATTTATTTATGCATGCATGCAAGAGCTGGGTTGTAGATCAGGGGTGACAGGAATGAGAGGCTTCACTAGAGACAGAGTGGGGAGCAGAACAGCCAGACTGACTGAAATACACAGCTGAGGGGAGCAGCAGGAGAGACAGGAGAGGTCTGCTGCACCATGTGGGTCACCTCCTTGGTCAGAGATCGAGCTGGTGCTGCAGTGGCGGCTGATGGTTTCATAATGTTGAGACTTAACACCTTTTGCCACCAGGGAGACCCCTGAAAGTTAACTTCATGTGTCAACCCAACTGACCACAGGTTGCCTAGATCAAACATTGTCTCTGGGTGTGTCTGTGAGGGTTTTCTGAATGACACTACCATTTGAAATGGTGGGTTCAGTAAAGTAGATTGTCTTGCCACTGTGGGTAGGTACCATCCAATCTTCTGAGGGCCTGACAAGAACAAGAGGTGGAAGAAGGAGGAGTCTGCTCTTTGCTTTCTGACTCACTGATAGAGCCGAGACATCTCATTTTTCTTGCCTTTGGACATGATTTATATCCTTGGAATTACTGGCTCTCAGGCATTTGGACTCTGAATTGTTCCACTGGATTTCCTGTTCTGCAGCTTGCAGATGATAGATCTTAGGGTTTCTCACCCTTCATAGACACTGCTGGATGAGTTTATTCTTCGTTATCTATCTATCTATCTATCTATCTATCTATCTATCTATCTATCTATCTATCTATCTATCCATCTCTCATCTCTCTCTCCCTTGGTTCTGTTGTCAGGCAACCATGAATAAAATTCTGCCTAAGTACTTAGTATAACACAACATATTAATGCCAAGTATAACCTTTGCTCTCCGAAACTGCTGACTTAGTTTTTCTAACAGTGAAAACTCACCTGTGGGTTATAAAATTTAGTAAATTGCAACCAGAATTTCTTTTAAAATGATTCTGAATAGAACAGAACAAAATAGAAATGACCAGAAAATGGTTTTTATTGTATGACACTTTTCCACTTATATATGTGGAAATAAGTATGTGTAAATAAGTGTTGGCTCAAGAAATGTGCTGTAGTCAGTCTAACAGAACAGACAAATATTAAATAAACACCTGTATCAAGTAACTTTAAAAAGTAATGACAAGAAATTGTTTAAAATCAATTATCAAATGAATTATGGCACAAAATGGAATTCTACCTAGAAATTATAATTAGGTTGACGTAGCTATTTAGTGACATAGAAACATATGCAAGATAGATAGATAAAAGGGAAATATGTTTAATATAATACTTTAGAAATACATGTATACATATATGTGTGTTGAAAAAGGCAAAGTGCTAAAAAGGACAATCCACAAGATGTTCCTAGCTGTGAGTTATGCAAAACAAAGATCTTCTTCCCAAAAAAAGCTTCTCTGTATTTTTGCAATGAACACAATTACTTTATAAGCTATCTCTTTAAATAACATATGTCCAGTGGATTATATAGTAAGGATAAATAGCAAAGGAAAGTCTAGCAAATAATAAAAGTAAAGTATTTTATGGTTACAAAAATAATGATAATTAAAAGTATAAACTCTCTTGTAAAAAAGTAGACGAAGAGTGGAAACAGATTACTACTGAAAGAAGAACATTTCTTGCCAAATATACACAACCAAGTAGTGCTCAACCACACCAGTGATGTGAAAGATACAAATTAGAACAATGAAATACAAATCTTATATCAAGTTTTGCAAACTGATATAAAACCTACCCTTTGAAAATCACTTTAAGAAAGTCAAATATGTACAACCAGGAGCTTCAGAACAGAGATAAATGAGCCTTCATTTGACAAAACAAGTTTCACTCTAAATATCAAACTTGTCCAGAGCACTTAATATGTATGTGCTTTTACTTCTGCCTCAAATTCCAAGGGTCTGGGTCAGAGCGACTGAAACACTGGCATTGATTGAAACACTGGCCCTATAATATCATGGAATAAATCATCAAACAAGGTACAAAGGATTTCCAAAAAAAGGGCAAAAACTTCTCAGACAGATAATAGTAATGTTTATAAACATAAACTATAATACTTGTTCAGTGCTTATTTAACCACACACACACACACACACACACAAACTCCAGGTTAATCTCTTAATGTACATTATTTCATCTAATCCCTAAAACAACCTTATGAGTTATACTAACTATATTAGCCCCATTTCTACTGTAAGACAAGTGAGGTTACAAAATCTTAAGTAACCTGCTTCCCAGATGTAAGTGGGGCAGATAAGATTTCAATCCAGCTCTCGACACCTCAATACCAGTTTGCAATCTCAGCCACTTGAGTAGTTTCACACACTGAAACCTAGCAGCTGATTGTACCTGATGCTAGTTAAAATGTAGTTTTTGAAATCAGAGATTTTCAGAGGGTCTAGGTTTATCATTGCTGTATATACAGCTTCTCTCATGCTTCTAAATAACTATTTCTTAGAGCATATGTTTCTGATGCGGTTATGACTAGATTTTATGAAAATCTAGTCCTGATGAAAATCTGGATGTCACCAAAAATAGTGTGTCTCCTTCTGAGGGAAATGTTTTGTAAGTGTGCATAATAACAAGAAGATATGGTTGTGACCTTTCTCTACGTAGTTGTGATTTAAATAAAAGGACATGGAAATCATTGTCATAGGCTCATTCTGGAGCATCACAAAATATTGCTATCATAACATATTTGGCCCATAGATATCTCACTACTTTGAGCATTACACCATAGTCATCACAATTATGACAATAATAAAAATGATTTGATTAATTATAGTAATGCAGTAAGGGAAATATCATTGCAATATGAACTTGAAGATTTTAATTTATTATTTCTGGGAGATAAGACCCATCTCTGCAGGACCTGGGAATTACAAACTAACAAACTAAGAATAACTTTGAGAGTCACAAGATCCCATTCTCAGTGGTTTCTGACAGCAGTAGTAGCATGCAAAGTTGCATTCACTTCCAATCATACTCTATAGAATATGGTGGGTAGAGAAAAATGAGCAGGGTGGAAAGAGGATAAATTTAGTTTGTGTTCTGTACAGACTATGTTTTTAACATAAAATCTCATTTAAAAATATTTATGCATACAAGAACTGGGGTGTAAGCCAGGGGTGTTGGGGGTGAGAGGATTCCCGAGACACAATGAGGAGCAGGATACATTGACTAAGTGAAATACACTGCTGAGGGGAGCTGGAGGGGAGACAGGAGAGGTCTGCTGTGCCACATGGGTCTCCTCCATGGCTGGGGATCAAACTCATGCTGCGGTGGCTGTGGAGAGCTTCATAGTGCTGAGACTTAACCCTTTGCATCACCAGGGAGGCCAACATAAAATCTCTTTTGCACCATTTTTTTTTATATGGGTTTCCAAGAATAATATCGACTGCTTTAGTTATCTTTCAGGTTATAATGGAAGATATACAACAGTTACCTCTATGTTCTAGAAGCACACATACAAAGGCACAGAGACATAAGAGATGATGCCATCATATCAAATATTTTTCAAGATTCTCCCAAAGATTAGCTCACAACAGGTGATTAGGTGATTGTTAAATAGACTCTAAGTTACTACAAGGGCAACTGAAATATTTTAACCAATAATAACATCAATGCAGCTAAGTATATAAATAAAGCAAAAAAAAAATAACTAAGACAGGTATTTCTTTTCCACACTTTTCATTGGGTTCCTCATTGGTTACTGTGCCATTGAGGCAGAAGTGCGTTTATGTCAACAGTTGGCATCCCTAGGGCTGGAGCAGAGGGCAGGAATATGAAACTGAGCCCTGGCAGGTCCAGACTGTGGTTCTGAGTCACTCTCCTTACAACTGCGTGGAGACACACTGAGTGGTATGAATCACTGCAAGGATTCTGGCCTGCTGAATGGTGCCGGGGAAAGTGAAAAGAGCTAAGACTCCCCTCAGCATTGTGCGGCTTAGAGTAGTTTTTTATCTTTTTATTCGCCCTCAGAGTCCTCAGAGCTGAGGCTCACATTCAGTGGCAGGTCCAGACTGTGGTTCTGAGTCACTCTCCTCACACCTGTGTGGAGACACAACTAAGTGGTATGAATCACTGTGAGGAAAAGGCTAGTTTTCTATTCTGGCCTGCTGTATGGTGACGGGGAAAGTGAAAAGAGCTAAGACTGCCCTCAGCACTGCGCAGCTTAGACTCATTTTTTATCTTTTTATCCCGTCCTCAGAGTCCTCAGAGCTGGGGCTCACGTTCAGTTTTGAGCTAAGAGAGGGAAGGGAGGCAAGAGGTTAAACCAAACTGTTAACTGTGTCTCTTCAAAACTGACATTTAATACAGGGTGTAAATCACTAGGGGAGCCTGTTATTCCTTCAGGAATGCAATTACATAGGGTCAAATAAAACATGAAAGAAACCAACAAGTTTTAAAATGTAGTATGTTCTCAAAAGTAGGCAAGAAGGAATGTGAAGCAGTTCAAATATGCTAACACTCCCTGCTGTCCTATAGGAGAGGATTAAAAGGAGAGGTTTCTGCGCTTTAATGATTATGTGGCTGAGCGCGGCTAGAGAAGCATTTTGCCCATCTGACTGTTCTCTCGAGACTCTGGCTTCCTGGAGCTCCCTGCATGCATTCAAAGCAGGTGGAGGCTCTGTTACGGAGCCCATCACCATTACAGTCCCATTACCAGGCCCACCCTCCTCTGAACACTTTTCAAAGTGTTTATATGGCTGTACTCAATACACTGTGGGTACTTCTTTCTGTTTTTCTCTTTCATACAAACAAAACCATCAGCAGCATCTTTATCCTGTGACTTTGAAGACAGACAAAAATTACCACTAGACCTGGAAGACCGTCTCAATAGTTATGACTGTGTGTCAATTATGTAGGTACTAATTTGCAACATGGGACAGGTGCAGGGTGGGCTGATGTTTGTATTTTGGAGAGTTTCTGAAAACAGCTTGTTGCATTTCAAACAATTTGATATCTTAAAACTTTGGGTCAGATTCAGATCTCTTTCCATTTAACAGACTCAGGGACTAAAGTGAACAACTCTTTTGACCAGTTTGTCAGACACTCTCTGGGTTTGATCACTGAAAGCTCTGTGTCCCAGCAAACCTTTCATTCCCTGGCTAACTGGGACCACTGACCATCCTAATGGACACAAAAGTCCGTCGCACATCCCGTATCCTTGCCACTGAAAGTGTAGCTTGCATGATCTACTGCATGTACAGACAGGGGTGTACACAGACAGGCACACACTGCAGCATGCACATTCTGTACTGATCCAAGAGTATTTACTGGACTTCATCATTTAAGGTTTTGCTTTTATGCATATGGCACAGCATCACAGAAATTGGGTACAGACTGTGAGAGGAGTCACTGGCCAGGAAGGGACAGTTGGAGTCACAACGAAACTGATTATAACATAATTCAAACAAAACAGGCACATCAGCTGGTTTTAGATTCTTGTATGATCACTACCTTTTATAAACTAGCTCTCATTTCTCCAAGAAAAATCATTTCACATCCATTGAGTCGACCTTGATTTTCCTTACCTCCTTTACAAAATGTATCATGCTACAAAGGCAACTTGTCAGAGTCTAATTCCAAAGGGATCCTCCATTTCTTCAACAGGTCCTCACTTAGTCAGGTAATGATGACCCCAGTCTGGTCTTTGTGTTACAGGGTAACCCAATTCACACTGTTTGTGGGTCCTTACCCGTGCGTTTAAGATTCAACTGCTCTGCAGACACACACAATAAGGTTAATAATGGGTTTATTTATAAGGGGAAAAGAAAGGAAAAGAACAACTCAGGAAGAGAGAGAGAGAGATACAACTAATGCATCCTACCAATTCTGCTGACCTGGAACCCCAATAGCACGCTGAAAGCTAATGAAGAGCCAAGCGACCAGCCACGCGGCCGAGAGAGAGAGAGAAGGAGAGAGGGTCTCAGCCCAACATGTCCAGTTTTATATCTAAAACTCCAAAATTGTTCCTTAACCCCGCCCTCAGGTCCCAGCAGCCCTCCCTTTGGTGTTGCTGGGATTTGTAGTTTCGGTGTCTGGAGTGGGGGTGGAGTCCACAGAACCTGTATCTGTAGAGTTCATCAGGACATCCTTTCCCCCTAACACTTGGATCCTATCCAGGGGCCACCACTAAGAGGAACAGCCCCCTCCTCAGTAACTGGACAGGCACAGTGGACTATGTCTCTGAGGTGTGTGATTTCCTGAACTCCTTCACACATCTGCAGTTCTCCAAGCTTCCAGGTCTTTCCAGCAACCCCTTACGATTGCACAACTGGCACGGTTGCCTTGGCCAACACATATACCACTTTGATGCAAGCTGAGCTATGAAAGTCGTGGAGCTCAGCTCAACTTTTGAGAGCAGCTTAACTCTCCAAACCTAAGAGGTAACACTTAGTTCCTCATACACTTCTCCAAGTCATCTGGCTCTTTGCTTAACTCTTCTTACACTGTGGTTGGAGACATATCTGTCCTAGAGAATTCATATTCTCTCTTGGTGGTTATTTCCTTATTCTGTTAAAAAGACACCAACCTGATACCTTCACCAGAAACAAAACACATAGAGCAAAAGTAGTAATAAAGTTCCCCGTCTGTAGTTATTAGACCTTAGAGACTCCTTTTCCTGTAATTCGAATTGTATGCATTTAGATATAAGCTTAGAACATCAGTAGCTAAACTTAGTCAAAAGCAAAGAAATTGCTGCTGGACATATGAAGGTTTCCAGACTAAAGAAAGAAACTGAGAAGGGTAGAAAGGTGTCTCCCTGCAATTTTCAAATAAGCATGTGCTGGGGTAAAGAACATGGGCTTGGGAGGCAAACAGTCTGGATTTGAATTTCTGCCCAGGCACTTATTAGCCATGTGATCTTGGACAAGATACTTCACCACTGTGAGCTTGAGTTCCTCATTTGTGCCATGAAGATAGTAAGTAACATACGTGAAGCACCCAATACATGGTAGATATTTAATAAGCAGTAGCTTCTACTACCCTGATGATGAGCTTCCAAGGAAAAGGTGGCCCCAATGTGTGTGCCATGACACCCTCAGAGTTGTGAATACTGGGTTTCTTCCCTAATGGACATCTCTAGGAACTGTAAACTCAATCTCTGCCCTCCACCCACACTCCTTTACTGGCCTGGGGCATTTCACTTATCTGCTTCAATTGCTTCATCTGTAAAGAGGAGGATAATAATATTTACCTCCCTCAGAGGAGTGTTGGAAGAATTAATGAATGCTTGCAAAGTACCCTGAGATCTACAGATGAAAGGAATGCAGAATTGCAAAGTATTATTATAAATATTAGTGTTTTGACACATTTGCATGCATGCATGTGTGAGCAAATTTGCACCTGAGAGCATTGGATGAAAGTCTGTGACTTTCAAGTATCATCCTACAAGTCCTTCTGGTAGCTCATGGATGCTTATATCTGTGTAATTTATGCACAATAAAACAATATGTCTCAGAAATAAGAATTTGACCAGAACAGGAAACAATGCTTTAGGTAATCGGTATAAAGTCATTGTAAACTATGGTTAAGTCCTTTAGAAGCTTCTTTGGCCAATACTTCCAGCTGTCCTTCAGGGCTAAGACCTGACTATGTGATCAATGCCCTAAAAGCAATGAAGTGTAACTCTTAGACTTGTCTGACAACTGGAAAAAATACGACATTGAACCTAAGAGAGTTTGTTCCCAAGCTACTGTATCCACTTGCAAAGCACACAGTCATAAAATCAGATTGCAAAGAAACACCTCTTTCAACCCATCTCACAGCCATGTCCTCCCCCTTCCACATCAGTAATGCCAAGTTCCAGCTCTTGCTGCTCCCCCTCCTCTTCCCAGTAAGGTCCCTGCTTCCTCCCACTTGTCTCTGCTCCCCACCAATTCAATCACTTCCCTGCTAAGTAGCGTAAGGTAATATTACAACACTATGCACTGTAATATCACATCCTGTAACTCCCAGGGGACCACTTTTGTGGCCTTTGCTTTTAGAAATAAAAAAGTAAGAGCACATGGAAGTTACAGGAGGAAATTAAAATTCCCCTGTGCCTCAGGACTGAGCCCTCAGCAGCCATTCCTGCCTGCTCTAGGATGTGGCCTCCTCCTTGATTCTGGAAACAAGAGAAGCATACGGTGTGAGCAAGAAATATGTCTCGTCTCCACCATAAACCTTTGCAGTCTGGCAAGAAACAGCAAGGCTTATTCCAGACCCAAATTCTCATTCCTGCTACAGCCATCATAAACGCCTGCTGACACCAAAGAAGAACAAGCCTGTAATCCTCATAAAAGAACATTCTTAAACCTTAGAAAACAAAAAGAGATATAAATGCCAGCTTTTAAACTGACATCCCCTCCTGGGCCAGAATGGACATCAAGGAAGCAGGTGCCGGCCTTGGCTGTATGGGTTATAGGC
>NW_004567114.1:35735343-35803678 GCF_000260355.1 Condylura cristata | reverse complement strand
GGGCCGACTTTGATTCTATTTTTAATGGGTCCTTCTTCTTTACCCCTCCTCAAATGTAATCTGGGACCTCCTTTTCAGTAGGTAATCCCATCTTGTCACACAGATTTAAACATTATCTTCATGCCAATAACTTCCAGAGTCCTAGAATTATCCTCTGTCTAGAACAGTGGTTCTTAAAATGGGAACTCTGGACTAATAGCACCAGCATCACCTGAGAACTTGTGAGAAACACAAATTCACAAGCCCTACCCAAACTTCCTTAATCAAAAACCCTGAAGGTATGCCCAGTAACCTGTTTTATCAGGTCCGGTGAACAGATGCTTGCAATGCTTACTGTTTTTTAAGAAACACTGATCCAAATGAATACATTCACTGACTTTATTCACACCCCTACTTATATGTCTCACAGAAATATAAAAGTGTATACATCCAACAAAATTCTTCATTCCCTCTCATTGGTTCGCTGACCGACCATGTACTCAAGAGTTGCTCACCTGAGAAAATGGCACTATCTCCCACTTATTAGTGAGAACTGGAAATCAAGTTCTCTTTAAATCTTTTTTTATACAAATTTCTCAGGTAACATCTAATCTATCAGTAAGGACACCTGATTCTTCCTCCGAATTACACCACACATCTGCTTGTTTCTCTCCACTTTCATTACCAGCACTATAACATGGACTATCATTGAATTTGCAACATGTTCTACCTTCTTTCACTCATGCAGCTCTCCAGCCCCATCTCTTTGCTGGATTGAGTGAGAAAGCAAGATCTTTTTTTGCATTCATTCATACATGCATTCATTTACTTAACAACCTTCTACTGAAAGCCAACAGAACACTGATAGAAGGCAAGAGGTTGAACAAGTGATGGTAGAAGGCAAGAGGTTGAACAAGTGATGGCAAACTAACAAACAGAAACACATTCATTTGGCCTTTACTCTACTAGAAATGCCAAGCAATAATTTAATGCCCACAGCTAGCATTAATCAGAACTATAAGTTCTAGGATAATATTTAGGAAATGAATATCAAGAAATGGATTTGGGATATTTGGAAATAAACCCCAAGATCACAATGTTTAAATTGACAGAATGGGATGTGATGGGTCCCAGGCATCTGTCTCGAGCCCACTTCATAAATTACATGTATGTCAATAAGTCATTTTTATCCTCTTTAAATAGGTCTTTTATTTTCAGCTTAATTCTTGATACGAAGCCCACTCTGTTACCTGGTTTCTGGCCCCTATTTTAATCATTCATTTAAAATTTCTTCCCAGGGCCTGTCCTGCTCCATACTCTGTTTCTAGTGAATCTTCTCACTGCCCCTGTACCTCTGGCTTGTACCCCAATATGTATGTATAAATAAGTAAATCTTAAACAAAAAAAGAAGAAAAGCAGTAAGGACATATTTAAGCTCAAAAACACCATCAATAAACTTGATATAATTGATATCTATATACTGCTTCATCCAATAGTAGATTGCACATTCTTCTTCAATTTCATATGGGATATTCACCAAGATAAACCACATTTTGACCACTGTAAACCTATAATGTATGAAAATAAAAAATCATATGGCTAGTTTCAAACCACAAGAATTTAAACTAGAAGTCAGTAATAGAAAGAAAGCACTAAAATTCAAAAATAGTTGGAGGTTAAACAACATCCTCATAAATAACCAATGAGTTAAAAAAGAATCTTGAGAGAAATTTTAAAATAACTTTAACTAAATGAAAATGAAAATACACTTTATCCAAATTTGTGGGTTATAGCAAAATCTTGCCTAGCTGGAAATATGTAGCATTGAATATGTATATCATAAAGAAGAAAGTTCTGAAATTCATCTGTTAAGCCTTCATCTATTGGGGAAAAAAAATCCAGTTAAACCCAAAGTAAACAGAGGAAACAATAAAAAATAGAGCAGAAGTCAATAAAATTAAATAAAAATCAGTAAAGAAAATCAGTATAACACCAAAGCTGTTTCTTTGAAAAGATCATTAAAAACAAAGCCTCTAGTCAGGCTAAGAGGAAAAGAAAACACAAATTACTAGTATTAGAAATGAAGATGTGGTCACTGCAGATCCTCTGGACATCAGGAGGATATTAAAGGAATGTTTTAAACAACTTTATGCCTGTAAATTTACTAACCTAAATAATGCCTATCTCTATTAAATAAATTGAACAATAATGAATAATATACCAAAAGAGAAAACTTCAGACTCAGATGAATTTCTTGTGACTTCTACCAAACATTTAAGGAAGAAATTGCAACAATTCTCTACAGATTCTCCTGGAAGACAGAGACAGAGAAATACTTCCTAACTCATTCTATGATTCTGGCATCATTCTAATACCCAAACCAGACAAAGACATTAAAGAAAAGAAACTACAGACCTGTATTTCTTGTGAACATAAATGTAAAAGTCCTTAACAAAATTTTACCATATATTCCAACAGTATGCAATAGATACTATGTAACACAATTGAGTAAGATTTACTTGAAATGCACAATACTGGCTGAACTATCAAAAATTAATTCATGTAATGCATCATATCATGATGGATTTAAAAAGAAACATCATCTGATTATATCAATAAATACAGATAAAGCACTTGATAAAATCCCACATTTATTCATGATAAAACTCACCAAAGTGAATAGGAGGGAAACTTCTTCAACTTATCAAGGACAATCTAAAAAAGCCTAATATTTAATGAAGCATTTCTGCTAAGGTCAGGAAAAAGGCAATGAAAGTCATCTCCTCCATTGCTTTTCAGTGTTGTAATGGAAGTCCTACATATTGCAGTATGATAAGGTAATAAAAAAGGATACAAATAAACGGTGTACAAATTTGGGGTGGAACACACAAAACCGTCTTTATATGCAGGTAATATAACTTCTACCTAGGAAATTTCAAAGAAATCTCAAAAAGTTTCCTGGAAATAAGTTATTATATGAGGGCTATAGGATACAAATTAATATATACTTCTCTATATTCCAGTAATGAATAAGTAGAATTTGAAATTAAAAAACACACTACCATTTACATTAATACCCCTACAAAATAACTTAGAAATAAATCTAGTAAAATATGTACAGTATCTGTGTGAATAAGTAGAAAACTTATGAAACATATCAAGAAATTAAATAAACAGAGGTGTTTCATACTCATGGATAGGAAGAATAAATATTATGGAGATGTCATTTCTTTATAATTTGATCTATAGGTTAATGTAATCTCAATTAAAATGCCAGCAAGTTATTTTGTGAATATCAACAAACTGATTCCAAAGTTTTTATAGTCAAACAAGTGGTTCAGAATAATACTGAAAAAAGGACAAAATCAGAGGACTAACATCTGTTGATTTAAAAAAAAGTATATAAATTACATATAATAAATACATTGACACTGGTCAAATATATCAGTGGAACAATACAGAAGCCAGTGTAGGTTCACATAAATATAGTTAACCGAATTTTGACAAAGAAGCAAAGACAATACAGTACAACATAGTCTTTTCCACAAATAGTACTGTAAAAAAAAAAAGAAAAGAGGAAGGATCTAGGCACATATCTTATATCCCTCATAAGAATTAACTCAAGATGGATCATAGGCCAAAATGTAAAGTACAAAACTATATAATTCCTAGAAGATAACACTGTAGAAAATCTAGGTAGGTATGGAAACAACTTTTTAGATAAAAAAAGAAAGCATAATCTTTGAAGAAATCATTGAGAAGCTGGACTTCATTAACATTAGAAATTTCCACTCTGAGAATGACAACTCCACAGATTTACAAGACAAGCCACAGGCAAGAAGAAACTATTTGTAAAAGTCACAGCTGAAAAAGGATTGTTATCTAACATATATAAAGAACTATTAAAATTCAACAATAAGAAAATGAACAACCAGATTACACAATGAATAAAAGACCTAAATGGACACCAGACCAAAGAGGATGGTAACTAATAATATGAAAAGACATTCCACATCATCTGTCATTAGAGAATTGTAAATTAAAACAATGAGTTACTACTATATACCCATTAGAATGACCAAAATCCAAAATACTGACATCACCAAATGCTCATGAGAATGTGGAGAAGCAGAAACTTTTAGTCATTGCTAGTAATTGTTTAGTAGTTTCTTACATAAGTAAAAATACTCTTCATATAATCCAGCAATTGTGCTGCTTTCAAATGAATTTAAAAATTAAGTCTATACAAAATTTTGCCCATGGATGTTCCTAATGGCTTTATTTGTAACTGCTAAAATCTGAAAGCAACCAAGGAGTTCTTCAGTAGGTCAGTGAATAAGCCTTGCTATGTCTAGAAAATGGAATATTATTCATCACTGAAAAAGATAGAAACCAATTTGCAAAGACTCCATATTGTATTAGTACTACTATCTGGTATTCTTAATATCTGGAAAAGGAAAAATTAAAGAAAAAGCAGTAAAAACAAACCTGTGCTAGGGATGGGAGGTGGAGGAGCTGCTAAATAGAGGAGTTTTAGGCCAGTGAACTCACACTGTATGACACCATAATGATGGATATATGTCACTGTACATTTGTCCAAATCCATTGCCTGAACAACATTAAGAGAAAACTCTAGTATAAACTATGGACTTTTGCATAATTATTACGTGTCATTGTGCATTCACCAGTTGTAACAAATGTGCCACGGTGGTATGGAATGTTGGTAGTAGGGGGGACTGTGCATGTGTTAAGGTGGGGACTACAGGAGGATATCTTCCACTTAATTTTGCTGTGAACCAAAAATTACTCTAAAAATTACATGTATTACAAGTAAAAAAAATATACGCTATAATCATAGACATTTTTGAGTATAAGATATTCTAATCTTTTAAAATTTTTACCACATAAAATCCAACACTATGTAAATATATCACGAACAATAAGGATTTACCATAGTAATACAAATACAAGAAAGTTTCAGTACTAGCAAATGTATTAGTGTAATCTTCTGAGTTTCCAGTTGAAAGTGAAAAATGTTCATGACCTTTTCAGTAGAAGCTGAAAAAAGTATCTGACAAAATTCAATACCCACTTACTGAATTTTAGAAAATCTTTTAAGCTAGGAATAAGAGGAAACATTTTTGATGGAGTACAGATTACATACAGGAACAGACAGCAAGCTTCATAGTTGGTAGAGAAATATTACCATAACAATCAGGAGCAAAACAAGAATTTTGTTCTCCAATAAGGTGTTGGCCAATGTGCAAGAATAAACAAGAAAGAGGAATAAAAGGTGTAAACACAACAGGGGGTAGATAACAAAACAAGTTATTTTCAAAGAAATGATTACCTACCTCAAGACATTAATTAAATAATCAGCATAAATTTCGTGATGGCCATGGACAATTTCTGTGCTCAGGAAAAACAATATATTTTAAAATTAAAAATGAACTTTAGTGAGAGCCTTTAAAACTTAGTTTTCTCTGAATCTTTAAGTTCAACTTACAAGTATAACTTTTCTTTTTATGTATGTATCATTAAATAAGATCACCACTACTTTTTAAAAAATTAGTATTTGAATAACTTAAGTTCTATAGACTAAATTCTTTAAAAAGTAGTCCCTTATAAACTTATGATTCCTTAAGGGAAATAAAATGCACTTAAAACTTTGATAAATCTAGTTTTGTTCAAAGCTTTAAAAGTAACTATTCTAATAAGCAAAACTTTCAAGTACTTATACAACTCTTATAAATCAAATAAATCAAACATAAGTATAGCATAGCTCACATTATTTAAACATTCTAATACTGTTTATAGAGCTGGCCAAAGTCTCATGTACATTTCAAAATAAAGCTTTAATTCTAAAGTCAATCATTCAGGTACACATTTCAAATAGAAATCACAGGACTAAGCTGTCAGATAACCTAATTTCAATTTAAAGTCCAAATTTATCCAAATCATGCTGAATTAACACAAAAGTATCAATAACATGCACTTTATTTCTTTAGACTCTATTAAGTTCTATGCCCCTGTGAAACTGGAAACTCTCCACTTGCTGAGGGGACAGGGTTAGCACTTCTCAAAAGCAGAGCTTTGTCATCTCAACTGAGCAAAAGTAAAGGAAAACCCAGGGCCTGTGATGGAACACGGCTCTCTCCTCATCACTGAGACTCGCCAATAGCTTCTTTTACTATTGTGTGACAACAGTAAAAGCCCTTCAAATGGAATCATTCTCGTGGGTTCAAGTCACATGTCACCCCATTCTCCCATCTGACTTGACTCAACCCTTAGTTATGATGCTTAAACAAGAACAAAGTTAAACAAGCCAAAAACGAAACTGACCACTCCCAACCTAGAGCCTGACATGAAGGAAATGAGTTGCTGCCACTTGCCTCTTCACCCTTTATTATTTTTTAAAGATTTATTGATTTATGCATACAGAACTGGGTACAGGCTAGAGGTGAGGGGCGGTGAGAAGATTCACCAGAGACAGAGTGGGGAGCAGAACAGGCAGATGTACTGAAATACACTGCTAAGGGGAGCAGTGGGCAGGTCAGGAGATGTCTGCTGCACCATGTGGGTCAGCTCCCTGGCCCAGGATCAAAATCATGTTGCAGTGGCTGCAGATAGCTTCATAGTGCTGTGCTTTAACCCACTGCACCACCAGGAAGAGCCCACTTCTTCACATTTTAGCATTTGCGTACCCAGATGCAATCATAGAATTAGAATTTATTGATTACCCACCATATCTAAACTAAGTGCTTCATGTACTTGACTTTATTTAATATTAATCAGAATGTTCTTTTTCCTGGCTGAGGAAAGTGATATTTGGAGAAATTAATTTATCCAGCATCACATATTCCACATATAGAGCCAAAAGAACCTAGGTCAAAGGCTGCACTCTATTCCATACAAGCCCTCCTTGTCCTTTGCCGTAGCTACTTGGGGACTATTCCCTAGAGAAGGTAAAGTGCTTTCCTAGCTATACTGATGGCCCTGAATTTTCACCTTAAGGACAGACACATCCATTACCTATTTGAAATTGTCCCAGTAAGTAAAACAAATCAAGTCCTTAACAGGAGCACCAAAAGACACAGCCCATGCCATGAGCAGTTCATAATGAAGAAATCACCATAATCCCAAACCCACAATTCCTTCCAAAGGACTTCTCCAGCTCTGCCTGTCATCTTTCCTGTCTCAAATCCCCACAGTAGCTAGATTTTGGCACAGTTCACCTCATCCTTCATTATATGCGTCTTTCACTTGTTCCCCAGTGTTTGCATATGTGTACAGCTCACTCACCCTCCCATCTACATGGGATGTTGAGAACAATGGATGCTGTCTGCTGGCTCTGGGTCATAGGCTTTAACTCTGTCACCCAGGATACAGCACCTGAATTTGACAGGCACTTACACCTCTTTTCCACATGCTAATGACAATGGCAACATCAATAACTACCTAGCTTGTGGTCACAATGCCAGGCACTGGGGAACACAGATAAGGCCCCTTTCATCATGAGTTTTTCATTTTGGATGATAGGGTAAACAGAGAAAATGAAACAGAACCAACGTCAGCAGAGTAAATAACTGAGGAGTACATCCACAAACTGCAGATGTGCTGGGAAGGAAATTAAAGGCAAAAAGAGAGGATAATGGTGGTGTGGAAGGGTCTTCAAATGGACTGACCAGGAAAGGACACAAAAGGGAGGTGACATTTAAGGTGAGACTGTGAGGATGAGAAGAAAGTCAGTCTCACATAAGGAAGGAGAAAAAATTCCAGGCAGAACACAGTCCCTGAAGCAGAAAGGAGTTTATCTGTCCAGGGCTCTGAGAAAACCAGTGAATGTGGGCCACTGCAGAGGAGGGAGAGAATGCCACACAGAGAGGTGACAGAGAGGTGTGGAGGCAGCAACATGCAGGGCCTTGGAAGCCACAGTGTAGAGTTTTAATTTACTCTAGGTCTAAAGGGAAATGATTGAAAGCATCTGAGATTGGAAAGTAACATTAACCAAATTCCATTTTAAGATCTTGCTACATTATAGATCTGACTTGGTCCATGTGGACTTTTATTCTACAGTGTATGGTGCCAGCAAGGCACGGGCAGGTTCTCCAACCATGCAGGCAGATGGATGAAGGGGCATCTGGGAGCCCCCAGTGGCTTTTGCAGGCTTTAATGTTCTTTCTATGCCAACTGTTGTGGGAGAAGCCTGCTGGCTGGCAAGGCAGGGAGGCTAGGAGAGGCCAGGAGGCTGTCCGGCCTCGCCATCCTGATAAATTCTTTGGGCTCTCTCTGGTGTGGTCTTGTGGTCTCTTGCTTTGGTAGCTCTCACTAATCCTCTCACTGCTATTTCCCTGCCTGAATGATGCCACCTTTATAGCCTCAGCCTTCAGGCTCAGGTGTCCACCATCAAGGTAGGCGTTTCTCAAACCTACATTCCCAAGTGCCTCCTGTATTCAAGCCACAGAGGCCAGCAATGTAAAAGCCTGGTCAATTTTCATTAATCTACAAGTGTCAAACCTGGGTCATGAACTAGCATGGCTAGAATAGGAGAATCTTATTCTGGATTTTAGAATTGACCTGTGGGGAATATTTTGTGTGTGTGGTTTTTTTAAGATTTATTTATTCATGCATACAGAACTGGGGTACAGGTCAGAGGTGCAGGGGCAGCAAGAATATGCTCCTGAGACAGAGTGGGGAGCAGGACAGGCAGACTGACAAAGTACACAGCTGAGGGCAGCAGCAGGCAAGAGGGGAGAGATCTGCCGCGCCATGTGGATCACCTCTGGGGCTGGGATTGAACTCATACTGAAGCAGCTGTGGCTAGCTGCAGTGCTGCGCCCTAACCTGCTGCACAATCAGAGAAGACCCTTTATTACTTTTCTGATTGCTGTATCCATCCAGTTCTGATAGAAGGGTATTAAAAAGTCTCCAACTATAATCGTGGATTCATCTACTTCTCATATTTCTATAAGCATTTTTGTTGTTCTGTTGTTAGACACATACATAATAAAGGAATGTCTTATTGACATATTGATTTCTTTTATTATTACATAGTACTCTTCTCTATTCCTGATAATTTTTCATGTTCTGAACTCCATTTTATCTGAAATTAATACAGCTACTCTCATATTCTTTATCAGTGAACAGAATAATTCATAAATAGCACATTTTATAAATTATCCATTAAATTTCATAGGAAAACCTATTTTCCTTTCTTTTTTAAATTTGCTTTAATTTTTTATTAGTTGGTTGATTGATGGTCTTTTTATGAGGTATATTTGACTTATATAACATTTTACTTTCAGTTATATAACACAGTGATTGACTATTTGCTACATTGCAAGATGATTATTTCCACAGTAAGTTTAATTAACATCTGCTACAGCATATAATTATAAAACAATTTTCTTGAGATTTGGGAATTTTTAAGATATACTTCTAAGCAACTTTCAAATACATAGTACAGTATTGTTAACTGGATCACCAGTTAACACCAGTTGATACAGTATTGTTAACAGTATTGTGAATTTTTAAGATACACTTCTAAGCAACTTTCAAATACATAATACAGTATTGTTATAAATGACACATGTCATTTATAACTGGACATTTGTACTCTTTTCCCCACTCACAAACCTCTGGTATTCACCAATTTGTTCTCTCTGTATCTGAGCTCGTTGTTTTAAGACTCCACATTTAAGTAAGACTTTTTTTTATTAATGTTACCATGTATATTTTTCTCAATTCTTTTACTTTTAATCTATATAGGTATTTATATTCTAAGTAGTTAACTTATAGACAATATATATTTGGGTCTTCCTTTTTTTACCTATTAGACAATGTCTGCCTTTGAATTAGTATATTTTCACCACTGACTATGTAAATGACTATTGATATAGTTAGTTTAACAATTATCATTAATTGTTATGGCTTTGATTTGTTGCTTTTGTTTTTATTCCTATCTTTATCTTTCCCACTTTTTCTAGCTTTTGTGATTTTCACTGAATGCCATTTTATTCTTTTATTAGCCCATTGAAAATTTTCTCCCTTCTTTAGTGTATGCTGGTAATTTAGAATGTGTACCTCATCAAGATTTTAAAATTTTTTTCCTTTTTGCCCTTTTTGGCCTTTCTCGCTTCAAATTTTATTTGAAAGTCTCTCTTTTTATATTACATAAGTAGAAAAGCAAAGGATCTTGCCTGCTTTTTAAATCTTTTCAATTTATGTCTTTTATTTTATTGTTAAGATCTTTGTATGGTTTTTATAGTTGAGAAGTATTTTTGCTTTCATCTTTATTATGTCTTTTCTTCAGTATTTATTTACTTACTTTATTCCTAGTTTTAGAAGGTGAATGCTTTAAGCAACATAATTTCACATAAAACTGTCTATTGTGATGAGGATATATTCCTGCCCTTACCAATAGAAGTCCTATATCATTTTTCTGCCACCAGGTGGCTGGCTAGTGATACTAAGGTATGGGAACAGATCAGGGCTCAGAGTGGCAATCTACTGTTGGTACACTGGGCTCCATAGTGGCAGAGGCCAGATCACATCTATAACTTCCATCCCTACCACCACACTTGACATGAGTTCACTGAGCAATTACCAGCATGGTCAGAGAAAGTGGCTGCTGACTGATATCCATGGAATGGGTTTAGTCTATCCTTTGCCCACTGATTATTAAAATAATTCTCAGTTGTGAGGGCCCCAGATGAGTATGCATGAGGCACGTATATTGTCACATTCTGGGTCAAAGGTAGGCCACTGGGAGTGGCTCATCAGGTGATAAGGTGGTATATTATTTTGCAGAGAATTTAAACGTATGATAAACCAACCATCAATTAGTCTTCTCTTTATCCATACTATGTGCTGACAAAGCGAAACAATGTCTATGATACAGTACTCCTCTTTAAGGAGTCGTTTGTTAGTCTAAATTCTAAATAATTGTTTATATCTGGGAAGACCACTCCTCCCACCTACCCTTGGCATGACAAAGGTTTCAACCCAGTTCTTATTGCCAATTCTCCTTTATTATACATTTCCAGTCTATGGCAGTCAGACAACCATCAGTTGTCTCACTGCCTGTGAGTCAAATTAGACACATAATACAGGATATCTCTCGTCCTAGGAAATGGGAACAAAACAAGACACCACTGATAATTCTGTTCATGGGGAGTAATTTTCCTCATTGTCCTATCATTGCACACAGTCAAGGTTAGTAAGTACAGAAATCTACCTATAGTACAGATTTGTCCAAAAATCAGGCTTAGTGTTTTATATCCTTAACTAACTGGCCATAGGGTACTCCTTCCTCCTGTGAAACTGTTTTGGTGAGATGAAGGAGATATGGCTATGCATCAAAGAAACACCAAGAATATGTGCCCCTGCTCACACAATTCAGTGCTACCTTTAGACCTGCTTCAGCTCAGTCTCCTGTGTCCTACTTAGCTTATTGAGGAAGTAGTGCTGGGTATATCTAACTTGATGACTTGAGAGATAACACCCAGCTCATGAAAGACAGGTTTATAGCAAATTAGAGCCCACATCTAGAACAGAAGCTAACTGAAGTTACTACCTGACTACCTGTTTAGTCACCCACTGACATTCTCCAAAATGTCAGCTCTGCTGCCTTCACAGGTCAACTGGAACAGTTACATTGGAATAAGAGTCATCATGTAACTGTCCCAATTGGTGTCGTCCTGACCCCTGGGTCTGAAACTCCCTCCTCTCTGATTTTGGGAGACAGTAACTTGGGACACGTAGGTTTACAAACCCCTACATGTCTGGCTTTCTTTTTCACCTGGAAGAATGGAAAACACAGAATTAGTTAATGAACATCTGTTCTTCCCTCTTTCTGATTTTAGATACTGTATTCACTAATTGTTTTTTTCTAATTAAGAGCAGCCTCCCCTCACTAGGAAGAGCAGTGAGAGGCCCTCTTGGTTCTTGCTTATGAGGCCAGTGACCCAGCCAGCTTGCTGCTTCTGGATATTGCCTTGCCACAAGCTTGAGATGTGTTTGACATACTTAATTTCATTGACTAGGTCACAAAGATGATACTCCATATCTTCCCACCTCCCAGGGCTATATATAACTTCTCCCCATAATGGAAAGGTCACTGTTCTGGAGTTCTGTACATGGAAACATGGGAGACTGTTAGAACAAATAATTATATGTGCAAAAATCTTTTACAGTTAAATGCATATTTTGTAGGAATGCATGTTGATTGTATCCCCTTACCATCAAAATAGAAAATATTAAGTTTAAGGAAATGTTTTTGGAATAATCATTGTTTCTTTTTGGAGTGTGGCTGGAAAGAGAAGTAGAGAGATCAGAAAAAACATTTTATCTTAGTTAAATATGCAAATAAAGAATATTTTTATTTAATTTAGATGTTGAAATTAATATTAATGTATACAAATATCTCTTAATACACCTTTTTATTTACTATCAAGTTCCAGATTTTCATGTAAATTCAGATTTATCAGAAAAAGTTAATTCCAGGTGACATAGTGGAAGGATTCATGATAGCTCCTGATCCACGGTAATATATAGGCAATAAATCTTCCTGGGTCTTGGGCTCCTCATCAATAAATGTTGAACAAAGCAGTTTCTAAATAACCTGCTCACCCCCAAACTCCATGATTTTATGTATTTGGAAGGAAATGATGCCTTGTTCTACAGGTCATATGTCTCTTTGAGGAATGCATGGAGTTAACTAAAAAAATCTCAAGATATAAATATAGACTTTTGTGAACTGCCAATAAGCAATCAATTATTTATCTGCAAATACTCCACAAATAGCCTCTTGATTTAATTCTCTCTCCAAGGGCTTCAATTTAAGAATAAATATTTATTCTATTTGTACTTAACATGTCAGCGTTTGGGAGGAAAACTCTCATAATTTTTTTCTCAATATTGAAAAGAAATTTGGACTTTGAATCACCAATAGAAAAATACCAGTTTCATCAAGTATGGAGTTATGTCTAATATGGTCTACTTATATTCTTCTACTGTTTTAACATAGCACAATTATTTTAAATACTAAACTTAAAGATTACTTATTCATAGATTTTCTTCCTCTCTATGATGTTAATTTTAAAAATAACATCTAGTTGCTTTATGATACAATGTGAGAATTTAGAACCAATCTGAAACACAGTAGCACAATGCAGGGAAAGAGTACCAGGTAAAGCCAGGGAGACCTAGATTGTAGACTAGACTCTGTTACTTTGAATAAATGGATTAACCTTGGTTTCAGAGAAACCAAGACTATTCTCCTTTAAGGATCTCTGGCCTCCCTGGTGGCATAAGGGATTAAAGCACAGCACTATGAAGCCATATGCAGTCACTGCAGCACAAGTTTGATTCCCAGCCAGGGAGGTGACCTATATGATATAGCAGACCCAGCAGTATATTTTAGTAGATCTGCCTGTTCGGCTCCCCACTGTCTCTGGTGAATCCTCTCATCACCTCCCCACACCCACACACACACACCTCTGGCTTGTACCTCAGTTCCTGTATGCATAAATA
This sequence comes from Condylura cristata, assembly GCF_000260355.1. NCBI lineage: Eukaryota > Metazoa > Chordata > Mammalia > Eulipotyphla > Talpidae > Condylura > Condylura cristata. Next base: position 35,790,166 of record NW_004567114.1, on the reverse strand, counting down.
AATAAGTCTTCAAATAAGAAAAAAAGAATCTATGGTTCATAGAACTATTGCTCAGAACCATTGGTTATCAAGATTCTAAGTCACCTGATATAATTCTAATATAACTTATTCACAATTAGAATTTCTTGCATTCATTTTAGTAAGAATCAAAGTCCTCATCTCCAACCCCTTCCAGTTTTTGAGTTTTCTGTTACTATATACAAATCCAGAAACATCAAGTCTCACAATTTGACAAAAGGACAGAGAATCAGACAGAAAGTCCAAGAACAGACATTCACACCCATGGATGAAAAAGGGTAACTGGCATATTAGTGAAGATTCATTATTGCTGGTGGCATCAGCCTAACTGAAATAAATGTAGGCAAATTGAGGAAATCTATTTAGCTCTCATAAATATAAGGTACAAGAGATTAATCTTTTGATTAATCTAGATCAAGGATTATTAATGACATCCGGATTATCTCGCTCCCTAGTTCTTCCACAGATTCCTTCCACGTCACTGACAAGATGACAATTGAAAGCTGAAATCTCAAATTCTACATAAGCTTAATAACATCGAGAGAGAGAAATATGCTTTGTTTTCCCAACTAACTCCAGAAGAAAGTATCAGAAAAGCATAATTCATGGGTCAGACTTGATCACATACCCATCTTTGCACCAATCAGTGTGATTTTTAATATGGGCTCTTCAATATTTGGGGCCACCCTGAGCAATGTTTCCTCTTCTATGGTGGGGGCTGGAGTGTAGTCAGCCTATGAAATCCACATGGAAATGGTAGGAAAGAATCCATAGGCAGGATCCTAGCTGGCAGTGGTTCTTGGCAGAGAATATACATCATACTCACTGAGGCATTTATTATAAAACATATATGCCTAGAGTCTATCTCCAAACTTTCTGATCATATAGATTTTAGTGAGGGTCTAGAAAAGTGAATAATGATTATTGAATATGAAAGTTATATATTTTTATAGTACAAACAAACAAACAAAAAAAACAGGACAAAGAGTATAACATGAAAAGTAAAAATGTCCCTTCTCAAGGAGTGATTTGGGTAGGGGATGGGGGAGGAGTAATTTTCCTTGTCCTACATAAATATCTACTTTAAAAATTTTTTTACAATAAGCCTGAATTTATTTTCCTTTTATTTTACAGTGAGCCTGACATTCTAAAATTCTAAAACATTTATTTCAGTCAATATCTTTTATGTCCTTCCCAATAAGTTTGCCTTCACTGAGACTATTTTGCTCACGGGCAACAAAAACAGAGTAAAATATATTTAAAAGTTTTTTTTGAGCCAAGAGACTATTCTTAGTCCCCTCAGGGAATCCTGTTGACAGCTGATATATTCTTAAAGAAGCTTTCTAGGCATATAATCACAAAGATTTTGGATAAAGAATTCCATCTGTATAACTCTCCTTTTATTATTATTTTAAACACAGATAGAATTATAGTCTTACAATAAATATAAATAATATGTATAAAAAATACTCATCCTCTATGTAATTTTTTTTATTTTAGTTTGGCCTCCTTCCCAAAGGATCTATTTATATGTATATAAATTTTACCTCATCATAATGATTTCATATTATTTAAAAAATTAAAGCTTTAGCAAATATTATTTCAAATATATATTTGTGCACATGTGTGAGTACAGTTGTGCAATATATTCCTACTTAAATCAGATGACTACATATGTACATTTAAATTTTTGATGGACACTATTAAATTTTTCTCCAAAACAATTTTACCAATCCACACACACTGTACATGAATATCTGTCTTCCCTGCTCAGGTGACAAATATATTTCAATCAAATTTTCTTGGATACCCCTGAAATACACCCCTGATCAAGAACCACTTGGTGTGAAGGCTTTTTCTTTAAAAACAAATAGCACCCCCCACCCCTGCAATTGTTTAGAGTTGTCTGAAAATCCTAAGACACCTGCTATAATAAGAAGCCAGAAGCCTAAGTCCAAAAGGATCATAGCCTCTTGAATCTCTTTATATCACATACCTGGTGCTGAAAGCTGGGCATATGTAAGGCTTGCATGAAGAGTCTAAGACCCTGAATTAGAATTTCTGGCTATGGAAGCCAGAGAAAGATGAATTCAGCGATTGTGTGGGAGGGGTGCTTTCTCTATCTGGACTGCACAGAGATGGCACAAACAAGGCTTAGCCCCGTCACAGGGATGAAACACTTAGAATTTCTGTAGAAGAGATTTCCAAAAGAATAATGTACAACCCTAGATATTTTACATGTGTCCACACCCACACACACACACACACACATCAGAACTAGACATTTTGTGATAAGACCTAATGTACATTCTTTACTTAGAGGGAGATTTAACAACTGATGAAGGGAAGTGAAAACTTTCCCAAGTTTGTGTTAAGATACCTAAATTAAATTTATGGCATTGGATTGGTAACTCCTAATCTTTGAGAGTAAAAGACAGAATAGGATAAAGTAACTAGATAATCTAAAACACTCATTTCAGTTAGTAACTGTAATATCTATCCTAATAGTCTTTACTGAGACTGGTTGTAGGTAATAAAAACCAACCTAAGTTGGCTGAACAAACAAAGAAAGCAAGATATGAGTAAATTATTATACAGATACAGGGTTTTTCCATGAATACCTAAGGCAGGAATTTCAAAAGGGACTAGATCTGAGACCTGAGAAGCCACATGTTACCAACAGTCTCATCTCTCTCTTCTTGTGTCTGCTTAGTTTTTAAAATCTCCTCCACTCTCTGGCCTGGTTAGCATCCTGTCTTTTCGAACCCTCCTAGTAAAGTGGATACTTTATTTCTCTTGAACTTCCATTCAACTTGTTTCAATGACATGCTATATCTACTGGACTGGCTCAGAATGTGAATTTCAAATTTCTGAAGGTGAGAATGCAAGGTTGAGTCTATTCAATCTTGACTAGAGAAGGTAGGTTCGGGTAATAAGAGGCAGTCACAGCTAAATTTTATCAGGTGCTAACTATACTTAGAATCACTACCTTTACATAGCCTTGGGGCCCTCTCTACTTTATTAGAATCTTAAAAGAGTTTTCAGAAAAAGAGGATCTATGAGCTGTCTATGAAAGATGATCCTGGGTGAGGTCCACAATTCAAATGTTTCACTCAGAGCATGAGAAAATTATATGCATATAACAACTAACTAACATATGCATATAATAAACTAACTTAAGTTTTAGATTTCACTTCAATAATGCCACCATGGGAATAAATGCAGGCCTTGGAGTTCAAAATACTGCAGTTCGAATTCTAATTCCACATTTGGTAGCAATGTAGCTCAGAAGAGAGACTCCTTCACCTTTCTGTTCAATTTCCCTTTTCTTCTCTTAAATTGTGGAAATACATATGGCATGACATACTGCACACAGAGTGATTAAGTGCTGCCACCTCTGAAGCACTTAACTATTCTGTAATAATATTATAGAATAACAAGAGCCACTATTTATCAATTATTGTGTAAATTCAGGTGGGAAATTTTCTCTGTGCCTTACATCTATTTACACATATTAACTGAATACTATTTATTGTCTCATTTGGAGGCACAGAGAGTTTAAACAACTTACTGTAGGTCACACAGCTAGTAAGGTGTAGAAGCCAGACTTTAGTCTAGACGATCCAGCTCCAGAGCTCACTAAACACTACTCTGCACTGCCCTCCAGCCAACTATATCAGCATATCCTGCCACATGTGTTCCTGAACCAGAGAGGTGTTTGTGCAGGCACCCTACAGGAAGAAGACAGTGTGGCTTCAGGTTTTCAAACTTGCTAGAATCCTCCTTGTTCATTCCACAATGCACCCTTTAATGAGGTTACCTCATCAGAATTAATGGACTGCTATTACTCTTGATTGGTGATATAAATCATAAATTTTGAGATAGTTCGCCTACCACATGTCATCTCAATTTGGAAGGTTTACATGCAAATGCTCTTAGAAGCACCCATGAAAAAACAGGAGTGAAAAGTTAAGCCAAGGAGAGATATTTTTGTTTGCACTTTTTTCAAACATATTCAAATAACCAGATTCAAAAGCTTTCCCTGACATCACTGGCAGAGGCTTCTTGCCCTGGGTAAGAATGGCCTGGCAGAGACAGCACAGACACATTACATGGTAATTGGGGAAATTTATAAATGATGCATAACTTCATATTTTTGCCATAGGTCAAGAGAGCCTCAGAGAGCATAACACTGATAAATAGTGGTGAAGGTTAATGGCTTTTCAGAGAGTCAGATGACACTCATGGCAGACCAAGTTAGCTAAACAACTCCTATTCTCAAGATTATCTTCTTTGGTGCCCTACATCATGAAGGCTACAAAAACCAATTATTTAATTTCATGTTTTCCTGCAGCTACGGTTGACCATGTGAGGCAGTCTGGCCTCCAAAAGGTATAAAGTGAAAGTCCCCAGGATTCTTCTGGCAAATTTTGCTTTCTTGATACAAAGGACAAGTATCACTGGCACATTCTTCTTCCTGTCTTAGATACAGAATAATGTCTTAAACTATTAGTAGCCACCTTACAACAACAAGAGAACTGGAGAAACACTGGCCTTACTGCTGTTGGCTCTATTAACAGCCGCAAAGGTTATTTACCTCCAGAAGGCCAGTTATGTGAGTAAAGTCACCTTCTATGAAGTTTCCGTTTGATATCACCCAGCATTCTGGTTGACAGCACAATGTGGCCACAGGCATTTTAATGCTGACACTTATCATCTGTTAATTCTACACCTATCTATCTCTCAGAAATGCCCCAGAAGTAGGGTTAAAGAAACATTATTAATTAACTCACTGAAATAACATATAGGATCCAAAATAATCCAAACAAGTCCTACTTATACTTTATTTTATTCCCTAACCAAATAACTATGTTAATGTAAGTTCAGTATCACATCTTTAATGGCAAAAGGCAGAGTATGTAATGCATTCATTATTAACCAAACTTACTGTTAATCCATTCAAAAGAAATTCAAAAGAATGTACAAAATCAAGTTTTACTTTAGACTTGAATTCTCTCTTTCAATATTATAGAGCTAATGGAAGGAAACTGAATCATTTGTTTTACCCTAAGCATCTTCTTCAGCATTTAAAAAGGTATTGGGGCCCTCCCTGGTGGCACAACCAGTTAGGACACAGCACTGCAAGCTGGCTGCAGCCGCCTCAGTGTGAGTTCAATCCCAGCCCGGAGGTGATCCACATGACAAGACCTTTCCTGATCCACCTGCTGCTCCCCTCAGCAGTGTACTTTGTTGATCTGCCTATTCTGCTCCCCACTCTGTCTCTGGTGAATCCTCTCACCAGCCCCTCACCCCTGGCCTATACCCCAGTTCTTTATGAATAAACAAATCTTAAGAAAAAAGAAAAGGTACTGGGTCTCTCAGATATGCCACAAAGGTCACCGATGGGGTCATTTCTTTCATGGGCACAGGAGGTCAGACTCTTCTTTGGATACCCTCTCTCTTCCCTTACATCTTAGAGATGTGCAAAGGGATCCATGGAAAGAAAATGACTCCTCATTAATTATTAACACTGAGGCCTGATTAATAAGAACTCAAACTTTTATTAAATGTCTACAGAGGAGTATCTACCATAGTGTAGGGGTTTCTGGAGAGGCTCTTTGGGGGATGTAGCCTGCTGATTCATTTGGATAACTAACAAAATACCATAGGCTAGGGGATTCACCAGCAATGGAAATTTATATCTTACAGTTCTGGAGACTGGGAAGTTCAAGATCATGGCACTGGTAGTTTGATGTATGGTTAGAAACTGCTTCTTCAATGATGGCTGTCCTCACTGTCTCCACACATGGTGGGAGGGACTAGGTGTCTTTCTGGAGTCTCACTTGTAATGGTCTGATTCTACTCATGAGACATCCTCCTCTAATCCCATCACCTTGGGGATAAGGAGTTGAATGAATTTTGCAGTGACACAGATCTTCAGTCCATAGCATGGTCTAAGCATTCTTGAATGCTGTGATTTATCTAAATGGAGAAGTGGTGAGCAGAGCTAGCTAGCAAAAACAGCATGAAACAAGGTCTTTTATATTAGTAAAAGAATGATGCACTGGGGCGATGGAGAAACACCTTCATGCTGCAGAAACGAGGAATGTAAAGCCAAGAAGTTGGTAGAGATCAAATCAACATGGCTCTTGGTATGGAAGCAAGGTTAAGGGTTTTAAAAAGGAAATTGGCTTTGCTTTGCAAGTCAGAAAAGTTACGTTGGGGTCAGTAAGGAGGTAGATTCAGGACATGACACTGAATTCAAGGAAAAGATACTCATCATGAGTTTCTACAGAATGAAAAGGCCATGAGGCTTTAAACAAGTTAATCCACCTGAAAATGAATTGAGCACAAATTTCAACATTTCAAAGTGCTCTACAGTCTTGATTTCAAGTCAACCTTGTGCTAAGTTGTGTGCCAGCAGTGTGAGGAAAACACTGACTCTGAAGCCCCCATCCTCTCACAGAAAGGGAGATGGTGGCACAGACCAGGAAGCTGACTGACTGAAGGATGGGGAAGCATCAAGGCCTGCACTTAGACCAGATGCCTGACTCACTGATGCTCTGACAAAAGGACACTCTATACTTTCCCCCCTGCTCATCCTTTGGCATTCTGACGAGGACTCTGAAGCTCAAAAAGTAAAGTGCCTTTACCTAGGTCTCACAGTGACTAGTCAAGAATAAACACAGTGGCTCTTGGAATGAGTTCATGCCCTAAATTCCAGATGACAAAACCTGCTGCATAAAAATAGTTCAACTAAAATCTAAAATAAAATGATCACTTGCTCTCAAAAAGAAAACAAGAACAGCGTTTCAGCAAAATGTCATAAACGTGGATAAAACTGTAATTTGGGAAGTTGTAAAAATACGGCTGCACAATTCGCCTGGCTGATGCCTATCATGTAACCAGGAAACAAGGGCTCCACCCTGAGGCTCCGCCTTGAGGTTGAAACTAGAGTGGGAGGTCAGCTACATAAGATGGTCCATTTAACAGCTGATCTGCTGGGACCAGTGCCTAAGAAGTTAATTTCTAGCTTTGAGATGGTTTCTGGTAATTGTAGGTCATTGAAAATATAATTGCAATTTAGTTGGGAAAAAAAACTCTGTTTTCAGTGTTTATGCTCATCACTCTAATTTAAGGTCTAGAATGTTGGACGAACTGTACTTCAATACACGCCCATATTGCATCTTCCTGATTTTACCACCAGTGATTATAAAAACAGCCTCAGTAAACCTCAGTCTGCGTTGCAAGACAGATGCTGCAAAGCACAGATATAAAGTTTCCCATTGCTGGAAGGTTAACTGTTGTGCATGTTAATGATTATCAAATAGATGAAGAAAACCACAAGACTCCAAAATGCAAAAGCCCCTAAAAAATCCAGCTTGTCCATGTTTATAATAAGACCACTTTACTATCTTTTTTTCCAAGAAGGATGACTATGGCTGAGCTCAGTGTGGTCTGCATGGAGAGTTAATTGCACAGGCAGCTTGTGAGTGGGCCGACAAGCTTCCCTCCAGGTTGTGTTATAATCTGCTGGGTGTTGAGCCTGACCACCTATAGCTTTGCAGGGCTCACGAAGATTTCTTACCACAGTGAGACAGAATGAAATGTTTTAAATATACTGCTTGACTACACAATGAACAAATTTTCAAATCTACTGCCTGTGGACTCACAAAGAAGTCTTTAATTGTCCAAAACAGGAATTGGAGAGGTATTCATGGCAGGCATTTTGGCCCTTATTTATATTTCAAACCACCATCATGAGCCAAGTGACCATCCTTGCTAAGCTAGGACAAACAAGGTTAATGACTGAAAAAGAAGCTAAAATGAGCACTTGTTCTAAAAGCCTTACCTAGAGTTTCCCCACCTATCAGCTTATAAAACTGTTCAGAATGAAGCACAAGGCAGAAAAAGCACTGCATCACCATGACAATGACACTTGTTGATACTGGCATGAGGAATCATACTCCTGGTCTGAGAAGTGAGGGATAAGGTTTAGAATTTCCAGAGCTGGCATCCAAAGCCTGTCTTTAAACACAGACCCAAACTAACGTCTATCTGCAAGCAACACCACCTTGCTAGTGAAGACTACGTAGGAATTTTTCAAATGGAGCTTAAAAGTCTAACAATTTGGAAACAAAATGTGTTCCACAACAGCAGGGCCAACTTAATCTTGGTTTACTGATAATGACTCAGCTAGAACACATTTTTTAAATTTGATAATTTATCACATATACCTGTTTCTTAAAATTTTTTAATAGTATTAAGTTATACATTAAATCTATCTTCCACCTCAAGCCTCTGTCACCCTAGGCTCTTCTCTCAAGTAACCTCTGTTGTCACTATTTTTATGTAAAATAACTATATATATGCATATATTACATATATATGGATATATAATGGTTCCAGAATTTCTATAAAGCAGGGATTTAGGGACTGTAATTTAATTGGTTATAAGTAAACTGTATCAAGTTATATTTGACTGTTACTTCACATAAATAAGGACATATAAATTTGAGCACCAAAAGAAATAAGTGTAATGTAACAATGAAATAAGTATAGCAATCAGCCATTGGGAAAAAAAAGGAATTCATGACTCCATGCTAATATAAGTTGACAGTAAATAATAAATAAGTGTGATGGATGTAGCGCAGGGAACACTCAGCTACCTGGAAGTGGGATAGCTGATAGATGAGTGGGGAGGGAGAACTGGCTCTGGAGAACCATTATTTTGCACCCAAAGACTGGATCAGATCAGATTCATCAATGGATGCTGCATGTAGGTGGAAATGTTTCTGAGGACCAGAATATTTGCATAATCTTAAAAATGTCTCCCCACAAACTACTTAATAGTTGAATGAATAGGGGGTGAGGAAAAGTAATTATATAATGAAGAATCTGGGTAACACCTTGACCAAGTCATTAAAATTAACAATGACAGTAGCTATCACCTATGCAGTAGCCTGGCCTGGAATCTAAAATGCATAATTTTTATATAACAAAATTTCACAGGAATTTAAAATGAAAAATATTCTGCTTCAAAAATGGGGGAATGAAGGTGGTGGGGAAAAGGTGAAAGGTGGTGGTGAGGACTATGTTCTTCAAAGATGAGGATGATGTTCAAAATGTCAATATCATAAAACAACAACAAAAAGGTTTATAGAAATGGTCCAGATTAAAAGACCAGAGCAGATTAAAGGGACATGACAATTAAAGGCAATACCAGCATTTAGACATGACCCTATCCTGGAAGGAGGAAACAGTAGTATACAGAAGATTATTAGAACTACTGACAGAATCAGAACATAAAAAGTAGGTGAAAAGCCGACTTGCAGCTTCTTTCAACAACAACCTGAGTGGCACCTCCCTACCTGGGAGTTCCCAGGTACCTCGCCATTTAGGAACACTTGTCCTTTGGCCCACAAAACTCCTTCTTCACCCAAGAAACTAGGAGATGGAAAAGTTCCAATGGGGGACAAGCTGTTTTAGTAGCTGAAATGAGGAGCCATTTTAGGTTTTGCTTTAGAACATAGAATTGTTAACTATGTCAATGACACAAGAACAAGGTAAGATCAAAGAAACTGCACTATAAATTCCTTTCTGGTTTCCTCTGACCAGCTCATGCTAATCTCACTGAAACTGGTTTGTCCTTCTTTTCCTCTCTAAGTTCATTGAAAAGTTAAAAAAAACTCCATTTAAAAATAATGCATGGCATGTGTAGGTGTGTAATAATTGCTTAGTTAATATAAAAATGAATGAATGAATGAATAAACAAAGTATTTGAGTAATGTCTGATAATGAAGACAGCTAGTATGATTTATATAAAAAAACAATGCTATTTCTACCTTAACTTTCATTGAGTTGCACTTAAGTAATGTAGCTATTTCCCTATACTTGTTTCCAAATATATTTGAAACAATATTAAGTCTGGGAATATAAAACAGTAAAAATGGGGAAGTATGGAATCCTCTAGGGGACATATGGAAACACAGGTTTTCGTCAGTGGCCATCTCAACAGGGAGGTGAAAATGGAAAACTAATTCTATAACATAAGAAAACTATAGGAACTTTATACTCAAATGAAACCTTGAGATAAATGTGGATGTGAAAAATAGGGGTTAAGGGGGAGAGAAGTTGACAGTGACTGGGAAAAGAAAATAAAAGATTAAGTGGAGTAGAATCTGGCAGAGAAAAGAAAATTGAGTCAAAACTCAGGCTCTTGACATTACCCTCCTGTTGGGCTGCAGAAAGTAGTCAGTGTGCAGGAGCACATGCTAATGCCTCCAGGTGAACACCACAGCCAGCTCCTGCTTGGCTCTAGAGTGGTGAGCATATGGACATTAGCATTCTCTACCCCCGTGACTTGGGACATTTGAAGATGTGATCCAAAAATCAAGAAAAAGTTTGGGACCTTCCTGTTGGCCTAGGGACTGTCTCAGGGTGACCACCTCTATGGGCTGATTTCTGTCCCCCGCCAGGGAGCTGACCACACGTCGCAGTAGACATCTCCTGTCTCACCCACTGCTCCCCTCTGCAGTGTATTTCAGTAGATCCACCTGTCCGCTCCCCACTGTGTCTCTGATGAATCCTCTAACCCCCTCACACAACTGGCCTGCACCCAGTTCTTCTATGCATAAATAATTAAAAAAAAAAACTCAAGGAGAAGAGTTAACATTTCTTAAAAAAAAAAAAAGTATGTAAATGTGAACTTAAAATAAATCATTCTATAACGCTTATTGGCCCTCCCGAATACCCAGCAATTATTCCCATTCTACTAAGAGCACCTTGATTTTACATTGCAGAAGCTATCTGTTCCCCAACTGAACACATTTGCTAGCGGTGTATTTCAGGTGTTTGGCACTCAGTAGCTGAAATTAATAGATGTGTTTGTTACATGAGAGAGAGAATCCCGAAGTCCAACCATCCTCTGGGTAAGGAATAAGATACCTTTCTCCCTGAGATTTAGGTCATAAGCAAAACATCACAAACTAAAATATGTTAGAAGCAGATTTATCCTAGCAGAGATGTGCTTATAAGACACCATGGATTTTGTTTCCTAGATCCCAGCATTCCACTATCAAGACTCCGATCCTTTCTAACCAGGTGTCTACTTTTTCTCTCTTATTCTAAGAACTATTATATCTTTCCAATAAACTCTTCCCTGCTCAAGTAATCCAAAATTCATTCCTGTTGCTTATGAACAAAGAGTCATGACAGACACACATTTCCTTGCTTGCCCCTTGGGAGAACATTGATTATTATACCCAAATACAGGCTTGGTAATAAGAAGGTAATAGAAACTTTATGGATTTTTTTTCCTACTTTTGTTTCCATGTGGCTGATTGAGCTCATCAGATATACTCAAGGGTAGAAACCTGAGTTGAAATTAAAAAATTCAGTTTCTTCCTCTTCTCTGCAAGAACTATTGTGTTGGAAAGTATCTATTGTTCAACAGATATTAGTCAGACTCATGTGTATTTATCTTAAGTAACCAGTTATTTCTAGATTAATTGCAAAGGGTGCATTTACAATTCCCAAAGCTCCACCTCAGCTACCACAAATTTTCCCTGATTTTCATGTTCAATCAGTAATAGCTTGAAGCAAGAACAGGGTACCAATTTTGCTAGTAAAGTTTCGACTTTCCAAGTTTGCCTTGCTATGTTTAGGACAGATCTAAACAAATCTTAGCAGCAACTCCTTCTAAAAATACAGTTTAAATAGGTTTGATTTAGCAGCCTTGTTACTTTTACTGAAAAGCCTAGAGGAAATGGTTATTGCTAACTTGTCTTCAATTTGTTAATTTTTAAGTAGTTCAAAATATTTACTAATTATTTCTTTTTTGTTGTTATGCTTTTAGTGCCTAGTACAGTCCTGAGCACTGGACAAACATTTAAGAAATAGTAAATTCCTGAACAAATAAATGCTTTATTTCTAAATAGGTAAGTTTGGTGGTTCCACAAATTTTCCATAAAAGTTACAGAATCCTAAAATTGTCCCATTATAGAATGAAAGCCTGAAATACTGTGTGGTATGATATCCTGTAGTGAGATTTATAATTTAGTTCCCCTTCCCCAAATATCTAACCCTTGCCCTCAATACCAAGCTATAAAGCTAGAATTTATCTGAAACAGTATCATCCTCCCCCTCTTCTGTCCAGTTTTCTTCATCACCTTTTAAATCTTTCCTAAAGAGCAGCTGAATCTCTTCCTCAGACTCTTCTCTTCATGGACCCCCAACCTAAAACAATACTGTGTTACTATTTTAATAAAGTATTATATCAAATACTTATAAACTTCCTTGCCAATGAAATTTGAAATTTTACTACATATATTGGTGAATGCAAAGGATATGCCATCATCATATAGAATTTACACAGATAAATGATAACTAAATATATCGAGGGCCTACTATTTAGAAATTTCTCCTTGAATTCACTTTGCATCCTTTTAGGTAGACATTACCACTTACATTCTGAAAATTAAAATAAAAGAGTCAACTAAGTCAATTAAGTAACCTGTCCAAAGTCAGGTAACCAGTATGTTATTTAGAAATACCCTAATCATTCCTGAAAGGCCTCATAGGTTGATTGTAAATGTTCTAAAACCATCATAGAGTAAATGGTGATGTCCCCTTTAACTACTCATTCTTGAAAAGGTGTGGGATAAAGCCCAAGTGGTCACTTCGGAAATGATGGATGTGTTTTAAGGCTTACCCACGAGATATAAAGCAGATTTTCTCTAAAAGTCTAGGCTCAGCCACCATCTAGGCTCTTGTACTAACTACAAAAGCCAACCAACCTGTAAGTCTAAAAAAGGTGGCAACCTTGTTAAAATTTAGTTTTCAAAGAAATTGAAAATGAGACTGGATAAAGAGTATGTGATTCACTATCAACCAGAAATAATAAAAAGCATTTGTTAGGAAACTGGTCGATGCAATTTTAAGTAACTTCACAGGCTGTCCACCTCAGAAACTGTCTTACCTAAAGAGCTATATACTCTGTCATCAACAAAGTTATCTCAACCTTTTCTGAGTCTATTTTTATTTTCAGCCAGGCTTATCTCTTAAGGTAATCATCTCGCGAGTTTGCTTCCCATTTAGAAAAGCAGCACTACACAAATGCAACCCTAATAAAGCCAAACACACATGGTTCAGTCCCTAAGTAAGTCATATTTTAAAAAATCACATGCTAAGCAAAATAGCCATACACATAAGGACAATATTGTATGTAACCTTACACTTCTATGATATACCTAGAATAATCAAATTCATAAACAGAATGTGGAATAGTGGTTGCCAGAGACTGTCAAGGAAGAAGGCAATGGGGAGTTTTTATTTAATGGATCAAATTGAGTTTGGGATGATGGAAAAAGTCTAGAGCACTAATGGCTACACAACAAATATACTTAATATCACTGAATAGTACACTTAAAAATGGTAAATTTTATGTTATGCCCATTTTGCCACAATGATTTTTTTTTTAAGATTTATTTATTGGTGCGTACAGAGCACTGGGGTATAGGCCAGAAGTGCAGGGAATTCATCAGAGACAGAGTGGGGAGCAGAACAGGCAGATTGACGAAGTACACTGCTGAGGGGAGCAGCGGGCGGGTCAGGAGAGGTCTGCTGTGCCATGTGGAGGATCATCTCTAGGGCAGGTGGGGATAGAATTCATGCTGAAGTGGCTTTAGCTTCTTAGTGCTCTGCTTGAACCTGCTGTGCCACCAGGGAGGGCCCCAGAATGATTTTTTACAAAAAGTAAGAAATTCAGTTCTTTTCTCACATCTCTTATAATCCATTAAATCCCTCCATCAACATATATTTTTTAATCCTTACCCCCCCGCCCCAGCATTCTCAGAACCCACACTCACCAACATGCCTTTTCTGAGATGAACCAAGGCTCCTACTTGTATTTCGGCTCTGTTGGATTAGTTTCCTAAGGATGCCATTACAAAGAAGCACAAACTGGGTGGCTTAAAACAACAGAAACGATTCTCTCACCACTCTGGAGGCAAGAACTCTGAAAGCAAGATATTGGCAGGGCCCCAGGCTCTTCTGACGGCTCTAGAAAAGAACCTTTTGACCTTGTCTAGTTGTTGGCATCCTTAGAGTTCCTTGGTTTATAGCATCACTCCAATCTCTGTGCCTATTTTCTTCCCCAGTGTCTGTATGTGTAAACTTCCTACTCCTTTCTCCTACCAAGATGACAAATTGGTATTTTCATTTGGTTATCTCCAGAAAGACCCTATTTCCATATAAGGCCATTTTGTCAGTGGATTCCTAAATGTAGTTCTAATGGATATGTGGAGGCTTTCCTACATCAACAAGCAATTTTCAGACTCTGGCAGAGTGTCTGAGAACTCAACTCAATTCTGAGACCACCTGGAAACAGCATGATTCCACGGGTTAAGGGCTCAGTCAAGGACTGCCCTTGACTTCCAATACAGGCTGCCGATTCCTAGGCAATCCTGTACTTCTGACTAGTTGGTTACAGATGACAGGTTCCCAGAACTCAATGCCTATGGAAAACATAGTGTTTCTGATCAACTGACTGTAAATTAGGTTTCCAAGACACCCACCTCAAGTTCAGTGAAATTTGCTAAAGAGGCGAAAAGAACTCAGGAAATCTATTTACTCATCAGAATACCAATGTGCTACAAAAACTAGTAAAGGCTACAAGTCAACTGCCTGATGGCAGAGAGGCACAAGCAAGGTCTGGGGAATGTTACCGAGTGCTATGTGTGTTCAAGGGGTTCCATTCTCACCAAATCTTTTCGTTCTTACCACCCTGGAAGCTGCCTATAGCTCCTTCCTCTAGAACTTCACTACACAGGCACAAATAATCAATATATTTGCCAGTGACAACCAAACACCACTTCTAGCTTCTCCTCTTCCCCTTCTAGGGAATCAGGGAGTATAAGTAAACATCCTACCCCCTATTATTGGAAACCAGTCCCCTCTGCAGGTGTTTTACAAAAGTTTCTTTTATTTACATAACAAGAGATAAGTTGAATACTCCCAACACTTGAGAAATTTCACTGGGAACTGAGAACCAGGAACTGTGAATAAAGACCACAGTATAAGAAAATGTATCTTGGTAATCTGAAAGTCCAAATATGTATTTCCTACAAATCACAATCTCATGGTCACCTTCACAGTTGCTAAGACTTCAACATATCTTTTGAGGGAGATACAATTCAACACAATTCACAATTCAAAATATTTATTTTCTTACTGATTTTATGGACCATCCCAATGACCCTGTGGGCCACTGAATATTTTCTTATAAACTCTTCCTTCTTAAATTAGCAGAATCTGCTTGCAACTTTAAACCCTTCGTTGTCTTATCTCTACCTCCATTTCCTTGACTTCCCACCTAACACTCTCCATCCAATTCCAGAGCTCAGGTAAGCTTAAGCAGAACTAGTGACTTTCTGACAGCAAAGGCCAATTTGCTGTAAGAGCAAAGCTGATTTTCATTTCACTCCCTGGGTCAAGCAGGAGTTAAAGGACTCATACCAAGTCCCAAACTCATCACTGAGTTGCTCGAAAGAACTTTTGACTTCCTAAACTGTGAGTTTGTTCTCAAGCTGCGTCTCACTTTGGAGCAGAATCCAACTAATCTTTGCTTCTGGCCAGTGGATAGTGTGAGGCCCATCTCAATGGTGAGGACCACACTGCTTGCATCAGATCCCATAGACATTTCCTCAGTATGTATAATTTTCATCAAGTCATGACAGCAGCCAAAGGGGCTAACTAGCATTTCAATTGTGTTTGGTCTAATGTTTCCAAAGCCTCATCAATGCTGTTAGGAACAATGACATTATGCCAGAAGGAGTTGCAGAGGAAACAAAACATTATGGGGTTCTAAGAAACATGATAATCAAAGACAGCTGACGCTAAAAGAAAAGTCCATGTCAATGACTTCAAGGGGATAAAAACACATTTAAGATTTTTGAATAAATCAACTTCATAAATGGCCATTAGGAGAAGAGTAACAATGCTACTTTTTGATTAACTTGACTTTGCTTCCTCTTATGGTCTGTCCCTTGACAACTTCCTAGAGCTATGGTAGAATTAGGAAACACAAACACTTGGAACTCCCTAAAGCTATCTGTGCCATCATTTGTAGAACACTTTTTGAGAATGAAGGCAATCCAGGAAGGACAAAAATCAAGATGAGGGTGATGATGATGATGATAAAGAAACAGATAAGAAATGATAGTTAAATAGATAGCAAACCATGGCATTATTTCATTTGGGTTCTTCAACTGTCCCTAAAAGTACCAATTAAACTTCCAAGTTATTTGAACCAATAAATTCCTTTTTATGTTTGCTTATTTAGAAACTAGTTTGAATTGGAGCTCCAACCTTACAAATGAAAATGTCCTGTTTTGACTTATTTTTCTTGGATTGCTGTTGGCAAGAAAATATTGTACTGAAGGGACCATAGATCTCAATTGGGCTGGTGGTATCTGAATTCCTGTCAGCTGGCAGGCTACTGGGAACATGTGTACATGTGAACACACACAGAAGTAATGAGAAGTACCTTTGGAAAGGTGCTAAGCAACCCTATGGAAAATGCATATGACTGAATTATGATTACATTTAAGGTTATGACCTAGTAAACTAACTAACTGGAGTAAAGTCTTCTATTCCATCTAACTCAAGTCTGTTCATCACTGCTTCATCATATCAAATCAACATTGTGAATTTTCCTCTCAGAATTTCATCATTGCCTTGCTTCCTAGTTAAGCTGTGCCATTTCACATTTGACTCAGACTATTCATAGATGACATATAGTAGGTAACATGACCTCAGACTAGGCCAAGTTTCTAGATCTCCCTTTCTGCTTCTCCCAGTTCAGTTTCTACAAAACCCAAGAGGCTATCTTGAACACCTTTATTCATTCACATACTTATTCCACAAGTCATTAGTGGGCACTCACCATGTACCAAGCCCAGGAATAGATACTAGAAACTCAGCATGAACAGAAAACAAGCCCCTACCCTTATACAACTTCCACTTTAGAGAAGAAAGGCAGACAGAAGAAACATTTTTAAAGAGGTATATATCAGCTAGTGATACCGAGGTTAAAGAGGATAGAAGCACAGGGTGGGTGTCAGATGTTGAAGCAGTAGACCTCATGGGTGTCTGCAGAAAGGGCATGCCAGCCCAGGGAACAGCATGTGCAAGAGCACTAATGCAGGAAAAGGAGGCCAATGTGGGTGATAATGAGAGAATGAGGGACATTATGATAGGCGATAAGGCAAGAGAAGTATTACGTTTGCTTTAGGTGTGATGGAGAAAATGTACATTGTAAAGAACACTGTGAATTTTGGGTTTATCATAAACCAGATAGGAAACCTGTAAGTTGTTTCAAGCAAAAGTCAGAAAATCTGACTTAAAGTTTTAAAAATTGTTTGCTATTAAAAATATAATTATTAAGAAACGAAGCAAGGAGACCAGTGAGAAAGATCATGAAAACAGGCACAAACTGGCAACAGTTGCTGAATGCTGGATATATTTTGCCGGTAGAGCCACCAACAGAATGGGCTAAAAACAAAAATTTTCATAAAAGTCTCCCTGGGCTTTGGCCTAGGCAACTAAAGAGATGGAGTTGCCAATTACATGCAAAGGGGTAGGAGAGGCACGTATTTAGGAATATGTAAGAAATCGGGAGTGTGGTTTTAGATGTACTGTTTGAAATGCCTATCAGAAACTCATGTAGAATTTTGGACTAAATGAAGATGAAGGTAAGGGGAATTTTCCAGACTGAAGATAAATATTTGGAGGTCATCAGAATATAGATGCAGCAAATAGAAGTTAGTTGAGATCTCTTAGCAAGTGGGCCATACAGAAGAGAAACTGGCAAAGGATCATACCCTTGAACAGCCCAATGCTTTGAGGAGAGAAGGAACTAGAAAAGCAGAAAGAAAATAAATAGCTAATAAGTTAGAATGAAAGCTGTAAAGTATCCTGTACTTTTTTTAAAAGTTTATGTTTACATCATTTTGTACATTTTTTTCCCATCTCAATTGTAATCCCCATGGGTTTCTCATCACCGAGTCACCAGTGTGCCATCACCATAGTCCCATGCACTTTCTCCCACTCCCCGTTTTTGATCCCATTCCCCAGTATCCTGTACTTTAATAGAAAACAAGTAACTCAAGAAAGGTAGAGCACCAAATGCTGAAACCGAAACAACAGGAATAACAACTGACTACTGGTGATAGAGACATGGAAGTCACTGGAATGGTATGAAAGTGAACAGGAAGAAATAAATTATAATTGTAGAGACAATAGTTTCAAGGAGTTTGCTGTACACAGCAACAGAGAAATGGAGCAACAGTAGGGATAAATATGGGAATACATGACACTTTTCATTTAAGAGGATAGTAGTTCAGCGTGCCTGTGAGTGACAGGACGATCCATCAGTGAGGATAAAGTTTGTGATGCAACTAGGGGAAGGAGACGATTACAGGAGCAAGACTGTTGAGTAAGCAAAAGGAGATGGATCCAGTTCACAAGCCTAGGAGTTAGATATAGATAATTCATCCCTTCACCAAGAGGGAAGGCAGAGGGTAAAGGTAAAATTGTAGATTGGTGGGGAGATGAAGTGATGGAATCATGCATAAATCTGTTTCTCACTGAAATAGGAAGCTGATTCATCCATTCAGAGAATGAGGAGAATGTTTTACATGATCTGAAGAAAGATGGAAAGCTATGGAACAATTCCCTAGGAAAGTGAGGGTGAGTGTGGAGAGTCGAGAAGGTGAAGACTGTAGCAAGGCAACAGTACCCCTGGGAGAGCTAAGGGCAGGCAAAGGCCAGGGATCATCTTCCTGCTGTGTGTTTTGGGAATTGTAGTTAAAAAGGCAATGTGTGACATACTGGGGTAAACAAGGGAAAGAGGAGAAAGGTGGGAAGTAGAACAGGTCCTCAACGCATGTAATTTCATTTGAAATTTCTTGTTATAACACTGACTTAAAAAAATACCTCAGCCAAGGTTGAAAAAGATGATGTTTTGAAAGGACCTGGTTTCTACATAGAATGTTTAAAGGCATGGTTTCCAAGACTCCTTCAAGGACATTAAGTTAGGAATAAGTATAATTTTAAAGTGAGCCTTTTTAAGTCATTCAGATTTAAGGCACAATAGCAAACACAAGTCCACAGTTCAAATATGAAAAGTACCTGAAATCTTAACATTTGAACGTATTCTTAGAAATTAAATCAGAATTTTAAGCCGAAAATTTAGTGATTTTCTTGTTGGAATCCTTCATTTTACAGCACTCAAAAGATAAGATCCTAGAAAACAAGCTCACTTGCCCAAGAACACACAACTAATTACAGACAAATCGAGATATTGGTTCACCATCTTCATTCACTTATCTTGCCTTCCTCATTTACTATCACAGTTTAGAGAGATTTCAGGCTTGCTGCTTTCTCTTAACAATGCTGAGCTCTGTTACATTACTCAGATCTTCTACCACAGCCTCCCACCCCTTGCTATCACTCAATACCTGATCATAGCGACACATGTGCTCCACTGAAGCTTTCTCATTGGGTGCGTTTGGCTGGGTCAAGAGACCACTCTCAGGGAGTAGGTGTATTAACCTGGCGGGAAAAAGGGAGGACTTTAGAGGCACCTCACCAAAATTCTGCAGCTGATTTTCTTGGACACATGGATGGCACCATTGATTTCAGGCACCAGTGGCGCGGTACACATTATCTTAGCTCTGCATTTTATCCATGCAGGGAGGAGATCAGAAGCTTTTCAAGCTACAAAATGGTAAGTCTTGGACCAACCAATGCCAAGCTTTTGCATTAAGAAGAAAATGGATCTGAACCAACAAGTTTGGGGATAGCCTGCAGCCTGTGTTCCATCTGAATAACATTTGGACACAACTGGTTAAAGTTCTTCCAATGATGGCTTTTGTTATCTATAAAATTAAGACTAAACCAGAGATCAAGGAATTTCAACTGGAAGCTATATCCTGTCTCCAGTCTCCCATCTTGGTGTAATTTAAGTGAGTTACAGGGCCCTTTAAATTCACTTATTTAAAACAGATACTCATCCAAAGGGGCACTCTATAAACATTTGGCACATCTTGATGAGCACTTCAATTGTCCTTCAAAGGCAGTGGAAACAACCTCAAAACCAATTACTTATGCTCTCCTCCAAGAAGTTCATTAATTGGAACGAGGGCTCTGCCTCTGGCTGAGCATGTCCTTTCCACTCTTTAATGTCTCACAATTGTCCCTTCTGGGGAACAGTAGTACAAACCCAGGCAGTTCCTTTTAAATTTAGAAATTATTTAAATTCAGAGGTAAAAAGCATCAGTGGGGACTAGAGGTTATTTTTACAAAGGAATAGAGTCTTATGTCTCTCCTCTCTTCTCCCTTTAATGGACAAAAATCCTTGTGCCTGGGTATTCCCACATGCTGGATGAAATTTGGGGATAAAAATCCTCTAATAAGTCAAGCCTTATAAAGTTAGAACTACACACTCCAAAAAAATATCAGAAGGGATAAGTATATGGCAAATTATCTTTGTCAACGAGTTATATCAATATGTCAGTATGAGATGACTGAGAAGCAAGACAGCAATTTTTAAAAAATTGATCATATAATCTACTTTTAGTCACAAAGTTGAGAATTTCCAGCACTGTCTATAATAATGAAAATTAGAAAATGCATCAGGGATACTGGTATCCCTATCATACAATGTATAGCAACTAAGAACAATATATAGAAGAATGATGTGTAAGATATTAATAACATATTAAGTTTAAGATATAAGAACAGTATGCATGGTGAAAAAGAATGTGTTGTGTGTGTGTGTACACACACATACATATACACACAAAGTCATAGAAAATATATTAGCAGGAACTGCACTGAAATGCTGAAAGATGACAATTATAGAGATTGTGTCTTACTGTTCCTATGATCATCATTGTCATAGATTGAGTTCCTTCAAGAAAGTTTTTGGGATGGAGAGCATCCATAAGGGAATGCTCTCAAAAGCAACACCTGTAAGGAATGAAGAAAACAGAACCAGGCAGAGGGGAAAGTTGGGCTGTAGCTGCAATAGAGACCACAATTGAGTCCACAGAAAGTTCTGAAACTGGGGTGGTCCCTTAGAAATGCCCTAAATTAAGACTAGATAACTATACTTTTGTATTCTATATTGGTAAGTCATTGAATATTTGTAGGACTGCTAAACCATATGAAAGCACAAGAAGATATAACTTTTGTATCCTTTAGATCTTTAAGACTGGCATTACTTTTTTCTCCTTATATACATTGTTTTTAGTTACTGTCTTGGCTGGGAGCAATGGTTCCAGAGGCTTTCACTTGGTCTTCCCCACTATAATAATTTTCATCCCAAAGGTTAAAGAACCAAGTTGTGTTTCAATTACTATACATAACCACTCCAATTATATATTCATGATGAAATGGCGACTGGGTGAGTCCATGATCAACTGAACAACTGTATTTCAACTGTGGTCAGGTCACAATGATCACCTGGCCCCCACATGTCAACTCTCTAACAGGGATCATGACGTCTATCAGTTTCACTTTGAATTCTGTGTCTAATGATGCTCCAGTGTCCATGAACTGCCCTTTTCCCATTGTATGGTTACTAAATAAAAGTGCCACAGGTACCCTGGTAGAAGCATTATTGCATTATCACATATCCTTGAGAGGATATGGGTGTTTTGTAATCATCCCAGGCTGGGTAGGTTCAGGCAGCTTAAAAGAGAACCTTGGAGCTCTTGACATCATCCCCACAAGTTTTTTTTGTTTTTGTTTTTGTTTTTTAATAGTACGCAGGGGAAACAAGCCATTGAATAATACATTGAATACAAGATTATTGAATACATGCAACTTGGGCTCCTTGAGAACTTCTATATTCTCTTCCCTATGAGCTTTCTCTGGTGTTCTCTCATGGCGTTCTTTCTCTGGCTCTTCCTCTCACAGCTGTCACTCATTGTCTCTAAATGAGGCAGCCCTTATGTCCCTGGGCACAGATGCTTACACATGCTCACACCACTCCAAGAATCCGCAATCAGGCACGCATGCCCCGCACTCATGCTTCCAAATACCTTCTACACTTGCAGTATAAGAGCCTGCAATTCACTTACCCTACATAGGCTCCTGGGTTCCTCTTCCTGGGAACCTGGTCTTTCATTCTCGCTGTGAATTCTATATACATACTGGTTTATGTCTGGAAACTCGGAAAAAGCATGACTTTGTAAATTTTATGTTTATGTTACATAGCATTTTTAATATCTTTAACTGAAATAAAATTTACACACTAAAGTTCACCCATCTGAAGTGTACAATTCATAAAGTCTGGCAAGATGACAGCAGAGTGAAGGCTCTGGGTTCACCTCCTCCAGACAGGAACAAAATGATGCAAAAGAAAACCAACTAACCCTGAAGGCAAAACTGATTATCAAGAAACACAATAGGAGCATCAGCAGCCCAAAGGGATATGGGAAAACTTAAAATGAACTTTGTTTAAAGTAATAACAAGATAGTAAGACTCACAAGTGTGGGGGCTGGTGCATACAGAGCTCTCTCTAACGTGGGTGCTTGCCAACACTGGGGGCCCTAAGCTCTGACACTGCACTACATAAGGGGATGCATGAGCAAGTACCCAGATCAGTGACCATGTCACAGGAGAGCTACAGAGGTAACACAGAGACAGGGCTATTGGCTTAAATCTGAGACTCATAACACAGAACAGCTGTAGCCTGGGTCAGGTCAGGGAACTGGAATTCCTTACAGAAGAAACTACTACTGAAAATGGAGGCTGAGATATCTGAAACACCTGCTACCCCACCCCAGCCTGAGACATCCAAAACACCTGCCACCCCCTCAGCCAGGCTAAGATATTTAAAGCACCTGGCACCACCAA
This sequence comes from Condylura cristata, assembly GCF_000260355.1. Taxonomy (NCBI): domain Eukaryota; kingdom Metazoa; phylum Chordata; class Mammalia; order Eulipotyphla; family Talpidae; genus Condylura; species Condylura cristata. The sequence continues at coordinate 35,767,221 of NW_004567114.1, read as the reverse complement.
CCAATAAATGCTTTACAATGGGAATTTCAAACCCTGGCATCTACAGGAGGCGATCCTTTAATGCCTATCACCCCAGTCCTCTTATACCTGCTGCTCCTCGCAGGTACCAGTCCTCCTACTCTTGCAACTACATAAGAATTAAAACAACAGTTGAAAGTGTATCTTTACTAAAACTCAAAATTGAAAATAAGGAGGCAGAAGAACACAGTACCAATACAAGAACAAAAACAACCCTGAAAAGGAGCCCTAACTAGATGGGATTGTAGAGCATGTAAAAAACTCACAAAATTCAACAACAAAATAAACCAATTAACAAAATAGACAGCAGATATGAACAGCAGATACGAACGAGGAGACCAGAAGGCCCAAAGATATGAAAAAGAAGCTCACTGTCACACCCAATAAGAGAGATGCAGATTAAAACTGCAATGAGGGCCCTCTCTGGTGGTGCAGCAGGTTAAAGCACAGCACTAAGAAGCTAAAGGCATTTCAGCATGAGTTCGATCCCTGCCCCGGAAGTGACCCACATGGCGCAGCAGACTATTCCTGACCCGCCCGTCACTCTCCTCAGCAGTGTACTTCGTTGATCTGCCTGTTCTGTTCCCCACTGTCACTGGTGAATCCTCTCACCACCCCTGCACCTCTGGCCTATACCCCAGTTCTGTATGCACAAATAAATAAATCTTAAAAAAAAAAACTACAATGAAATACCATCTCACATGAGTAAGAAATGCAAATATCAAAATATCCCAATAATATCAAGTGTTAGAGAAGATCTGGAGAAAAGGTAACCCAATTACAGTGTTAGTGGGAATGTGCACCAGTGAAACAATCTAGATTTACCTCAAAAAATTAAAACAAAGACATACCAAATGCAGGGTAAGTAAATTAATCAGGCTTTTTGTGCCAATATAGCTTCTGTGGCTCTTACCTGCAGCCTTGATCTTGTTCATGCAGAAGGTGCTTGGGCATGTAGGTGTAAGGTACACATGCCTGATGGTGGGCACCTGCAGTGTGTGTGTGGGCACACATAAGTGCACACACCTGGGCTTAGAGGCAGCATAAAAGCAGCAGCAGTAGGGACAGTGAGGGGAGGATAAGTGGCATAACAACAGACGAGGCAAGACCACAAGACTACATGCAAGAGAGAATGCTAAAGAGAGGGTAGAGAAAGAGAGCAAAGATTTGTGGCAGGCTGGGAGGCTCAGTTGCCTGCCTGTCTCCCAGGCCCCCTGGCCAACCTGTGCCTGCCTCCTTACATGCCAGCCTCCCTGACAGGTGTATCAGTGTATGTTACCTGGTTTTCTGAGAGAGCATTAAAGCCTAAAAAAAAAATCCTCTGAGGGCTCTGGTATCCCTTTTGCCATCTGTCTGAATTGATAGTGAACCTGTCCTGGGCTGGCTGGCACTGCACCAGATAACCCACAGTCCCACTCTAGGTGTGTCTCCACAGCATATGAAGCCATCAGCAAAAAAAGCCCCTAAGTTCTACATTATTTAAAGCAGCATTACTTATCATAGGTAGGACATAGAAGGAGACTATATCTCCTTCAGAGAAATTTGAGAAAATTACTTGCTACAGAACGAGTCAGAATGGTGCAAACAAATAACTGGATATGCATAAACTGCAAAACACTTTCAAAAACCTAAACATCGACAAAAATCTTGAGGCCTCTGAGGTTAAGAGGGAGAGGGGAGGGAAACACAGGGGAGGCAAGGAAGGGTGGGAAATAATATCTACAGCTAAAAAAAAAACAAAAAACAAAAATGGCTGTACTACTGTACCAATGAGTGGGTCTTTAATCCTCATGGTTTTATTTGTTCTGAATGTACCAAGTTCTGAGAACCCTAGGAAGGTCTAACTGGTCACTCATTTCTGCCATCCACTTCACTACATGGTGAGAAGTGTGCACAATGTGAGCTGACCATTTTCTTGGGGGTGAAAAGGCCTAGCAATGGTGGCTAAATTTATGAGCTTCTTCCAGATGGTTTAAACTCAACCACCACCTAACCAAAACAGAAATCAGTGGTAGAAGCAGAAGTAGTATATATCCATTTCTTTATTGCATTTCCAGATCAGACTTGATTTCAGACAGCCTAATGTTTCTTCTGGTAACTATCATATTGGAGCTAATTCCTAGTTTACAGCAAGATGTAGTGGACTGTTTTATGAATCAATGCTACGATTTCATGATAAACTGGACTTTACTATGTAATTGAAAGCACTTATATATACTAACTGCTATAACAATTTTTAAATTATTTCTTATTCATGCAAATTTTTATCAGAATATTTCTTGAAGGGTAGCTCTTCTGAGCAGCCCTCCAAGTGATGACTCAGGTATCCAGTTCTCTTTAATATTGTGAAGGCACCGATTTATGCAACATCTCTAAGGTTGCCACTAAAGTCAACAAGAATGTGGGCAAGAACACAGCATATTTCACCACCTGACCCTAGATGTCATGTGTACCATTTCCAACTCACATCCCATTGGCCAGACTGCCAAAATTCAAAGTTGCTGAGAAACAGAGGCCCCAAATGGGCAGGCTCAACGTACCCACAATTCTGTATTATTGAAGGAAGCCCTGTATCTTTGGGTGGTCAAGAGGTTTTTCTGTCAAAATTGGTTTTAGCTGATTTAGGATTGTAAAAAGCATGATTGCACAAATTATTTGTTTACTGGTCACTGTTCATTGTACCTATCTGTAATGCAAATTAATTCATTCTTCCATGCTTTGGATTGGATGAATTAATCAAACTGATATGTAAACTGATATGTCTAACTGAAAACTGGACAATAAGGTGACCTTATTTGAAAAAGACTTTTTACTGGGAAGCCCAGAGTTGACTGGGCTGCCTGTCTGTGGGGCCTCACCCACGTGCTCACAATTCAGTTATGCTGCAGGTACACACAAAAGGGTCAATAATGGGTTTATTTACAAAAGGGGAAAGGAACAGGAAACAACCCAGGGAAAGAGAGCGGGGTACAAAGTAGCTAGAATACCTTACGGCTAGGCTGACTGAACACACAGTCACGTGGTCTGGAGAGCTGTTTCCCGAGGGAGGCTATCGTGCCCTATTTATCCCCCAAATGTCCCAGAATTCCTGCTAGCTCCGCCCTTAGGTCCTCGCAGTTCTCTCCCTGGTACTGCTGGGAATTGTAGTTTCCAATCACTGGAGTAGTGTGTAGGGTCCAGAAAGCTGGAGTAGGGGGTGGAGTCCATAAGACTGCAGAGTTCCTTTAGGACATCCTTCCCCTTAACAGACTCTCTCTAGAGATAACAGTTAAGGATCTTGAGATGAGCTCATTCTGGATTCACTGGGTAGATTCTAAATCCAATGACACTTCTTTATAAGAAACATAGTCACAAGCTAAGACCACAGGTAGTGTAGGTTCCTTGCCTGTGGTAAGTGCTTAGCCTAGTGCAAACTACAGAGTTAACATTTTTTCCTCAACTCTGAGTCAAGTGATTTGGTTTTTCACTTCTGAAGTAGGATATATACAACCAATAAGTGTATTTTTCCCCTAAAAATCTATTTTTAAATGGTGGACTTTCTTACAATGAAGTCTTTTTAGAATCACGGAAGCAAAGGGTAAACAAGCATAGCATTAAGTACTTCTCAGGCTGCACTTCATTTAACACTCCCAACAACTCCTGAGGTTTGGGTCCTGTCAGTGGACTGGTCGTGACAGCTCTCCGGCACCTGAGACACTATTGTGCTCATGTCTTCCAACTCTGGCTAGCAACTGAAAATCAACCACAGTGACAGTATTTATACTATGGAAATTGGCTGTTACCAACATACCACTGAATTGGGTCCTGACGTTATTTCTACCAAATAGACAAAGAAACAGAGGCACAGCAGATCTCAGATTGCAACTTGGGTTTACCCAGTTCTCAGAACACAGGGCCTATCTAGCACAGGGCCCATACTAAACTGCCATCCACTTAAATGGTATTTAACATAAAGCCATAACTGCAGTGGTAATTCTGGGACTTCTTAATTAAGTCCCACAATAGCAGCAAGGTCTCCTTTGTTCAATTACTTCAGTTCTGCAGATAATGTCAGTCTTCTACCATGTGGCACACATAATGAAAAGTAAAAGCCATTCATCGGCAAAATGGAAATGAATTGTCAAATTATTTGAGGGCCTGATTGTCACATCACTAAACCACTACATGCCATCAGATGTTACCAGAGGATTACCACCATTAAAACTTGATAACTTAACCCAAAATGTAAATCCCTTATATTTTTAAATAAGAACTTTAAGGTTAAATGATATATAACCAACTTAGTAAGGTAGCCTTTAAATGAGCTATAGCTCATCCTGTTGCTACAAAGTTTAGATTTGGTTGTTATTCAGGAATGTATAAATGAAGGACTGGGAAGGGAGGGACATATATCCTTTTCTGGTGTAGTGGACACAGGATGCAACTAAGTCAAATAAATGACTATTTCTATGTTCAAAGATCAGCAAGTTCACAACTGCAAGCAATGAAAGAGTTTGGTTCCACTAAAGATGCTGCAACTACTGATTTTTACTAAGAGCTAGGAAAAAATAGATTGTTTGAGGGGATTTAAAAAAAAACTATCATAAGACCAGAAAATAGGCCACATTTATTTTTCTTGCAGTTCACAAATATTCATAGTTTCAAGAGTATCTGACAAAGAAAAAGGAAAAAAAGAATACTAGACTCTTTCCCCTATTCCCTAAAGTCAGTAGGATAAACAGTTCCCAGCCACTCACTCACTTTCATGAATATAAGAAAAAATGTTGGCTCTTTGAAACATGGAAAGAGAAAGAAAAGGCAGGGTCTGAGAGCTGTTGAGTGTCCCTTCACTAAAAGCTGCCGATTCTAACTTGTTTTCTAACCTCTGGTTGTGAGACACAAGTGAAGCTGTATATTCTGATTTCTTTTTCCTTTTTTCCTAATATCTTGGGGGAACTAGCAAATAGAATAAATAGGAAAAAATATTTCTTGCCACATACCAAAATGGACCAAAAGTAAAGCTAGAATCAGGACACAAAGTTAGGGGTCATCTGTGCTTCTTGCTAACGGCCCATCTTGCCCCCACTTTGCATACTTAAAGATTTCTTGAAATAAAAACAAAGGACTGCAACCAAAACCAACATTTTGATGAGTAAAGTGTAAATGAATGAGAAACAGATGGATTTGGTTTTCCCAGAGGTCAAGGTGCTTGGGGGCAAAATGCATTTGGGGCTTCACGGACAAATCCTTTGCACTATTAACAAACCCAAAATGCAGCCTAAAGTTCTCATACCCACATCTCTACACATTGGCAGGGCTCAATATGAAAGGATCTTGGTTGCCAAAGGAGCAGGCTTTGAGACCCCCAGGCCATTGTTTGGAACCTTACAAATCATATTTTATAGGTGCTGAAGGCAGTTGCAAATCTCACATGAGCAACCAGAAGGTTTCATTCAAGAATCCAGCAATTTTAGCTTTGATCAGAAACCACAGATTGGTGTAAACATTTCTCTTGCCACATTTTATGATATTTACACTTTGTGTGGATCCTTCTAGTCTGGTAGTGAAATGTTCTTTAGGCACCCACTGCTGAGATAGCCTCACCTTGCCTTCGATGGAGAAATGAAGCTTAAAGACTGGGAGGGTGACACGGCAAAGATCAATACTAAGTCACAGGGGATGAGCTCTTGAGGCACCCAGGCCAACCCTGCCTCTCTCCTCAGGCTTGGGCTTAGAGTGTCTCCCCACTGTCTTCAAATCCTGTATATATCAAGTTACAGCTCAGAAAAATGCATTTTCAGCTTTTTAAGGGAGAGGGGGAAGCATGGGGGAGTGTAGGCCCCAATCCACAGATTATTTGAAAACCATCCAAGTTGACTTGGAGATTTTTGAAAATAATTTATCTGGTAATTCAAGAGCCAAGATTGGCCATTTGGCCAAGGTAACATGCCCTTCAGTGCAAAGACTACAATTAATGGGCCACATCAGTCTTTGCTCTCAAGCAACAGAAGCGGCCAGCTGCTGGCGAACGCTGTGCGGTCTCCCAGTGTAAACGCCACTGATATCATCACCATCAGAAGGTCATAAAACTGATTGATTATAAACACAGCTCTCATTTGTTTACAGCTTACATTTTTGGGTTTGGGGTAATTAGCACATTAGCCATCTCTCGGGTGAGGGCTCACAGGTGCTGGGAGTGACCCTTCCAGGAGAAACCCAGCCAGGAGGAGATCATAGAACCTCCCGCAAAGCAATCACTGACTTTACGAGAAACAGACTGAGGAATGACGATTCTGCAGAGGGGGTATTGATAACACCTACGTGGGGTCACACATGGAGGAGGCCATTCGGCTCCCATGGTAGTTTCTTGTAACATAAGGTAAGGTTGGAAAAATCCAAGACATGTGAGCAATGTGCGGGAGATGGCCTCAATGAGGAGCACGCAGCTGCTGGAGCCTTTTAAGATTCCTTCCCGCTCTCTGCAGCCAACAGAGACAGATAACGATCACCCTTGCTAGTGGTGACTGGTACTCACTTTCTTTTAGTTATTGTTAAAGTAAACCCTTTGTGTCTTATAAAGATGTTGCTTCTCAGACACTAGCTTAGTTAAAGGAAAAGCAGCCAACTCGGCGGCCTTCCCTGGACTGAGTCTCCTTTGGATCCTGCCTGTTTCGGTCTCGTCTGAGTCTTCCACTATGGAGACCGGTTTTATTTGAACAGCTGGACCCAACAAATTGGTGCAGATTGTCTAATTAGTCACTCAAGCCACTTAGATAAATTGCTATATCAGGCTCAGAGAAAGCTCTAGAAAGCCTAGCAAGTTTCCCAAATAGTTAAAAGAATAAGGGAGCAGATACTCACAACTTGGGCTGTGAGATTATCTGAGGACAGCTTCTTTTTTTTAACGTCTTACCCAATTCCTAAATCTTTAAACCCAGCTTTATTCTTTTCCATGTCTTAAATGATGATCTGTTAAGAAGTCTTAAGTTTTAGCACTGAATTAGGAATGTCAATGATTTGTTCATCGTAGGCCACATCATAGTAGTTTAAATCCCATTTTCCATTCATAATGTTTTAATAAACATTCACATTGATTTTTACAGTTCTCAAAGTTTCTTAACTTTCACAGTCTCTTTTGATCTTCATAGCAATGCCATGAAGGTAGGCAACATCTTGATATCAGCATTTTGTAGATCAGAAAGATGAACTGTCTCAGAAAGATGAACTATCTCAGATTTTGAAGCTACTAGGTGGTAACTTTCCTCATTTAAATTTTAATTTCCTTCTCATATGTTACACTATTTGTGGGATTTTTAACATAAGGATTTTCTTTTAAAGTCATTTGTTCTGTTTGTTTTCCAAGCTTTAGCCACTACAAATGGCAGTTGGCCACAAATTTCTATGTGATACACAGTACCTGCAAATAGAAGCAGCTTCAAATAAAAATCAAATGATTCTTAGGCATTTCAGCTTTATAAATATCCAACCAAAGTGCTGTAGACACATTCAAAAGAATTTAAATAAGAGTATAAACTTGCTTCACTGAATCGTTAAAGCTCAAATTATGCTGTCCGGCAGTTTTTCCATTGGTGACACATATTGATTTCCCCTCAACTTTTAAAGTACATGTTTAATACCTTCCTGACATTTCATTGACTTTAATTACTTGGAAGTTCACATTCAAATTTTGGTATTCATAAAATTTTAAGGACAAATAAATGTCAGATTAATGAATCAGTATCTCCACATAATGTTTGTATCCCTTTCATAAGAAACCTCTAAGAATAAAAGAACAAGATTTAGAACAAATTCTACTGGGCTATTTTCCATGCCAAATAATGAAGTAAAGATGGGTTTTGATTAATTCAATTATTTAACTTATTTTTTTTACATATATATTTAAAGATTTATTTATTTTTGCATACAGAACTAGGGTACAGGCCAGAGGTGCAGTAGCAATGAGAGGATTCACTAGAGACAGAGTGGGGCGCAAAACAGGCCCACTGACAAAGTACACTGCTGAGAGGAACAGCAGGTGGGTCAGGAGAGGTCTGCCGCACCATGTGGGTCTCCTGTGGGGCTAGGGATAGAACTCATGCGGAAGTGGCTTTAGCTTTCCAGGGCTGTGCTTTAACCCACTGCACCACCAGGGAGGTCCTAGTTAACTTATTTTTTACCTGAACTCCCTTTACATACTGGGCACTGCATGAGGTCCTGTTCTCCTAGAGATTCCAGTCTAATAAAGAGCCTTCCTTGGGAAGTCTTTCTCATTGCCAAGTTCGGTTAGATGTGCCTTCCCTTTGCTCCCTTACACCATGTGCTGAATAATAAGTGTTAACTCTATACAAGTCACCTTTCTGTCAATCTTGTTCACAGTTGTTTTCCTAATCTCTGGCACCCTGACTAGCATGCAATAAGTTCAAGAAATATTTGAATGAATAAGTGAATCTAGTTCATGTTGAGTTAAAAATCCAAGTCAATTCAGGAAAAAGTACCTACCTCTCTAATCTAATGTGATGCCTTTTGTAAAAGTGCCCCTGTGTCAAAACTAACTTTCAACATTTATTAGGGAACATAGAATATACTTAGTAACTGGGAGCCAAGTGGGCACCGTTACTACTCATCAATTCTACTTTTTAAAAAATTCCTCTCTGACCTCATTTATCTTCTTAGGATCACTCTACTTTTGCAGTTATTATTGTATACTGACATCAGCCAACTTACTGTCTAGCACAGTAACTTTACCTTCTGGTCTTCACATATCTAATGATTCCCATTCTTCACTATCCTCAACATTTTTCACACTTTATTCTGACTTTAGGAGAGTTTGTTCTTATCAACTCCTAAAGAAATCCTATTCTTCTGCCTGGAAATGTCTGCCAAGGAGAGAAGACAGATAATCCCATTAAATAATACCAGGCAGAATTCAGATAGGTTCAAGGCTCTCCTGCTAAGGTTTTCAATGAAAACAAAATAAAAATGCCTTTGTTAGCAAGGCCAGTGGAGGACATGAAATGTTTGGCTTGTGTTAGGGACAGTCAGGCCACAAGAAAATGCCCTGTACCAGGTTTGAGCTTAGCTCTACCATCAGACCAGTCTGTCAGGATCTCTAGGGGTGCTAAGAGATAAAATGTCAGTTCCTTTCCAGTGAAAATTATAATCAACAGACTGAGTTCTCAATGCTTTTTTAGCCCATTCTTATTTATATGTTTTAATCTGTAGGCAGATATTCATCAGGAGCTAAATTATAATCTGCTTAGCTGTTCAGTAAAGAATTAGAGCAAAGGAAATTGACTAGATGCAAGAGACACATATCCATTTCCTCTTGATAATTCTGGAGTATAATGTTGAATAGAATTGGTAAAAGAAAAAAATTGGTTAAATCTCTGGCTAATGTTGCTTTCCTTCACTTTAAAGTTGAATTCCTCAAATAACAGCTACATATCCTTTGCCAGCAATGCTTACCTCCCATTTTCTTAGCCTGCTGACATGACCTTCTGTCTATGGTACTCTATTTAAAACACTTTCTCAAAGCCCCTAGCAACATTTAGACAACAAAATCCAATAAGTATGTTTCCAAGATTTTCTTCAGATTATTTAATGCAATTCCTTCACTCATTATTACTGGGCACTTCAGTCAAAGCTGTTTCTAACCCCTTCCGGTTTTGTTTTTGTCTGTCCTACATATCATATAACAAATTGCAGGTCTCTTTCATTCATCATTGTATCTCCAACTCCTACCATAAACCAGACACATAATATAAACAAAGAAATTGGGTGAATGATTAAGAGAATGAAAGAATTAATGTTTAAAATTTCCACTTCTGGCATAACTGTGCAAGTAGTTCTACAGAGTGAATATTCAGTGAAACTGGTGAAAAATGTGATTTGTGAAAAAAACACTTAAAATCTTTATGAATGCCCTAAAGACATACAAAAAATACAGAAATATTTATTTTGTAAGAATTCTATTAAAATTCAGTAAGACCCACAGTGTCTATGGGATTTGAGTGAAAGAACCATATCCTACTTCTATAATCAAAGCAGCGAAACAGAAACTCTATCCAGACCAGTGTAGCCAAAACACACGGTTTCTTCTCCCTGAATTCTCAGCTAGATGGCTATCTTCCCCAAAAGGGCAGAATGTTAATAGTTGTCACCCTCCCCCCAGCTACCTGTTACTAAGGCTAAGTTCCAGTAGAATGTGACTGAAATGGGGACAGGGCACTACCCATATTTTATGCCTAGTCTCCTTGGGAAAGAGGTCCTAACTTGGGTATGGTGCCAGTGAAAATACCAGAAGCCTTGAATGCCTGTGTGGCAGTTAGTGAGGCCAACATTCCATGTTGAAGGAAACAAACTGAGGACTTCTGGATCTGCTGCCCACATTCACTGGACCCTCAGCTCCAAAAGTGGGGTTACTGCTCAGAGAAAAGTGTGCCATCATCACCACTACCCATATAGAGCTAGGATTCAACTTTTGCCTGGAAGGAGAGTCTGTAGAAAAGAAAATTCCAATTTCGTCTCCCCAAAAATGGCTTGACTTATTGTGGAATGTGGAGTGCCAAAAGCACTTTCAAAAACTGAAGAAATTATGTAAAATACCAACCTCTACAACTACATCTTCAAAGAAGTCTGATTTTGATTGGATTTGTTTATGAAACAATTTATATTCCAGTACATTGTTGAAAACAATGAAGCAATCAACTGGCAATTCAATGGCATTTAATAGCTGGGTGTGGTCAAGAAAATAGATCATCAAAGAGAATCCTACCAAAACTACTTTCATCCGAGAGTGATTGTGGGCATACCCAAGGCTATGATCCCTGGGTGAGAACATCAGAGATATCACATTCTAGGAAGGAAATAGTCTTCACTAAAATAATTTAAATAGCTACTAAACAAATAAATAAACAAATAACAAAAACAAGCCTCAGAAAAGGATCAGTACCCAGAGCAGGCAGCCAGAGATAACGATATATTATTTCAAATGTTTGGTGTCTATTAAAAAATTATGACACACACCAAGAAACAGGAAAGTATAATCTATACATCAGAAAATAAGAAACAGAAACTGCCTGTGAGAGTGACTACATGTTGACAGTGGATATGACTTCAAAGTAACCATTATAAATATGTACAAAGAACTAAAAAAGAAATCATTATTTATAAAGTAATGGAAGATTTGCTAACAACATTGCATGAAACAGGATATCAACAGTGATAGAACTTATAGGGAAAAACTAAATGGTAAAAAAATACAAAAACTGAAATTTTAAAATGCCTTAGGGTAACTAAACAGTAAATGGGAATTGTTAAGAGGGGAAAACAGCAAATTTGAGATTGATAAATATTATCTAATCTGAAGAATAGAAAGAAAAATAAAGAAAAAATAAAGACAAAACAAGCTTCAGAGGAATGTGAGATGAAATTAAGACTATTAATAAAAGTGTAATGTGAATATCAGAAAGAGTGAAAGAAAAGGCAGAAAACTTTCAAAAAAAAATAATGGCTAACAGTTCCCACATTTATTGAAAAATATTATCTACACATCCAAGAAGCTTAACAAACTCCATGAGAGGTCAATCCCAAAAGATGCACAATTAATACTTTGTTACAAAAATGCTGAAAGCCAAAAGTGAGAGAATCCTGAAAGCAGAAAGCAAATAAACGGTAACTTACAAGGGAATCCCAGTAAGAATAATAACTGATTTCACATTAAATAATGAATTCCAACAGATAGTGGAATAACATTTTTTATTGTAGTAAATTACACACACCATAAAATTTGCTACTTTAATCTTTTTTGAATGTCAATTGACTGACATTAAATACATTCACATGATTGTGCAACCATCACCACTGTTCATCTCTATAATGTTTCTTTACCCCAAACTAAAAATCGAATTCTCTAAACAATAACTTCACCTTCTAGCCTCACCTTCTGGCAAGCATTTTTCTACTCTCCTTCTCTATCATTTGATTATTATAGTGCATCTTTTGACTAACTTATTTTACTAAGCTTAATGTCTTGAAAGTTTGTCCATGTTATAGTAATTATATCAGAATTTCATTTAGTCTTTCTTTTTTTTTCATCTGACAAGCGGCAAATATCCAACATCTACAAAGAACTCATACAACTCAGCAAAAAGAAACAAGTAGGCCAATAAAAAAAAAGTAGGCAAAAGAGATAAATAAGCTTTCTCCAAAGAAAACATGCAAATGGCCAATAGGAACATGGAAAAAAAGCTCATCATCCCTTGCCATTATGGAAATGCAAATCAAGATCACAATTACATACTCTTTCTCCAACAAGTGATGGAGAGAATGTGGAGAAAAAGGAACCCTTGTATACTGCTGGTGGAAATGCAGACTGGTTCCAGTCCCTATGGAAAACAGTGTCAGGTTTCTCAAAACATTACAAACATATCCACAATATCACACAGCAAGTCCACTCCTAGCTATCTTACCTGAAGAATGCAAAAAAAAAAAAACCCCACTAGTTTGTAGGGATATACGCACCCCTATGTTCACTGCAGCACTACACAATAGCCAAGCTACGGAAAGAACTTAAATGCCCAAAGACAGAGGAATAGGTTATGAATATGTGGTTTATATAACCAAAGAATATGACTTGGTTATGCTGAAATCTTGCTATTTACAACAATACGGATGAAAGTAGAGGAGACTGGGCTAAAGGGAAGTAAGTCAGAAGAAGAAAGGAAAAAACTGGAGGATTTCATTCATATGTGAAATATATAGAGAAACCAAACAAAGGAACAGGTAAAACTAAACCACACAGACCCTAGAAACACAACTGTAGAACTGAGACTATCAAAGGGGAAGTTGGAAGTGGGGGACATAGGGAGAAGGGGGCACAACAGATTGTTGTGGGAGATTATGGGTGCTCATGTAGTGCAGTAATGTGTATCTGAAGAGATGAGAATCTACACCTCTAAGTTATATTCAGTGTTGTAATCCAACTCTATATTTACTGTTACTGTGATTTTAAAAAATTACATTAATAAAAAGAGGAATAACATATTTAAAATGCTCGAAGAGAAACTGCCAGCCAAGAATATTGTATTCTGCAAAGCTAACTTTTAAAAAATGAAGATGAAATAAATTTCCAAACAAAAACTGAGAAAATTTGTTGCCATCAGACAGGCCTTAAAAGACATACTGAAGAAAGTACTTGACTGAAAAGCCCATACAGTAATTCAAACACACACACACAAACCCCACCAGTAAAGGTAATTATGTAATTATAAAAGATCATATAATGTATATTTTTCTCTTTCACAATTTACTTCAGAAGCAATTATGTTAAACAATATGTAAATAATGTACTGTTAGGCCCAAACATGTAATAATATATTTTCCAATAATAGAACAAAGGAGGTAGGTAGAAGGAAAGATCTACTGGGCTGTGGAGATAACTCCACATGGTTAACAGAACCACAGAAACAAATGAAGAGAACAAAAAGGACAACTGAGAAGGTTAACATAACAATAGTTAGAAATATGTACTTTCATTTCTCCTCCCAAATTTTTAAAGTCATAAAACTGAAGTTATACAATGTACCACTGGTTTTGTAACATTTATAGAAGAAGTAAACAATAATATATATATGTACATAAGTACAATATATTATAATACAAATGACATGTATCAAAAGGGAGGAGACTGAATACAACTCTATAGAAATGAAGCCTCTGTGTCTCATTGCAATTGTTTGTATAAATCCAAAATTGATTCTGATAAATTAAGATGTATATGATAAGCACCAGAGCAATCACTAAGAAAATAACTTAAAAACAAACTTAAAGCAGTAAAAATTATTAAAGAATTAATATTTAGCATTAGTAGTAAATACAAAAGAAAGCAGAAAACAAGAAATAAAAAAATGAAAAAATATAGAATAAAAAAGTGGCAGAAATAGAATATTTTTAAATTGATATACATGTGAATTAAAGAAGAATGAAATAACAATCTAAGCAAAAGTTAGATATTGCTGAATTATAAAAACAGGACCCAATTAAATGCCTCTATAGGAAATACACTGTATTGCAAAGGTACAAATAAATCAAAAGTAAAAGCATAGAAAAAACTATGTCATGCAAACCATACTCAAAAGGAGATACGAGTAGGTACCTTCTATTTGTGTACAAGGAGGTACACAAATAGACAAAATAAGTTCTTTATCTCTAGATAATGAGGGATATTTTATAAAAGAAGGCTGTACACCCATTTGGAAGATATCATAATTATAAAAATATATAATCCTAGTAAGGGTACCAAAATATCATATTTATTCATGTTTATCTGTTCACAGTAATCTCTTCTGAAACCTTGAATTTATGTACCATCCACAGTAATTTCTCCTCTTTCATTTATGATTCTATTTCTTAATGTTTTCTCTGTCTCTCTCTCTCTCATTTATCTTTTTAAAGAACCAACTAAGCTTAGTTTCATTGATCTTTTGTACAGTCTTTTGATCTCTACCTCCACTCTTATAATCTCTCTCCTTCTACTCAGTCTGGGTTTTATTTATCACTTTTACAGATTACTTCAGGTAGAGCACTTGCTCCTTAATGTAGGCCTAGTTTGTAATTGTATTGTAATCATCTTTTATGATCATTTTTGCTACATCCCATCATTCTGGCAGTGGTATCCTTATTTACATTAGTCTCAAGATACTTTTGATTTGTCTTCATTTTCTCTTTTATCCACTAGCAATTCAGCAGCATGTTTTATAATCTACATATTTATGGTTTTTTACATAAAATTTTAAAAAGCAGAATTAATCTTTCACTATAAAATGGCTTGAGAAGTACTGGTTTAGGTAGACCGTGGAAATTCTTTGCTTCCCATCCCTAACAAAATGTTAACTCTGGGAAGCATCCACCAATTCAGGTATTACATTTTCCTCCTCACATCCGGGATCAGGGTAAGAGGACACTTGTCCTCAGAAAGAGAACATGAGCAGCTATGGTGTATATCACTCTTAAAAAGTTAATAATGAGGCCCTCCCTAGTGGCGCAGCGGGTTAAAGCACAGCACTGAGAATCTGAAGCCACTTCCGCATGAGTTCGATTCCCGCCTGCCCCGGAGGTGACCACATGGCGCGGCAGACCTCTCCTGACCCGCCCACTGCTTCCCTCAGCAGTGTACTTCGTAGATCTGCCTGTTCTGCTCCCCACTCTGTCTCTGGTGAAGCCTCTCACTGCCCCTGAGCCTCTGGCCTGTACCCCAGTTCTGTATGCACAAATAAATAAATAAATAAATAAAAAAGTTAATAATGAAATTGTGCCTTCCCTATCATCTTTTTTCTCATTGCTAGTTAAATAAAGAAGATCTGCAGACTAGAAAAGAGTAGGTCTCAAGTGGAAGAAATATTTTCCCCAAAGACCACATAGCAGGTCACAATCAAAAGCAATGGCACAGACTGTGATACCTTTGCAAAATCAGGTATTACCTAAACCTAAGGATTTATGTGTTACAACCTCTAAGATTACTTTAACTAATATGCTCAAATGTTTGCTGAATGCCCAAATAGTAAAATGCCATTAGGGAAATGCTACTACAATCAAAAAACACTGTTTGCCAATACAAGAACAAATAAAAAGATTGTGTCAGATGGAAATCAAGATACTTGGGAGACTGGGGTGGGGGGGGTGCGGGAGGGAACAAACCCATGTATTTGCAATCATTGCTAATGGGAACAAATGATTTATAGTACAGTATGGGTTTACGAACCACTTTTAGACCATACTCCATTAAAGAACACTTCCTAAGTATTTAGAAATTCTAAATTTTGTTTTAAATCATACAAACAGTATTTGAAAAAAATACTCAACTTAATTTCCTAGTTTAGGCTCACTTCAAGTTGTTTATTATCTCATAAAGTATAATTGTTAATTAAATTACATATTATTAAAAATAAAAAATATATTTAAATATTTTAAAATAAAATATATTAACTATATTTAAAACAAAACATATTTAAATAAAGATACATTAGAATATATTTAAATAAAATGTATATTTAAATATAAATAATGTGTATATTTGGCTATACATCTAGCTAGCTAGCTAGCTATATCTACCCATCCATCCATCCATCCTTCCATCCATCAAAACTTAAAATGATCTAAAGGAGAGCTTGACTCAAAGAATTAATATAGGCTAGAGAATAATCAACTGCCCTTTCTAGCAAATGCATAAATACACACACACACACATGCATACCTGTTCAGTACTCTAGAAGATCTACTATTTAAACTTCATAATAATCCCACAGAATAGTTAAAATCACTATTGTTTTCACGTCATAAGTCAAATAATTAGGGCTATGTAGGCAGTTAAATTAAGAGATAAGACAGGTAAGAACTGAAAAGTTCCAATGGCAATACTTGCAGTTAAAGAAAAGGACAAGCTGGGAAGAGGAGGTAAGTATTACCCAATTAATTCACCTTCTTCACTCCTTGAATAATACCTTCATTTTGTTAATGTCAACACAATTAATATCACAATGTAGAAAATAAGAGACAAAGGGCTTGGTTTCTACTGTGGTTATTGTTATGTATAAAATGTGGTGGCTCACATTTATCCAGAATCTCTACTTGCAAGAATTTTGAGTAAAAAGAAATGAGTTTTAAGAGTCTACTATTCCCAAGTATTAAACCATCTTGTGATACAAATAGCCTGGGCAGGGCAGGGGACTTGTTGCAACACTTTAATCCTTTGAAGTATTTTTTTTTTCTTCTAAGTGTCTTTTGCCTTTTAAACTTATGAGCTGTTTAAGTCTTATAACCAGGTTTCCAGAGAAAGCATGCCAAAGGTGAACCCACCCAGCAGCTGCTGGGTCACCTGCACCACATGCTTGCCAGCTTTGAGCCTCAATTTTTTCAGAAAGTTATGTAATCTTTGGTTAATTTTTTAAATACATGTTTAATGACTACAGGCCTACACTCTGGTCCCTCTCATCCTGGAAATTCCAAAGACCTGGGAGGATCCATTCATTTAGGTAAATTTTTGAACACAGAGATGGTCCTTGGAAATGAACCTAACCTCAGACATGCTGCAATGTTCTCATCATTAACTCACATTCTTAGGTCCAAGTTACATATAATCGAGACTTCTTCAGATACTGTTCTTAATACCCTTTTTTTGTGACAAGGACTAGGATGAAAAGCAGGCAGTATTTAACTTTATTCATTCATTTACTCCATCATCCAATACATACAAGCCATGATGGACAATAAAGATGTGATTTATGCCTTCCAGAAACCACAAGTCAAAGAGAGCTAAACTAAGTATCCAAACAAGTCTTGTACAAGAGAATGCATGTTATAGGCCCCAAGTGCAGTTCTAATCAAATGTTTATGGACAGGGAGGTAAAGAAAGTTTCTGACTCGAGAGACTGGGAAACTTTATTTAAAAAGTGATAGCTTCTGAGCTGGGTTTTGTTTTGTAGGAAAAGCAAGCTTTCATCGAGGAGAAGTAAGGGTAAGTGATAGGCAAGATGGAAGAAATAATATGAACCATGGATTTAAAAAAATACAACATTAAGAAATGAGGGGGCTTAAAGGTATCATTTGGCTACAACTTTGGAAGTAGAAAGACAGCAAACATAATCAGTCAATAATAATTCACCAGGGTAAATTGTCATGATTTTATCCACTAGTCAATGAGAGAGCTACTGAAAAAAAAAAATAATAATGGAGTAATTTGGGCAAAGCAATAATCCAAGAAACTTGCTCTTATGATAATGGATAGAAAAGAAATTCCATTTTGAAAGGCTAACAGGCTGGAGATGAGGAAGGGCCCTGTTACAACAGAACAAAATGAAGCAATCAGATCCAAGAGGGAGGTAATGGCCAAGAAAGTAGAAATAAAGAGAAGGAATAACAAATAGGATTTGATAGAGAAAAATGAATAGATAACTCCCAAGTCTTGAGTGAATGCCTGGAAAAGAAATTTATGTTGTGGATGAAAATGTTTGGACTCAAATTTATACAAACATCTAAAGATTCTTAAAATTTATTTCAACACTGTCTGTGATGTTATCCACATTAACCAAAAAAAAAACCAAAAAACAAAAAACAAAAACCAACCATCATTTCCCAAGATCACCCTGGACAGCTGGTTGTTCTCACCACATTCCTTCATAAGACTTCTTTTTCCATGGTATTAGTGTGCTCTGGAATATGGACTAGTGTGTTGGAAAGAGCAGGAGGTGTTGAAGAGTTTTACTACCATCAATCGAATGCCAGGTCCTACTTGGCCAGTTTCTAAAATTGCGGACAAATCATTTCCATCTACATTGCGGGCTAGATAAGGAAGCACATTCTTTGATAAAAACGACAGAGATATTCCTTTGAGATTAGAGACTCATGGATCTGTTCTGATGGCACCTACTAAGACATCACTGGGGACTCTTCAAACTGTCCCTAACTATAATAGTCAAGGAACTTCTGGGAACAGTAGGTCCTTCAGCTCAGGAAACAGATGAAGAAATATGCCTTCTCCTCAATGTCAGGGCACTGATAGCAACATTCTGCATGAAGGAGCAGGTCTATGGGAAAGTCAGTGGGACAGGCCTTTTACCTGTGTAGGGCAGGGGCCAAGAGAAACAAAACTGGTATCATTTTCAGGGTTGGGAAACCTAACCTGACCATACAAATAATTAACCTGAAAGGCCACTTCATGCTCCCCCAAAGGACCCAGATGCTGCACTTCACTTTAGGTAAACGTTATTTTTGGAGACATAAGAATTCAGCATCCAAAATTTATCACCCATCTGAGTGGGAGACACAGAACACAGAACAGATTTATATGTTTAGGGGGTAGGAATGGGGTTTAAGCTCAATAAAATCTTAACTGTGCTTTACTTTTTAATTTAACTTTCAAACATTTCTTTCCTGTCTTGTGACTGAGAATCTCGTACATGTCACCCTTTCAATGAAGTATCACAGGAAAGACATTTTTGTGGTGTTTAATGGAAATAATTTTTCTGTGCTATTGCTCTGATACCCTGGGAAACTGGCTTTCAGAGATAAATTAGGCTAAGAGTTGTCTGGTGCTAATTTATTAAGCAGTCAATGGTTTAAAACAACTTTCCCTGTTTCAGCTCACTGGAGATCTGTTACTGGCTCTTGAAAAGACAGCAAAGAGTCAAAGACTGATAAATTTCACTGACAATCTTGAAACAAAATGAGAGGTTGGTACAGAGGAGTTTCATAGGCAGGAAGAGCACTTAATCCACACCATGGGTAAGTCATTCATACTGTGCACCAGACTGGACCTTGTGTAATGGTGGTTGAACCAGACACTTTAAAATTGTAGGAATAAATTTCTGTAATAGATAGCTCCTAATGTCTTCCTATTTGAGTGTACCATAAATAGGAAAAGTCCCATCTGTAAAGTAAAATATTGATGCTCTTCCTTAGATGCTCTGAAAACTTCAATTCATTTTGTAAGATACCCCAGAACAGTGGTTCTTGGCCTTAGTTGCACCCTGGAATAACAAGGGGAGCTTTATAAAGTACTGATTCCTGGATCATAGCTCTAGAGATTCTGATGATATTGGTCCGAAACATTAAGAGTTTTAAACCTTCTCAGTAGTTCAAATGTACAGTAAAGTCAAGAACCACTGCCCTATAAAGTATTGTCAGACACTCAAATCTACTCACACTTTTTAAGTATCAGGTGACTCAGCTACTAGTATGTGTCTCTTTTCTAGTCCGAAAATGTAGATCACAGTCACTGACCAGTAATGCAATGGCATTAGGGACAAAGTAAGGACCAATAATAACAACGTTCTGGGAGCTGCTCAACTCCAAATGTTGTGTGTGAATGAGTGAGGCCACAGAGGAAGGCAAAGCAGGAGAAGACATTAAGAAGAGTGAAAATGACTTGTTCAAAGGCAATGTGTCACTGATCCTCTCTCAATGCTAGAGGAGTGCCAGGACATAAAGTACTACTGGCTTATTTGACCAAAACTAATAATTTCCATTTTGAAGAGATCCCTATATTTTAAGAGGCATTTTAAGACAAGATTTAAAGATCATATGCAGAGCCCATTAAATATATAATTTCTAGTCCCCATCCTCAGATATCTGGATTCAGGAGGTATGAGGAATGGTATAGGAATCTCAAGTTTCCAAAGCTGCCATGAGTTTCTGACTGAGGTGAGCTGTACCCCCACCTCTGAGAAACACTGAGTCAATCCTGCTTCCAGGAAACCTACTAGATGATTCCTTGTCATAAACTGGATTGCTTTTCTTCTTCAGTTAAATGGAAAAAGAGGGACTATAGACTAGTAAGACAGTCTACACAGTATTATTTGGAATACACTTAGCTGAACTCTTTGCTAAAAAATATTCTCAATGTCCTTTTTTGTTTTAAAGATTTTTAGGGGTAGGGAGTAGGACAAGCAGGTCGTTGAAGTACACTGCTGGTTCTGAATGGTCTGCTGCACCATGTGGGTCACCTCTGGGGTAGGAGGTTGAACTCGCACTGAAGTAGCTGCATCTAGCTTGCAATGCTGTGTCCTAACACATTGCTCCACCAGGGAGGGCCCCTCAATGTCCTTTTTGGACTTCTAAGCCTCTCCTCATTTCCTCAATTTAGTAGAAAAGAATGAAGATGAATTACTGCAAACAAATACAATCATCTCTCAAACTACGGGCCAGTATAGTTGTTAGGAGTGATGAGGATCTTTCAAAATCAAAATCCTCCCATGTCTTAAAAGATTACAAACACTGAAGAGGAAAAAACAGCAACCATAACAACAAGCAAATAAACTTTCTTCAAGGAACTTGAGAAAGGGAATGGATATGTTCTTCCATGTCTAGAAATTACTCCCTTGTCAAGATTAATATAGAAAAAAACAGTTCATATGTATGTTTATTTACTTATGAAAATATGTTTATTTTCATTATGGCAAATTTAACTGTCTAAAGTCAAAAGTAAGAGATAAATGTCATTTCCAGTTTGGGACTTAAATGTAATTATTGGAGCTTGGTTAGTCTCTACTTCCAATTTGTGTGTGTGTTTATAAAGAGAGAGACCCCAGAGCAGAGTACCCAAAATTCATTCAGAATTCACAATTAAATCAGGAAACCATGGTAGGGGGTTGCGGAGGGGGGGGGGGGGGGGGTTGATGTTCTCCATTGCTTTGTATTTTTCACTCAAAATTTCCTTGGTCCTCTAAGGTTCTCCAATATTGGACATTGTTCCTATGCTGTGCCCACATTCCATTGGCACAGGCATGGAATGGTATGCTTGGAATGTCTCCACCCTTCAAAATATTTTTGGAACACGCTTATCCCTTCCCTTTTCCCTGAAAAACCTCTGTTGTATAGAATTTGCCTAATAGAGTTTTATATTTTTATTGTATTCTTGAATGTGGACCAAATTATGAAAAAGCTAGGCCCTAGTCCACTGTTAAAAAGTTCTATTAACCCTCTGACATCAACAGAATTCCCAGAGGACAGCAAACCTGGGATCCTCTGCTGGAGATTCAGATAATCTCTCTGTTCTGTTGGGTTTACCTTCAGGCTTCCCTCTAAATGCTCTTGAATTTAGAAATCAGCTCAGAGGGGTCTAACCTAATTACCACTAGATTGAGCTATTAGAATGACTACCTTTTGAAGTTGCATTTTGATAGGCAGTTTTCCTAGTACCAACTGACAATGTCATCAAAAGACTGAAACTTAAGGGAGACTTGGAAAAGAGACTCTTTTTCTAAGGAAATATAGCTCCAGGGCCCTTAGTGGGGTTTATTGCTCATATCACAATCAAGTCAGCAAATAAAAAGCAGTTTCAATAATGACATTATTGAAGGTGCCATTATTCTGTGCTAGATACTGGGCTAAGTGAGTCACAGGCACTACCTCACTTAATTTTCATAACAATTATAAGGTAGGTGCAAACACCCCTACTTTGTCAAACAAAATTGTGGGTGGCAAAAGTTTTTATTGCATGGTCATATTTATTTCTATCGCATAATGGATTTACAGGAGAAAAAATGAAGCATTTTTTTTATCCTCAGGAAAATTGAGGTTAACTGTAAATGAGTTTTCTAATACAACTGTGATAGCAATATATTTTGGGGTCAGTCAAGTGGGTAGAGATTTGGGTAAAAAAATTTCCTTTTAAAATCTCGTTGGCATCTAAGTGACATTTTGGCGATACACCACGGAAACATCTGGTCACATCCTCCAATGCTAATTTCTTCCCTAAATATTGTTCTTAATATGTCACAGTTGTTAAATTTGTAACAAGTAATGCCCTTGAGACTAAACAACAGTGCCTGGTATGTGAAAAATGAACAATACATTTACAGCAGTAAAAACCAAGAGGAAATTTTAAATAAACATTTAATTGAGTACAAATAGTCTGAAAGTTATTTTGGTGGAACTTACCCAATTTGTGTGCTGACATTAACAGGAGGATTTCTAAATAAATTCCATTAAAACAAATGTAATCTTCAATTGTGTCCTAACTGATCAGATTCAGTTCTTCTGATGGATTATGGCTGGGGAAGAAACACTTGTTAGTTGGAAGGGAACTCTTTACTCACAATCTCAAAACAAAGACAAAACCACCAAAATGCCAGAAGAATGGAGCTGGGAATTTGGATGACTTCACCGTAGACAACCAAAAGTAAAAAAACAACACCAACCACCAGTGTTTGTGCATCAATTAGCCAAGGTCCATAGGCCTGATTCACTTCCTCTCTAAGAAGATTTTTTTCTTCTAGATAAAACCTTGCATATTTGAATGTAATCCAACATAATGTACTTGTCTCAGGCTATATTTTGCTCTTGTATTTTGTTGTGTGCAATGGAAAGTCTTGCAAAGAATCTACAGTGAAGGGAAAAAATCAGATCATGGATCATATTCAGGCAATTAGTAATGCAGTGGGAAAAAAAGGGCTGTGTATATCATGTAGACAATTATTTGAACACAATTAGTTTGAAGTTTAGTGTATTGACTCTTTCTACATATAGATAGACAGATGCTATTCAAC
Source organism: Condylura cristata (assembly GCF_000260355.1). NCBI lineage: Eukaryota > Metazoa > Chordata > Mammalia > Eulipotyphla > Talpidae > Condylura > Condylura cristata. The sequence continues at coordinate 35,744,182 of NW_004567114.1, read as the reverse complement.
AGAAATGTTTTTCCACTGATACGGAATCCCCAAAGAAACCATATTGGCTTTGGTGTGATTCAGAGATTGTGTCATTCATCAACATGGTTTTAAAGAATGTTAGCAACCTTAGGGTTGTTTCAACCTGAAAATAAACACAGATGGTCCTTGGGAGAACAAACTATTTTCCATACCAATTTTAACCATACATGTAATGGAATATATATCCTGTATATTTAGTGCCACATTTGATTATATAAAAGCAGTTGGAATGAATGAGTCAGACTTTTTCCCTAATACGATAAATATATAACTTCGCCCATCCTGTTTTGTATTTTTGTTTTTGGAATTTTTTAAACATAGAGAAGTGTTGCATATATATTACAATGACCTTTTTATTATTGAACCATTTAAGAGTAAATTAACAGCATAACTTTCCTTTATCCTTTAAAAACTTAACATTAATTTCCTGCAATGACATAAAAAAACATAATTAGCCTTGATAAATTATTAATATCTACTACACAGTTTTAGTAATTGTTTGAATGATGGACTTTTCATCAGTGGATCTCAAACTTTAATATGTATCAGAATCAGTGGAAGCTCTGATTAAGCAAGTTAATTTATAAACAAGTCTCCAGATATCGCTGATACTCTAGTCCTGGGATCACATATTGAGAATCACTGTTTCATAACAAAATTTGAAAAAATGCAATCCAAGATCATGTTATATTTAATTATCATATGTTTAGTCTTCTTCAATATAGACTATTTTTCATTTGTTTCTTAACTTATATGACCATGATGTTTCAGAAGTGTACAATTGCCAGTTTTTCTGTGGACTCTCTCTTAAAATGGCTTTCCCTATTTGACTGGATTTGGGATGTGACTTTTGACAGAAATAAATCACAAAAATATACATCTTTCTGTGTCTTATTGGATGGCACATAATTTACATTTGTTGCATTACTGGTGTTAACTTTGATTACTTGACTAAGATGATCCTCTATATTCTCCACTGCATAGTTATTCTCTTTCATTTGGTAACTAAAAATTATTTTGTAGAGAGACACTTTGACATAAAGTAAATATTCTGTCTCCCATCAAATTTTAACCCCTGGCTTTAGCATCCACTGATGTTTCTGGGCTGAATGATCATTGCTATGGCAGCTGCCAAATATCTTTTCCCAATTCTGTATACCTTCAACACTTGTTAATTGCCATTCAACTGTAACACTTTCTTCTTCTCCCTGCCTATGTATTTGTTAACTCATCAGAATGGGCTTGTGGATTCCTACTTTATTAATCATTATTATTACTATGAATTTTGATGGCCCAATTGCCCCAAAATTGGCCAGTGAGAGTCCTTCAAGCTAACTTCTGTGTCCTTTCTTGTTTTAATTTTTACTTATGTCTGTATCCTTTCTATACAACCTAGAATTATTTGAATATTCTTTGCTTTCCGATATCAAAAAATACATGTTTTAGGATCTCTTTTACTTCTTCCCAGACCAACTCAAAGAGACTTGGTTGCTTTCAGTGGAGAATGACATTTAAAAGCCAAGGTCTGGATCCAAGATACATCCTTTATAGTTGGGGTGTTCCTACTTCCAATAGACAGAGGTAGGGCATATATGTATATGTGTAAACATACACTCACATACACATACCACTGAATTACAGCTAAATTTAGTTCTCTATTGAAATACTCATGCAGGCAAAGATTTGCATCCAAACACCTCTTTGTAGTTCTACATATTGATATTGATGAATATATGTCTAGACATAATTTAACACATTGTCACTGAATTCACTCTAGATTTTTTCCCCTGTATATTTGTAACTTCTTTCACAATTCTTTGTATTCTTATTTATTTGATTACCCCCAACTGCTAATAAATCTCTCTACTCAACTAGGTCAATTATTTTAAAAACTAACATTTTTAGGAGACTTTGGTATACCCAAAGAAAGCCAAGCTAGCATTTTTTTTTGGTGGCTTATCAATCAAGAACACAACAGAAGTGTCATTCCAAGGAACTAAAAAACTTAATTCTGCTATATGTAAATAGTTGTGTTTGCAGGATGAATGAGCTGGAGCAAATTGTATTAAACTTAGCAGCTTTCACAGGTTCTCCATTATCTTCAAGACCAAATCATGGAGTTTGGAGTAAGCTACCAAGCCTAAGAAAATTTAAAATTTAAAAGCTTACTCTGCTCTGTAAATCTCCCTACCCATAGGAATAGGTGCTGCAAATAGACCCTCCAGAATCCCTTGAAGGAGCCTTCCAGTTAAACTTGAAAGACTGAAGGTATATACTTATCTTCTGTCCCATATCAATCTAGAAATAGAGGAAGCTGTAGAAGAAAAAGAGAATGGGAAAGGAAATAACCACAAGAGAATCTTAGAAAGAATGGTAGAAATTAATGCCTCTGAAGTTTGAAGTAAAAAAGGAGACTTAAAACGTAAGTTCATTGTAAGTTTCTATATGAAGACAGACTTGCAGATCCCCTTCCCATTCTTTCTGCAGACAGCAATCTCTTTCCCATCTGAGTAGAAAAGTGGAATAGAGAATTGTCTCCACAATGTACAGAAAATGAATCAAAAGATGCAAATTCAGAAATGCCAGACAAAACTGAGAGCAGGTGCACCATACTTACAATAGGAGGGTTAATTGAGAAAGTCTCTAACTACCTAAAGGGGAAAATTTCATCCCCCTTTCATGTATTCAGCCATCCTCTCTTCGTGTGACTCTCAGAATACTGAAAATCAGGCTTATTAAAGCCCAGTAAAAAAGATCTGAAGTTCCGGGCCCTTCCTGGTGGTGCAGCGGGTTAAAGCACAGCACTGAGAATCTAGAGCCGCTTCTGCATGAGTTTGATACCCGCCTGCCCCGGAGGTGACCACATGGCGTGGCAGACCTCTCCTGACCCGCCCACTGCTCCCCTCAGCAGTGTACTTCGTCGATCTGCTGTTCTGCTCCCCACTCTGTCTCTGGTGAAGCCTCTCACCACCCCTGAGCCTCTGGTCTGTACCCCAGTTCTGTATGCATAAATAAATAAATCTTTAAAAAAAAAAAAAAGATCTGAAGTTCCTCTTTGGGAAATTAGTTCATCTGCTATTCTGAATATTTGTATTCCTCAAAAATCCAAATTTGAAATACTAAAACACTATTCAAAGAGAAAGTGGGTTACTAAAATTCTGACAATTGGAGGTTCCCTAGTGAAACTACTAAGCCAGATTCTCCTACCCCTATCTTAAATATAAGTAAGCAGAAAGCAGAAGAAAACTGTACATTTCAGGGGAAAAGAATGGCAATGCTGTTTATTACGGGGCCTGAAAATTCTAACGACTCTTTTTCCTCAAAATAGATGAGATTTCTCAGGAAGGACTAGATGGCTTTTCATTCATTTGAGACTATAGGAATTATTAAGTCAAGTAGCTAGAGACCTGTTTTTTTTTTTTTTACAGAAGTTTATTTTTACATCATTTTGTACATTTTTTTTTCCATCTCAATTGTAATCCCTGCGGGTTTCTAGAGACCTGATTTTTAAAGGTAACTTAGTTACTCCCTATTTTCCATCAGGCCCCTTTGGAAGTTTCATTAAGGCCTTTATAATAGCACCCTCGCTGGTGGTGCAAAGGGCTAGGACGCAGCACTGCAAGCTGGCCACAACCACCTCAGTGTGAGTTCGACCCCCGTCCTGTAGGTGATCCATATGGTGCAGCAGACCTCTCCTGACACGCCCAATGCACTCTTCAACAGTGTACTTCATCCCATCTGCCTGTTCTGCTCCCCACTCTGTCTTTGGTGAATCCTCTCACCACCCCTGCACCTCTGGCTTGTACCCCAGTTCTGTATGAATAAAATAAATAAATCTTTTTAAAAAAGGCCTTTATAATGTAGTGATATATTTAGTTGTAAATATAACTAGTCCATAAAACTTCAAATATAGAGGGATTCTGAAACTGTATTAGGCACACTACACTTTAATATATACAATGGCATCATTCTAACCTCTATAAACTAGGACTGTAAATAACCTACACTAATGCTAATGTGCTACAACTTCAGGGACTAGAATGAATCTGAGAAACCATCTCAATCACTGTTTGAAGAACAGTTTCTAGCTCTAGCTCTACTTCCTACAATTGGCTTCAGGGATTTTCCTTAATTTTAATATCTTCCGCCAGTGCTGATCTTCTAAGAGGCAGGTATCAAGCAGTAATCAAACAAGAGGAAAATTTATTGGGAGACATGCCTATGAATGATTAAAAAAAAGAATAAGAGGAGGCAGGAAGGGAATACTTCAACCCATACACATATGGACATCTAGGAAGGAAAAAGGACCAAAGGATTGGGTGGAAAGCCTTGGAGTACCCATGCAGGCTTATCAGAAACCCCAGAACAAATTGCCTGTTGACTCCAAACTGGTCCAACCACAATGGAAAACTGTGTGATGGTTCTTAAAATACTGTCATATGACCTAGCTATTTCACTCCTAGGAATCTACCCAAGGAACACAAAAACACTAATTTGAAAGGAAGCTTGCATTCCTACGTTTATTGCTGCACTCTCCAATAGCTTAGATACGGAAATAACCTAACTTCCCCCAAACAGATGAATGGGTCAAGAAGATGTGGTCTATTTACCCAATGGAATATTACTCAGTGATCACAAAAGAGATAAACGCCTGCCATTTGTGACAACATGAATGGAGCTGGAAGAGATTTTGTTCAGTGAAATAAATCAGAATGAAAAAGATAAATATTGGGTGGTTTCACTATATGTGGAATTAGAGAAACCAAACAAAGGCTCAGATTAAGATAAAACTGAAGGCTGACCATAGACAGAAGGCATCCAGGAGAGGAAGGGTGAGAAATGGACAAAAACAGAGGGAACAGAGGCATAAGGGATTATGGTGATGGGCCAAATGCTGTGGTGGTGGAAAAACTACTACGACCACACGTGAGAGGAGAAATCACTTACTGTCCAAACATTAATAATGATGTAAGAAAAAAGGGTTTCATAATTCAAAAAAAAGACTGCCCCTAGAAAAGACCCACAATGGGCAGCTTGAGCACCCCAATACGCCTGGCCATTGGTTCCGAACAACATGGTAAGGCCATAGATTTGGCATGAACTAGCACTGCAAAGATCTCAGAGGGACAAGATCTGCAGACTGTCAGCTCCAACAGACTCTCTCCTCGAGAGAAGCCGACTTGGGGCTCTCCCACACCTTCGCTTTACACCTTCCTCAGAAAGGCTCACTGCAGCAGCTTCTGGAAGCGTTGACTCCAGAATTCAGGTTTCATTTCCCAAAAGACAGTCATCTTATCTTCCTTTTTATTTCTGTTATAGACCATAAGAATGAAGAAATCGTTTGCTCTGTTTTCTCAGTAACTGCCACAAGGTGTCATTTCTTTACTTTTGCAAGCAATATTAAGCACAGTTCCTATACTTAATATGTAACATCTCTCAGACACTGATTACTCCTGACAACACTCAAGCACAGTATACTTTGTGTATAGGCAAGAGGTTAAAAAAAAAAATTAAGCAATGCACCCTGGCATGGAAGTAGGGCTGGATATTCACAAAAGAGTAATAGGAAGAAGAGGATTTCAGTGAATGTCAGTCACATCTGTACAGGTGGGATGCTGGTTGTATATTCCTATCTCCATTCTTCTAAAATCCTGTTCCACATTCAACCCTAACAAGAAGATAAATGCTTGGAGTTGCATTTAACCCTGTTTGTGTTTCTATTCTTTCCATGCTGAATCAACTGATTCTCTCTCAGGAATCTTGAATGAACATTCACTGAAAAGTTGTACCAGCTATACATAATATCCTAAAGAGTCATAATGGGAACACAGGAGGCGTTATTTCCATGCCACATTCTAGTCACACTTTGGGAGAAACATTTCCTACCATCTCTCCTCCATACCAGTTTATCCAATCAGATTGAGCTTTGGATCCAAAAGATCTGGGTGCAAACTCTAGCTCCTCTGTCTGATCTTAGTTTTCTCACCAATAAAACACACAATGTAAGACTTAACTTTTCAAGGCAATTGAATGAAGCAAAAGGTATAATGTCTATAAAACACCTAGCAACACAGGAATTCAATAAACCTGTTTTCCTTTCTTTTGACCTGAAGTACCTCCTTCTCTATAAGTGGCTATCTCCAGAGTCCCTCCTGTCTGGGTGAGACATTTCCAGTCTTGTTACTAAAGAGTAAGTTTACATTAAGTAATCAACTCTATTATAATCCAAAATCAGCTGGGATGAGAACAGACAGGTGCCGAGGGCACTGATATTAGACCACACACCCTGGGTTTGTATGTTCATTCACTGAGTTAGTCTATAAACATTTGTGGAGCACTTACTACATGCTACATACTGGGTCAGGTGCTAGGGATCGTGTAGGGAACCAGACACCTCTCTCCATACAGTGTTTCTTTTACTGTGGAGTCCTAATACCATTCCAATTTTACATCCTCTGCCTTGTGGGTGTACTGAGCACGCTCTTAATCACATCCGTTTACATATGGCCTCCTTAGGCCAAGGTAACTGAAAAGTTTGAAGCAGGGGATGATTTGAGAGCTAGATCCTGTGTCCTGTGACAGCCCCCCAACACGTTCAGTAGCCCACAGTATTGCTGGAGACCCAGAACACAGCTTGAGGACATTAGACAGGTCTTAGAGAGAATGTACCAAATAGGGAGTTGAGAAAGTACAGATGGCAAACTTTTCCTACTTTCTAAATTCATAGGAGTCTGCTTTTGAAACTGCTTCTATATATATATATATATATATATCTTCTGGTTGCCTTTGATTGTCACTTATCTGGATTTCCCAGAGATAAAGGGAAATTTTTGTTTCTTAAAGAAAGTGGCCCCACCCCCAAATGGCCCTAGGACCTGAGTTTCCTAGCAGTAAAATAATGCAGAAAAAAACATTGCTTCCTTGTTGAGTCATACTCAAGGGAAGAGACATCAAGGATAAGGTGTGGGTTATGTCCCAGGCTGGAGTGAGGAATTTCATGAGACACATCTAGAAATGAGGACAAGCAGGATCTGTGCTGGCTGAGACTAAAATCTTCATCTTGACTGAGTATTTTTTCTTTTTGAAAAAGTCTCAGTGATGCTAGACTTCCATCCTTACAATCTGAAGGGTTCTGGGACTATAAAGGGCTTAGTTGCAAGGTCAGACACTCAACTCAAACAGCATCAGAATCATAGCAGCGACTGCAGTTCTTCCTCACTCATGGCAGGTAGCCTCCATGTGATTAAGCCAAAACCCTGACAAATGCCCTCTCCTGGAGGTCTGATTTTAGATGTAAGCTACCCTTCCACAGGTCATCAAGAGACCCAGACTTTTATGTTAGGCTGTGAGTTGCAAAGAACTTTTATAAAGGTTTTTATTTTGCAAATGAGTGATTGATTTTAAAGGTTTATTATATGTCCAAGATCTTCAGAGTCACAGTCACCTTGATTATTACCTTATTGATACTATAACTAAGATAAAAACAAGCAGTGTCTAGATGGAAAGATGTAGATAGAACTACACCAAAGAAAGGTTGAAAATGTAGGCAAATAGGCCATGAATTAAGAATTGTATGTTGTCATTAGACAAGAGCTGTTTAAGTTAACACTAACATTATTTTGATTCCTCGTCATTATGCAATTCTGTAAGATAAAATACTCTTAGCTGCATCAACATTGTACCTAAAGAGTTTGAGGCTTTTCCATTACATCTTCCAGAGTCTCCTTACTTAGAACCTGACTTGAAGTCAAACAGAGGGACACTTCTTAGGTTCATCAACGTTTGATGAAGCAATACATCACAAATCCATCATCAGACTGCCTGTGACCTTTCCCCCAGATACCAAATATATATAGAAAGGAGATGTCTTACAATAAGTTTCTCTAGAAGACCCATTCATACTCATCATTGCCAGAGAGATTTTTCCTAGACTTTTTGCCAACAAAAAAACTAAAGTAAAACCATTATTAGAGAACAGATCAACATATACTTCTTATGGCAAATAATATTTTGTTATCCCTATAAAAATGAAAACAGGCAAGAAAGCAAGTCTTCTGCTGATTTAGAAACATTCCCTTTCCTACTCCCTGGAGAAAAAAAATCCTATACTACTAAACTCTATTAGTGGAGTGAAATATTTGTGAAGTTTGAGGCCTAAAGTATCCAGATAAATGCCTTTCATCTACTGTTTTTGCATGACAGACACATACATGACAATAAATCCTGACCATCACCAAGTTACTGTCATCTTAACATTTCTTTGATCTCAAAACTGATGGCTAGGGGCCTCCCTGGTGCCCTAGCTGTTTAATCTCAGTGTCATCCCTGCTTGGGCCTCAGTTTGAACATGGCCAGGGAACTGACCCACATGGCACCACAGAACTCTCCTGTCTTGCCTGCTGCTCCCCTTAGCAGTGTATTTCAGTCAATCTGCTTGTGCTGCTCCCCTATGTCTCTGGCGAATCCTCCCATCACTGTACCTCTAGCATAGCTACACCTCAGTTCTTTTACACAAAAATAATTAAAAATTAAAAAAAAAAACCTGTTAGTTAGAATAAGGATTCTCAAGAGATGTTAAATAAACCATACCATATATCCTAGGACCCCCTCACCCCCACCCTAGACCTGCTAAATGAGAAGTTTGGGGAATATGAGCAGGATCTGTGGTATATGCAGGCTTCACATAAGCCAGTGACAAACTGGGCCTAGCATCACCCATGATATGCTTTTTCTTTCAAAGCTGAACCTACCTAACACTTAAGTTCTTTAGATTTATTTTTCCTCAGAAAGTTTGTGAGTGAAGTAAGTCAAAATTGCG
>NW_004567114.1:35688656-35732858 GCF_000260355.1 Condylura cristata | reverse complement strand
ACTTGGTCGTGGTGTATTATTCTTTTAATGGAGCATTTCTATTCTTATATGAGAAACTAACTTGCTTTTAAATTTATTTTTTAATTTTAATTCATTTGGAATGGATTAAATGTAGCCCTCTCTCTGTTAGACATGAGTCTGTAGGTCTGCTCGCCCTTGAGTAAAGCTCTTCCTTGGAGAAAGCTATCTTTTGATTGAAAAACGGCTATTCATCTTCTCTAGAACATTCATTTTGAGGCTCCAGTGCCACTGGAAGAGATCTGGTTCAGGGCCCATTGAAGGGGAGCCACCAGTAAGTAATGTGAACACCAGGGTCAATGCCTGTATCCATAGTTGGTTCATATCACTCAGGATTCTCCACCAGCTTCATAAAGAAACAGTCTTTGGATAATCACTTTTAAGGGTTCACTAACAGCAACAATTTTAAATGACAAAATTTTAAAGCTTCTTTATTTTGAAATGTTTTGGCTTTCCAAAATGAAACATAGTAAGGTTCTCCAAGAACTCTGCTGAAAATATTTTGTCTCATTAAAAATGCAAAATCTTCTGGAGGAAATGATACTTTGAGCTTTGTAACATAAATCAATGCCAAATGAAGGCCATAAACCATGTTTTGTTATACATTTGGCACTGTCTCCAAATATCTTGAGCAAATGTCACTGTGCTTAAGACACACGGACACTTATTTCTCTGGAAATTTATGATTGTCCGTTACATGCAAGTAGAAATGTTGAGGATTAACAAGTGTGAACGAGGGTGGGAAGAAAAACAAATGAATTATGAAAAACAGAAGTACTGAGTTGAATATTACAAGTACTGTTTTCCCAAACCATTGTGTAAGAAAACCATTTTTGCCATGTGCTCAGAGGAAACTGGCTTTGAGTTCTGATTACGAGTCATGGCATAGTAAGAGTGCTCAGAACTGGTTTGAACAGAGGTAATATTGGGGAGTCAGGAGAAGGTAGGGCAAGGGTGTCATACAAATCCCATTAGAGGGAAAAATAAGGAGCCTTAGCACCAAATGTCATGCCTAAGTCAGATGGTTACATTACAGTTTGCCATAAAAACACTAGCTTTGCTCTGGGGAAGGAAGGGAATTGGTTTTGTGGGGAAAGGCCGTAGCCATGTTTCTAGACTTGCAGATATACTTTTGTGGTTATATCTGTGATCAAGGAATCATAGGAAATCAGGAGCCCTACATATGACTCATTTCCTAAAGTAAACCAAACTTGGAATCAAACTTTTTTTTTTAAAAGGTGTTTCAATATAAGAATTAAGAAAGACTCCAAATCACCAAACAACCTCATTAAAAAAAAAAATGTAGCAAGATTAATTTCTGCCCTTTGTTCGGAAGAAAGTAATTCAAAGGGGAATAATTTTTAAGTATCTTAGTTACTGTGTAATGATGCTTCTCCAGACATCTGCAAAACTGAATGACACTTCATGCTTAGTTTTCTGAATTATTCAGTATCACTGCTTCCACCAGAACATGAACATGAACAGCCTGAGCTGAGATAACATGGCATAGTACCATCAGCAGGTATGACTCTGTGAGCCTGGATGTGTTCTTGAGGTAATTTGCCTTTCTTCTGAAGGAGCGCTCTGTCTCTTTTACAAGACTTTTGCATTGCAACTTTATATCCAAAGAACAATGAAATGTTCTGTCTTATTAGCACACTGTATTCCTGAGGTCAGTCCCTTTTAAAACCCCCTGCCCTCAGCAAGTCCCACCACACTTACAAATCCAATGATATTAATAACAGTAAGAACAAGAGCAAAAAATACTGATCAAGGCTTATGGGTTTCAATTAAACTTAATATGGCACACAAATTTTCATTCAATTTTGGTTACAGAAGTTACTTTGTTAAACATAGCCAAACTGTCTATGGTGTTTAATATTATCATTTCCTGGCTTAATGCAACTGATAATTAACAGAAATGACTGGCTTCAACTTTAGACGTTAAATGAGACTTGAAAAATTAATTCCCACCTTCCGCCCTTTATAGATTTAGTAATTAAAAAAAAATTTCTATGAGCACTGAAGAGTCAATCAGGGCTTTCTCAAGTTTGTTGACATATTTTATATTCATTTATTAATTCAGTCATTCAACAAGAAAAAACATGCTATCCAAAAACATTTTCAAGGAATTATTTGAAGTCAAGATCTACTTATAAAACCTTCTTAGAAAGACAATGTTTGTGCTTTATATAATGGAGTGTTGATCTGTTAGACATAAAGAGAATTATTTGTATTTTTAAACTTGGTCTAAAAATCAACTCTATGAAGATTATTATAAGGTACAGAACTATGAATAATCTATGAAGATTACTATAAGGTTCAGAACATAAGGCAAATACCATGCACTTTTGATCAACATCCAAACTCTACTCAATAAAGTCAGATTTGTATAGATTGAACCTTAAAATTACCATAGGTAGCAATAAATTAAATTCTCACTTCAAGAGAAAGGCAACTATATGCATTTTGCAAAGGAAAGAATCTTTCAAATTGACAAAATCAGCTATTGGTTAAGTTTTCCTGGTATTCTTGCAAGGAATTGTCAGGGATATATACTAAAACCAATGCGGATCCCACATATTCACGACATAGATATAAATCTATCAAATATATATTAGTAACTAACAAAAAATTCTGTTAAAGTTCTTTAATCTGGAAGTGCTTAGCACTTCATGAAACATTAATTCAGATATTTTTCATAAATGCATACCTTGAGGCTATGCTACATGCATTGTTCTAGGGCCCAAGGATATAATTCCAAACAAAATAGACATTTTCTCTGCCTTCACAGCACTTGAAATTCTGTGGGCTGTAAGCATAGTTTTTTTTTTTCTTCAAACTTACCTCCTTGAAAATAACCACTGAATACTTTTTAAAGAAACAGAAAGCCAGCAACTCTAAAGTTGCTTCTAACTCTCCTGCTTAGATTTCTCAATTTTAGTTCTCCAAACCTAGGATATTACTTATAATGTATGTATGAGGATTTCATGACACTGGAGATATGATCCATAGTGAAAAGCCCATGCTCTTCAAACAGAAAAGCAAAACAGAAAACAAACAAAAATCTTTATTCTTCACATTTCTTGAGTGTGAAGGACATCATCTTTGAAATTCAATCTTCCCTTACCCCCCACCTCTCTCCATTCCCCCATTATGTTCCCTTGATAAATCATCCCTCTGAATGGGTTTTTTCTTTTTTCAATTGTCAGGAGCATTCCTGCTGTGTCTGGGCATCGACCTCCTCTTTAGTATTTGATTAATTTCATGCACTTGACCTAACTAAGAAGCCAGGCTTCCAATGTACTTCAGTTGACAGAACTAAATGAAACCCTAACCAGAGAAGCATAAGAATCATGATTCTATACCATTAAAGCCAAAGTTTCTCATTAGCATTAACAGAAATCAGATTTTGTCCAAAGAGGAAATAGAGCAAAAAAGTCCTAAGATGACAATGGTAAAAACCACAATGCAAATGGCAGAAGAGAGGTTGGAGAGTGAATTCATACAGAGGGAGATGGGGAAAGCCTGCTGGATCTGAGCTCAGTCTGCAGAGAATTCCAAAGGGAAGATTTTTAATCATCCTGACTCCCTTTTGCTACCTTGGAAGTTGGCATCATTGCTCAGACAAGAGTACCTTTGAGTGAGGGGAATAAAAGGAGTCAAGTTTATTTTGTAACTAAAGATTAGAAATAGCTTTGCAACCACCTCTCCTTTCCCAAGTCACAAATAAATCATTCAACTGTATATCTAGATCATTTTGTCAGGATTTAACTTAGCTCAAATAACAAAGTATAAACACTCACTGAGATGGTAAAAATCCTTACCTCTCCAGAAAATCTGTTGGCCTAATTGTCTGAATCTTTATGCATCTCACTACAGGCTGTTTGTTTAATCATTGAGAACTCAAGGCACAGTTCAATTTGACTACCCATAGTAACAAGTGGGGAGAGATAGGTTCCGAAGTGTTTTGGCATCCTGCTTCCAGCAGGTGACGTAGACAAGATGTGCAACACTGCTGACCCTCTCCCCTAATGGGGGTGGATCTGAAGAGCCTGGTGTTCTAGACTAGCGTTTTTCCAACAACTCTAGGGTGTGTATCACTTCACATGGCAAGGGGATTTTGTTGACACATTTCTCTCACTTTCACAGATAAAACATCTTTTAACTGCTGAATGGAAATGAGCCTCCATTCATTCTATATTCCCCTCTGAAGAGATTTGGCCACAGGGCTAGATTCTTGCTAATCCTCAAGTAGGCCACCTGCTTTCTGCACTGTGCCAGTAGCCTCAAATGAGCTAGAAAAAAAAAGTAGGTATTTATTCCCCTTTCAAATATTCAGCATGACATGATACCACCAAGGATAGCAAAGACTCTGGCTCCCCAACTAGTGGTGGAGATGTGTTCTGGGGATTTTGGAATGCTAGTTCCCTAGCCAAGGAGTACAACAATTCAGGAATGTGGTGGCTGTTTTTAGTGGCTCATGCATTTAACCATCAGGCCTGCTTGTCCCTGTGTCAACTATGAAATTACTTCAGTTGCCTAATCTGGACATTAAATAATTCTGTGCATTTCTATAGGTGCCAGATTATATTTAGGTTTTTAACTATTACATAAAAATTTCTTCAAAATAAACTGCCAGCTTTTTTACTTTCTAGTGGTTGAACTTTAGGTAAGGAAGCTATAGTCACTCATTTTCATCTTTATTCAACTAAAGCTAAAGAGACTTCAACAGCTGGACAGGGTCCTAAAACATCACTTCTTTAGATGGGTCCAAGAAAGAAGCTTGCTATTTTAAATCTCTAAATATCTAAAAGAAATCCCACAACCTACTGGAAAAAAAGCCCTAGAAATGAACCGCCCCCCCCCCAAACTGTTCTTGATGTAAGTTCTACCACATTGGTTGAAGGAAAGATGGAGAATGACAGCTTCAACATAATTTCTGGAAGAATCCTCTGTGTGCTCACTGCTATTGAGTTACCAATTTCCCTTTGCATTGAGATGAAAAAGGCTACAATATTTTTGTCTTTTCTTAAGAAACAATTCTGTTATTCTTATGTTAAGCCAGATCTCCTCAGAGGATAACATAGGATTTAGTTATTCTTTTATCACATGGCCAAGGAATGCTTCCGAGGAATAACTGTGCAATATTCTTAAAAGAGAGGTAGAACTTAAACAAACTGGAAGGACCAAGGACGGCATTTTATGAGAGGGAACAGCATAAGTAGAGGCATGGTAGTAAAAAAAAAAAAAACTAATAACTGAGTTAAGGTGGGATAAGGCACTGAATGGAAGAAAAGAGACAGAGTAGGAAAACTCAATTAACCCAATTTTTTCCTAAAGGCTGTTGATTTTGTCCCAAGATTTTTGGATTTCTTTTAGTCCAAGATCTGTTAATGGTCAGCAGTAGAAATCTACTCAAATTACTCTAAGCAAAAGAGGTTAATTAATTATTAAATATTAGGAGTATTTCAGAGACCCTGAAGACAGGAGTGGAGGGGCTCATTCTCAGAGAACACATGGGTGTGGCAACAAACAGCAGATGGAAACATGCATGTGTGAATCTTCCAGAAAAGGGAACTGAAGAGGATGCACCTCTTCAATGAAATGTTCCAAAGCAATCTGCAAAGAAACATGCATGCGTAAATCTTCCAGAAAAGGGAACTGAAGAGGATGCACCTCTTCAATGAAATGTTCCAAAGCAATCTGCAAAGAAAACATGCATGCGTGAATCTTCCAGAAAAGGGAGCTGAAGAGGATGCACCTCTTCAATGAAATGTCCCAAAGCAATCTGCAAAGGAATTGCTGCAGAGCAATCTGGGTGGGCTGAATGCTTTGTGTGAAACTCAGTGAAGAAAACACCAAATAGCAGAGTTAGGGGGGCCCCAAACCATAAGGAACAATGGAAGGAACTAGAATACTCTTCTAGAGAAGACTTCAAGAGACCCACTGCTGCTCTTTCTCTTCAAATGCCAGATAGATTACCATTCTGAAGACAGATACATTTCCAGGAAGAACCAAACCACAGATGAAACAGCCTGAATTATGTGACAGCCTTAGAGTTAGTGCATTCTCTATGAAAGAAACAATTTCAAAATCATGGAAACACCATTTTATATAATATTCTTAGAGGAGGATTAATTGGACAACCTGCATTTATGTAGGTATAGTTTGATCATCAAATTACATTATTTTTTTTTCTAATCCCATCTTAAAATGCACATGAAACAATCTCTCAACAATGGATTCAATAACTTCATTTGAGAGGCTGAGAACCTGGGCATTACTGGCTAGCTCGATATTTCTTAAATATCATTCCATGGAAATGATCTTCGTAAGTATTCTATAAGTGCAAGACTTCACTGTTAAAAAAAGTCGTTAAAATAAATCAAAATAGGCTTTTTAATTTCAGGATATCTTAGAGTCTTTGATAAGTTAATGTTTCATGAGTCTCCACTAGTTAAATATAGCAAACAGTGTTTCTCAAGCTTCCCTGACCACACAAGGACTTAGTAACATTACATAGTTCTTTAAATCCCATGAAAGAGATTTTGGAAAATGTTGATCCAGTTGCCGTGAATCTAAACATTTTGGGGATCACACATACATTTAAGAACCAATGTTCTTGAACACCCTTCTGCACGCAACAACAAAAAAGGAACGTGCATATGTGCTCACCAAAACTCAAATTTTACTCATAACTTTAAGGGATCATGGACTATATTGACTCACTCGTAGATTTGGGGGTTTTCCTGGACCGTCAAGTAATGAAACCCTTGCTAAATAATTTTCTTTCACTCACATACTCTAAGATGGAAATGCAAATCTCCTTTATTAGGACTGCATATGCGAGTTGTATAAACTCTGTCTGAATATGCATTAGTGCTGTCCTCAGACCTGTACCCCTGAAAGAAGAACATACTTATTCCTGCCCTCTTTGAAACATCTCCTAGTTTATCTTCCTTCAGATAGGCACTCACCTAAGATGAAAGCTCTTTTAAAATGTAAGTCTTATTTAACTCAATGAAGAGATACTGGACATTATTTTAAGGTAATGTAAAGGTTTTTCTGTTATGCAAAATGTCTGAAGAACTAAATGTGAGTATTGTTCTTATTCTGCTATGAAGATCTTCAGGAAATTTCATTATTTATGAAAACCTGATCTTGGGGGAAGGAAAAGCCCCTGTTCATTTATTTACAAAGCATGGTGGTGATGAGAAGTGAAAAGGCAAAGGGGAAATGGTTCAGGTTAACTGGGTTATCCAAATTACGATAAAATAACACAGGTTAAAAAGAATAAGTTTATGACTTCTAAGTTACTTCACTCATATAAAAAAAAAGAAGAGTTTCTAAATGGGCATTTAAAAGGGCTAACTTCATCGCCTGCATGTGCAAGCCAGATATATTACTCCTAGTGCATCTGTCATTAATTTTAGAATTGAAGTTTATGAATATCCCAGTTGAAAAACAAATGGTTTATATCAATGGAAATGATTTAGTTTTTATTTTTATCAGTTAATACATGTTAATAATTCTTTTTCAGAGTAATAGCTGTTTGCACATTATAAGCACATGTCTCAGCTTTTCCTTATAAGGATATCCGACGGAAAATTTTTTTTCTCCTTGGTCTTCTTATAGTCAGAAGATTTCCGTTCACACAAGAAGAAAGTAGTCATTTGAAGTCTATAGAGAAATGTCTGTTTGACTAACAGATGTCTATGTTGGAGTAAGCAGGAAGTCTTACAGTTCCTTCTCAACACAAAGGCCTACTCATGATAAAAGAAAAGACCAAACAGTTTGGGGGAAAAGGCAATTTTCAATCCCAAAACATCTGTCCTAAGCTAACCATGAAGGTGGAACCAAGAAAATCCTTAGTAGCTCATACTTAAATGCATTTTTTTCCTTTCTTACCCCTTTCCTACATTTTCAGTAACCGTCCTCAATATTTTTAGAAAATCAGCCAAAATACTGTTTTATCTCACCACCAATATTGTAATCTGCTATGCTTAACATCCAATCCTAGCTATAAGGAAACAAGTTTTCTCAGAAAGAGATTAACTCTGTGAGCTGAAAACAAATCTGAAATCCATGTTAAGCTTATACAATACTATATGTGAATTATATCTTTAAAAAGCTGAAAGAAAATGAAATAAAACAAGGTAATCACTGATAGTTAATAAACATGGCTCTATGCCATTCACTATTCTGGGCACTCTGCTTTTGTTTTGGGTTTTTTGTTTGTTTGTTTTGTTTTACATTTTAAAAGGACAGGTTTATTAGGAAAAGGAAAAAAGGCAGGCAGGAGGGACTGTTCTAGGCACTGTGGATAGCGGTATACATTGTCGGTGCCCTCATCAGTAAAGACAGTCAATCAAATGTAAACAAGGAGGTAAGCAAGTTAATTTTCGACAGTGATTTTTAAAAAATGATATGATATGTAGAACTGCCAAATAAATAAATAAATGATATGATAGAGAGTGACTGGTAGGAAATGGAAAGGAGACAATTTCAAGTGTATGAACATGTGGAGGTGGTATGTGAACAGAGGCAAGACTCCCAAGGAACAGTCACCTCTGTAGACCTAGGTCTGCTATTTCAGAAAGGGAAAACAGCAGTACTCAAGGACCTGAGGTAGAAACAAGTTTGGTCTGTTCAAACAACAGAATGAATGTCTAAGAGGCTGAAGCACAACTAACAAGGGGAAAGTGGGAGATAAGTCAAGGAGATCAAGTGTACATTACAGCCCAGGAGTGTCATAAGAAAAGAAAAAGATGACTCTGGCCCAAAATAAAGTCAAATGATATGCCAAGTAATTTGCTGAGTGAAAAAAACAATTACCTAGATGATGTATAATTTTATTTTTCATCACCTAGATATAATGTAAGCCTACAATGTGAGCAACTAAGCAAATGTTCAAGAAAGGGACTAGATTAATAAAATGTAGACTAGCCCAGACTCCATGTTTCTGTCTTCCTTTTTAAAGAGCAAGGATTGCCCAGAAAGTAGTTTCTTTCATCCCTTTTCTCATGTAGCAAATGTTCATTCATCCATCACCTTTTTTGCACCCTGGAATCTGGGTGTTCCATATCACTAGAGTGATAAGGAATACCAAGCTTTGGCCTTGAAGGATTGTTCTGGAAGTCTGCCAGACCACTGGACCATTTCCCAGTGTTCTGCAGAATGATCACATTGTTTCCAGGTAGAGTCAACACGGATCATTATCAGAGAGCCAGTTCACCTTAGAAGGATTAATGAATTCTGACACCACACTTCAGGTTACTGTCTTTTGCTAACCTTTTCGTAGCCTCTGAAAAATTGAAATGAGATAAAATCAGGTATTCCTCTCCTCTGTATTAGGCCAGGCTCTGTTCTCTCCAAGTGGCAATTGCCAGAGGGAAGAAAAAGTACCAAGGAAAAAAGAATGAAGAGTGAGATTTTCACTGAAGAAATTTCTATAGTTTCAGTAGAACATCTATATACACACAGAGACACATGCACAAACACACATGTAACCATAAGTAAATGCAAAGAATCTATGCAATAATGACTGGCTTAATAGCCTAGTACTAGTTTAAGAGTATATGTGTGTATATATATGTGTGTGTGTGTGTGCGTGTGTGTATGACTTATATACACACATGTAGACATTATTTATATTTTTTGTATTACATATAGAAGTTGTATATGTAAATTTCATGATCTCATTGCCATTAGATTTGCTCTTTTTCCAAAAGGAGGCAATATATTTGCAATAATATGGATGGAACCAGAGGGGATTGGTTTCAGTAAAATGGGTCAGGAGAAAGACAACATTGGATGATATTACTCATATGTGGACTATTAAAAAAATGCAGAACAGGGCCCTCCCTGGTGGTGCAGTGGGTTAAAGCACAGTACTAAGAAGCTTAAGCCACTTCCACATGAGTTCGATTCCCGCCTGCCCCGGCACATGGCGTGGCAGACCTCTCCTGACCCGCCCGCTGCTCCCCTCAGCGGTGTACTTCGTCGATCTGCCTGTTCTGTACCCCACTCTGTCTCTGGTGAATCCTCTCACCCTCTGCATCTCTGGCCTGTACCCCAGTTCTATATGAATAAATAAATAAATCTTTTTTTAAAAAATACAGGAACAAAAGCAAAACAAACCATTGAAGACTAGCTGCACAACTGAGGCTACTAGAAGGGCAGGGAGGTAGAAGAAATGGGTAACTGCAAGGAAGCAGGCCCCAAATAGGGGGGCTCCATGGGCTGCGCAGGATTACTGGCAGTCCGGTGTCACTGCACATGCGCAGAGCTGTGAACCCATACAACTACAACGTGCATTGCTGTAAATCAACATTACCTCAATAAGTGTAAGTTTTAAAAGTGGGGGCAATAAAATTGTGGGCTCTAACCCAATTCTTATGATTTGATTACTACTTTAAATCTGACATTAAGACACAAGCTTACATTTAAAAAAATTCTGCATCTATAAAGATATTTTTGATAGCATGAGTGGCTATATCATTTATGTAAAAAGTGTTTGATGAGTTACAGAACAGCAATTAGTCTACCTGGATACCAGTCATTAAAAAGACTAAACTACTAATTGACAGTCTTCAAGGTTGCCAACTTTTGATTGACCAACTACCTAGACATTAGTTCTGAAATTGTTACCTTGCTATTGAAAGTCTCTACTTTGCAACTGGTAGTGTTTCTTGAGATAATTAAGTTCACAGGTAATTAGTCCCTCATTAGCTGTTAAGTAAATAGATTAATTTCTCATTTATCAGATTTCCACACAGAATTAGCCTTTCTGATATCATAAAACAAAGTTCTCTGTGTAGTTTTTAATAAGCTATGCATAAAAATCACTTTATACAACAGAATCCTCCTAGAACTTCATCCTGAATAAATAATATACAAAAAATTACAGTTTAATTCAAATAAAAGTTAAAAAAATTAAAAGCCAGCACTGCCCAGGACAGAATCACCATGCCACAGTGTGTTTGAGAAAACACAGCACATGTGCACTGCTATTTCAGCTAACCCACATCTGTAAATCCAGAGAGCTCATTGCCATGTGTCTTTCTAACTGAAAAGAAGCAAAAGACCACTGGCTGCCCTATGCCTTTTATAAAGAAATTATAAACAGGTTAGGCAGTAGGGCACATATGTAGGATCTATACATGAATGCTTCAGGGATGGATTTGGCCCAAAAAACTTCAGGTATCACAATAATCCCATATGTCCAATGAAATAGAGGACAGCTTTTACCAGGAAGGTTATTTTATACTAAAAAATGAGGTTGGGTAAGGGCAACTCAGGCAAGCATCCATAGTTTTAGTGTGTCCAGAATATTAAAAAAAAGATGCTAACAAATGTTCATTAAAGCCATAAATAATGTACTTAGGATCTCTAGAAACATACTATATCACTCTGTTATACCACATACAAGCACACAGGAATGCACACACATATATTCTCAGAAGTCAATATATCTTTCCAAAGTTGGATCCTTTATTATTAAACAATAAAGTGTTGGTTCACTTTATTGAGAGATTACTTCCCTTTCTCCTAGCTAGCTATGGCTTACTGAAATAGAGACTAAAGGTATCTGACATTTTGGAAAGAGTTGCGTAAGGGACCAGAATAAGAAAGAGAACTTGGAGAGAAACTCCTTTCAGTCTTTGTCTTCAACTTCACAGGATACAGGTGAAAAGAGTTCTTGAAATTTCTACTTTGTCTGTCTATAATAGAGCAGAACACTTAAGGATTTAGTAAAGAGCTCCAGAATAAACAGCACTCACTGCTTGGAGTAGCCTGTGTCTTCCTGAGAACTTCAGACAGCAGTAAAGAACTAAGGATCTTAGCACACAATTAACATTGTTGCAATTCATACACCAGTGTCCTTCCACCCACCCACTAACCCAATAAAATTGGGGTCCTGCTAGATGTAGGATGGTATACTGAGAAGTGAGAAAGATGGTTTAAACAAGAATCTTACCATCAAACATACAAGAAAATAGGGATAAGGAATTACAAACTACAATTCAAGAATAGCAATGATAAATACGAAAGAAAAAATACACAACTAAGATTATTGGGGTTCTTAAGAAGGAGAGATGACTTCCAGTTTGGGAATAGGACATGAATGGATACAATCCATGGAGAAGATAGCATTTGAACAACTGAAGCAAGGAAAGATCGTGTGTGCACACGTACACACATATGTATGCATGTAGTCACATATGGAAAGTTATGAAAGGAGGAAAGGGAAGACAAAACTGAAAAAGCATGTTAACTTATTCAGCATCTTTGAGAATTAATGTGTGAAAAGTAATATATTAGGTTCTGAGAATAAAGAAAAATATCAACTCCCCTCTATCATCACTATCGCCATCCACCAATGACAATGGTCTTAAGAAGTAAACATGTAAATAACTGAGCTATTCTACCATAAAACTCAGAAAAGTCAATAATGGCAGAATGATCATCGGGCACAGCAATGTCCTCTATCCCCCAGGAAGCTAACCTGGGAGCTCACTGTCAAGGGGACCCTTGAAGTAATACAACACCTGAACTATAAATATTTTAAATCCTGTATGACTTCCCAATTTAATTATTAATAGTTAATAATTATTTTAAAAATAATCAGTCTCTTAAAGATACATTTGATAGTGTGAGTGATATATTAGCCAGTGAAAGAAGTATTTGATGAATTACAGAACAGCAATTGGTCTACCTGGATACCACTCTTCAGAAAGACTAACTTGCCAATTTTTGGTTAACTACCTAGGTACCAGTTCTGCAATAATTAACTTGCCACTAAAGATGTCTCACTAGCAATTAGGGATATGAAGTAATCACTGCAAGCCCCTGTTGCTTCATATCTTACATGAGCAATTATTCAGAAGATGGAAGGAGAAACAGGAGCTATTTCCCAGTTAATTCTAAGATCATTTCCCCAAACACTATACCCTCAACTCTTCACCAACACTTTTCTTTTAAGGTTTATTTATTTAGACATACAATAACTGGGGTACAGGGCAGAGATGCAGGGGTGAGAGGATTCACCAGAAACAGAATGGGAAGCATAATAGGCAGATCTACTGAAATACTCTGCTGAGGGGAGCAGCCAGGCAAGACAGGAGAGGTCTGTCTGCCTTGCCATTTGGGTCAGCTCCCAGGCCTGTGATGTGCTGCAGTAGCTGCCGATAGCTTCATAATGCTATGCTTTAACCTGCTGCACCACCAGGGAGGGCCTTCACCAAAACTTTTAAAGCAAGGGAGTCAACTGCCTTTCCCAACACTAGAATTCAATTCCCCTCTTAGGACTTCTTTGTCTATTCAAATGCATTCCTAATTCCTTCTCTCCTCATTTAAGTGATACACTTTGAGAAGGTATCTAATACAGCATGTTGAAACTTGGTCTCACCCCCTAAGGACAGTCTACTGTTTGCTCAGAATCAACTCAGTATTCATTTACTTTAAACCGGTATGTTCTGTCTTCTGGTGAGGCATGACAATTTTGAAGTATTATTTTGTCCTTTAAGGTGTTAGAATCCTGTTCTTCATTCACCCCCTCCTACCTTTCCCTAACACCTCATTCATGATAGTGCACTTGTAAGAAATGCGTCCCTTTTATGGGAAATGCATAAAATTTATACATGGGTATGTTTATTGCTGCTTTATTTACAATTGGAAAGACATGGAAACAACCCAAATGCCCAAAAGTGGATGACTGGATTTAAAAGATGTGGTACCTATGCACAATGGAATATTATTCAGCAATCAAAAAAAAATAAACACATGCCTTTTGCAGTAACATGGATGGAGCTGGAAAAGATCATGCTTAGTAAAATAAGCCAGAAAGAAAAGGAAAAATACCAATAGTTTCACTCAAGGCAGGAGTATAACAGACCAGGAGAGGAAATAATAATAATGATGATCAGCTATATACCAGAGACATTTTATGGGGTTGGAGTGGGGAGTGGGATCAAAAACAGTGGGAGGAGGGAAATGCAATGCACTGGACTATGGTGATGGCACACGGGTGATTTTGTAATGGGAAGCCCACAGGGATTACAACTGAAATGGAAAAATGCACAAACTGATGTAAAAATAAACTATTATTTTAAAAAAGAAATAAAGTATGTATCAAAATAGAAGAAAATTTATACCTGGGTAATAAGCTCCAGTGTCTTCTCAAACAGATAAGTAATCTTGTCTGGTCATTTCAGTCAGTTTTAAGTAAAATATATTGACTTTTCTTTTATATATACACCAGATTCTGGTTGATTAGTAAGCAGTGTTTATAGTCATGGGCAATAATGTTTTTTTGTTTTTTTTTTAAAAGATTTATTTATTTGTTCATACAGAACTGGGGTACAGTAGGCACTAAGAAAATGTAGAATAAATGAATAAATAAAATTTTCACCTTTGTTCTAAAATATTTGTTGCTCTGCCCACATAGGAAGGATATTTTACATCAAGCACTACAGGTTCAGAGACTCACTCTAAGTTCCTACAGTCCGGAGAGAAGTAGGAAATTGAAAATTGAAATAAATTGGTTCCATATAACTTAGTAATATATTCTCTGGGGAGATCCAGCCTCTACATGGCTCAAAAGTGATAAGGGGGAACACTATTGGGAATACTAGGACATCAAAGCTCTCAGACATATAAAAGTGTGGTAACTATCACTTCCATATCCTTCCACATTCAAAGTTATTGCTAACATAGAGCTGTCAGGATCTTTACCATAAAGCAAAGGAAGGTAGTGTGGCAAACTGAAATTTGGTTTTGCAATTACCACAACTTTGAGAATTCACCCTATGCCATCTCATATCATAATGATTCGAAGTTTGGCCATGTTATAAGTTCTAGAAAAGACTGACTGGTTCCTTGGTGTTAAGAGCTGTCCTTATAGAATGTACCTTTCTTGGAATCCAGTCACCATGTTGCAAGTAAACTCAAGCAGCCCTGTGAAGAGACTCACATGAAGGATATTCAAGAATCCTAGGATCGAGCCCCAGTTGAGTTCCCAGCCAGAGGTCGGTATGAACTGCCAGTCATGAGAGTGAGGCCATCTGGCCCTTCCATACCCTAATCATACCCTGTAAAGGAGAACAGCCACACAGTTCACAGACCAACCAGACATTATTCACTGCTGTCGTAAGCCATTGAGTACTGGGGTAGTCTATCATACAGGACAATGAAAACAAGCAGGGGATTAAAGCGTTTTATGAAGTGAACTCAAAACCAGGTTGATACAGTTTGACCTTTGGAGTCCCCCAATACCTAAGAATATGGTTCAGTGGTTTTCAACTTGGTCTTTTCAAACCGTACATTGCTAGGCCCACTAAAGAAATTCTAATTCCAGAATAACCAGTAGAACTGGACATATTCTTTGTAAATAACTCCACTGGTGTATGCCCTATTTTAGAACTGTAAGGCTAGTTTCTACTTATGTGGCCTGTTGTTTCAAAGTAGACAATATTGTATGTGACTCTATATCCACCTTCAATACAAAGGATAACACCTTACCAAGAATCTGTTATAATCTGCCTATTTATGAAGCAATACTCTATCTAGGTACTCAATGATAAATGAGGCAGTGTTGGACTATGCCTCCAAAGCTGGAAAAAAAATTTCAACTCTATACATTTAAATTTCTAAAATGGCTGCAAGGTCAAGTTGAACACATAAGTGTCAACTAAGGATGTCAAGGGAGAGGTTCCTTACTAGGAGCAGAGGACAAAAGAAGGGAGGGTGACATAGGACTGTGTCATTGCCACAACGGCTCCTTTGTCCACCCTGGCTTCCCTGTAGTCAGAGGAAGGACAAGTCAGAGGAAGGACAAGTTGCGCAATATATATATAAACCCTGGGTGCGGATGAGGCAGGTCACGGGGAGCCAGAGGCAGGGGTGGCCCATTTTCCTCATCTGTTCAACAGAAGTCTGTGTGAGGAAACATGCTGACTTTTAATAATGTCAATCAAAGACAAACATCAGGGGAACAGGCATTGAAGTTATGAGGTCCAGGTGGTCCCCCCACAGGGAGATTCTCCCCTCATTGCCAACCTTGCAAAACCTGAACATGTGTTTATTAAAAGGATTTTTGATGTGTGATTCTAGCAAGAGGATGAGCAAAATTTCCTCAAGAAGAAGATGAACTTCAGAGGTCAAGACTCCCAATGTGAAGACCTTCCAATGATAATTTTAGAGAATTTAGGTTTGGCTTTATTAAAGAAGATAAAGGGTTTTCTTAAAAATAAATGTATTACTATGTCAGAAAACATGAGCTAGAGTAAAAGGATATTTAATTTCTCCTTCCTGCCTGGGCCTGTATTATTCAAGACTCTTTGAGGCAAGAAAATGAAAACAATTCAAAACCTACCTTAAGCATAAGTTTAGAGTTATTGGCTCTCCTTAGATGTTAAAGCAAACATCTAAGGATATTCTGACTTCAGCCTTATCTTGGTCCAGGTGCTCAAATAATTTTTCAAGAAGCTGCCTCTCTGTGTCTTGATTCAATTTTCCTCTGTGCTGGCTCCACTCTCAGATAGTGGCAGTATGGAATCTAGGAGCTCTAGACCATTTTTCTCTCTTCAAAAATCCTCCGCAGAGGCCCTCCCTGGTGGCGCAGCGGGTTAAAGCACAGCACTGAGAAGCTAAAGCCACTTCCGCGTGAGTTCAATCCCCGCCTGCCCCGGAGGAGATCCACATGGCATGGCAGACCTCTCCTTACCATCCGCTGCTCCCCTCAGCAGTATACTTCATTGATCTGCCTGTTCTGCTCCTGGCTCTGTCTCTGATGAATCCTCTCACCTTCCACATCTCTGGCCTGTACCCCAGTTCCATATGAATAAATAAATAAATCTTTAAAAAAAAAATCCTCTACAGAATTAGTTTCTCCTTTTCCAACTAATTCTAATAATTGAATCATCTTCTTTATGATTGGGTCACATGCCCTGAGTCAATCACTGTGGCTAGAAGAATGTAATTTTCTGACTGACCAACCCTGGATCATGGAACGAAGTCAGTTCCACCCAAGCAAAAACAGCTGATAATGAGTGTAAGCCTTTTCCCATTTAAAAAAAAAATCAAAGTATTTCCACTAGAAACATGATAAGTGGGTGCTGCCATGTAAATCTCTTCTTTGACTTAATGCAGAGAACTAGTTCTCTGTGAGGACAATTCACTCATTTTTGAGGAAGTGATTCTGTTTTTGAAAATAGTGATTGTACAGGCCTTGCCCACCTGCTAAAGCCCTCAGGTGTCAGCTCTATATCCTTCATGAGAAACAGTTTTTCATCCTTCCCTGACACCCACTTGTCATTCTGAAGGTGCCTGAAATCACTGATGCTCAATCAACTTCAACCTTAAAGGCCCAAACAGAACAGTCCAAGTACAATTTCTTTCTTCCGATGAAGTCAGTTAATCAAAGCGTGAGGATATTTGGTCTCAACTGTTACACTGGTTTCTTGCTATGTGCCTTGAAACTTAAACAACTATTAACTGCTTCAGCTTTTACAGACACTTTAAAAAAAAAAAAAGATTGAAAGTCCAAGATTTTTCAAAAAGACATTCTACTGAAATGAAAAACATTTCAAATACACTGTCATCACTCTTAAAAGTCTTCTCACCTGGGCCAAGGAACAATGTGAGCCAGATGAGTAAAAAGAATAATGCCAATTTTATTGATTTTTACCACCTCATACTCTTTTAAGGTCTGTGAAAAATATTTAACGCATGAGTAATATTTTTTATAATTTTCTTCAAATCTGCTCTACATCAAAAATAGTGTCTTGCGAGGTTTTTACCTAAACACTGAACAGAATACAAATGCTGGAATAGTTTGATTGATATTCATTATTCATCACTACTCATGGTATAAAAAAGTATCAGGAGATGAAATGAACAAAACTTTCCAATTCCCAGCTTGATGGTCAAGGTATTTCATAACCAAGTCAGAGTTCTGTTGTGCTCTCATGGTGTCATGGTATATGTAGCTGACGAACCAAAGAGCCAGTCCCTTCTTTATTCATTCTTCTTTTCTATCTTAGCTTCCATGTTGGCCCAACCCACAGCCCCAATTTGAACACAATCAGATAAATATTATATGATGTGAGCACTTGTATGCATTGTTAGAAATGCAGCAGCATGAAACAAGGTGTGAGTGAGGCCATACAAAAGGAAGCAATGGTGAGAAACCTTACCCATTCACCATTCGCTGGCCTCCAACCTAGAGAACCAGGAATACAGAGAAGAGATGGAAATGCAAAGGATTTCACTCTCAAATTAAATAGGTACCTGCCCCAGCGCAAACAGAAGACATGACCTCCCTCAGTCCTATAGCACTGGTGAAATACCCTAACTATCCTCTAGTGTTGTGGTTTTTAAATTATGTATGTATCATGGATTCCCCCAGATCCCACATGAAAGGAAATTACTTTCATGTCTGCATGTTATATGTGTGCCTACCATGTCATTTCCTGCCTTCTGTCCTCTCTTCCCAGCCAACATGCCAGAGAGGATTCAGAATCCAGTCTGCAGAAAGCGATGAAGAAAGTTTCTATAGTCCCAGAAAGTCTAATGAGCTGTGAGCTAGAACACAGAAAGAGCCATGGCCACATGAATCTAGTTTTTGTACCCCCACTTTGAGCCTCATTGCCAGTCTGGCTCTTTGTTTAGGTGACCTTTGGCCCCTGAAGTCAATGTTTGTCTTCTAAATGGTATTTCAACATTAACATCTGGTGATGTCCCCCAGCCTGACATTTGTGAAGCAGATGCTTCTAGTGGCCTGGAGTGTGCCTTCTGGCTCAATGCTTTCAATAATGCCCTCTGGCATTGATCTCTGTGGTACTTCTCCCCAGGTAAGAAAAGATATGCCACTAGGAAATGACTGAGAAAGAATACCTCAGGCCATCTGGAGATAATCTTGGAATATAAAACCCCAGAAGTTCTTGGATAAAGAAATGCCTAGAATTAGGGAGAAGGGAGAAAAAAATCAATCTCTTGAATTTTTTTAAGTACTTTAAATAATCTAGCAATTGAAGATTGAAAAACTGATACTTAATTTTAAATGTTTTCTTTATATGTTTCCTTCTCTCCATTCAGGGTCCTCTCTCTTAAAACTTTGAAGTAACAGAGATTAGAATCTGTTGTTGAGAAAACCAGACCCTCTTCCCCCTGTTCCTAATTGTCCTTCTATGCAAATACATAGGCACATACTTCATGGTGTTTAGTAATGCCCTCTTTCCAAAGTAGGATGACAGAGGACTTCAGTATTGCAGACAAGGCAGACATTCAGATATCCTACCTTTGGACAAAGATGTCTTTGAAAATTAAGGATTGCTCTGAGATTCCTAAGGAGCTTTCAAAAGTAACAAGTAGGACAATGAGAATTATTTATCTCAAATGGATGAAGATACAATAATGTACCTCATAGAGCTCTTACTTTATTACCACCAGTAGGTAGCAATATCTACACAACCACCTACAAACATGTAGTCTCTAGTTAAGAACACCACTTGGATGACATCTTGTTTTCAGCCTACTGAGATCCTGAGCAGAGAACTCAGCTAAACTGTACCCGGGCTTTTGCTCTGCTGGAACTGTGATATCACAAATGGGTGCTGCTTGAAGCTTCTGAAGTTTGTGATAACTCATTATACAGTAATAGAGAACTAGTACAAGAGAGTTGGATGGGAAAAATCTTAAATAGCTAAGATTCCACATTTTATTCCACCCAACTGAATACTTTGTGGAGCACTTGGATATAGTTCTTCATTGAGAATCAAAAGTTCAAGAGACAGATGAGAATGTTACTGCATCAAATACAAAGGGAGGAAAGGAGAAAGGGAAGGTGAAAGGGAAGGAGAAATGGAGGGAGAAGGAATGGAAGGAAGAAGGAAATAAACACAAGTACCTGTAATATGCCATGACCTCTAGTGACAGCCTTAAGTGTTTCAATATCATTATTTAAGTAGTTAGAGTTACTAACTGGTACTTTTTCAGTGCCAGAATTTCAGCTAGTGGCAATACTGGACTTAATCTGATGAACTAAAATAGAAAGTACACCAACAAAGCAAGGAAAGACAACAAATACCACTCACAATGTCTGACCGAGTACCTATAGCTCTCCAAGGAGATGCTATAAAAAGCAGGAGGATAAGCTAGACGCCATAATTAACCTATTTGGAAGATTCTGATGGCAATTTTGAATCAAGAGTTCAAAAAATCATGAACAGTTAGTAAGTAAATACAGTTCCCTCAGCTGGCCCCTTAAATGGACAGTGGGCAATTACATATGTGTAAATGTGGTTATGAAATATAGAGAGAGGGATATTTTAAAATATCAGTAACAACCTATTAGAGAGTCATGAATCAACAGCGAGGCATGTATTACAGCTACTACTAAAGTGAAGCCATTGTTGAAAGAATCATTTTAAAGAAAATGGATGTCTATTTGAAAGTGACAAATATAAATTACTCAAAGCAAATCAAGGTAGTGCAATAGATAGCATAGTGCTAAATGCTAAACAGCTAACCTCCAAAACTCACTGCCTAATTCAACAGAAGCTTATCTCTCACCCACAAAAAAATGTAACTGTCAAGAAAGGCAATAAGGTTATACTCTACACAATCCTTCAGAGATCCAGATGGAAAAGACTGAATTCAGCCACAGCTACAGAGGCTACATTAAATATCAATATATAATCTGCATGGGGAAGACTGAGGGTGAGAATCCTATAAGTAGATTGTCTAAGTTCAACCCTCCTTCCATAAACCAGAATTCAGACAACTGAACCCTGCTGGCTTCAGAGTAGATTGGGATAAATACCTAAACTCACTATGTCCCTATTCTCTGATCTCTTGCAAGTGTTTCCCTTTGGAAGAATCCAAGAATTAAGTTCATGGTAACAGAATCCAATTATTCAGTTTATAAAAGCCAACTTCCATGGCACAGGTCAGGGTGAAAAATGGCAGAAAACAAATTTAGAGAAACCACTGAAAAACATCCAGCACAGCAACATATTGGACTAATAAGCGTTAATCTTATTATTGAAAACACCGCACTTCCATGAAGAAAATGACTGAAGACGCTGTGAAAGAAGGACTAAGTCATTACATCATACTGTAGTTATCTTTGAATGGGGATTTTGAGTGTGGAAAGAACACAAGAGTAGAAGTCAGAAGAAATAACTTCTGGAACTGACTTTACATTAGTTCCAAAATCTTAAATAAATCACTCAACTTAATTGAGCCATGGTTTCATATCTGTAAAAATTTGTAATAATCATAATCTTGAAGTCAACAGACTTGATATGAGAGGCTCCACTGAAAGCACACACTTGAAGCACTTCATAAATTTTAAAATATGAGCCACAAATAAGACTGGTTTTGCATGTGTTGGTGGTATTGATGGTGCTCTTGTCACTGCTCAACTTATGGCCGTAGTCTGTAAGAAATTAGTGATACTAACTGAAACTGCCACTTTCCCATGACTTTTGTGTGAAATATGAACCAGAAATATGAGTAAATTTTAATGTAAAATTTTACCTCTCTGTGAAGACCTTCCTGTTGGTGTCTGGGTCTGTTGCAAAGAACATTTCCTTTTGTCTTTGGAGATCCTTCAAATTAAAGAAACTCACAAAGCTAAAGAAAACTATCCACAACAGAGCCAGGTAACTTCCTCTCAGAAATGAAATCCTAAACTATACACCCTCGATTCTCAATCTATAGAAGTCTGGAAATAAGGAAGGAGTAGAGAAAGGGTGAAGTTTTGAGGACTGCAGTGTTCATGGTGTAGTGTTTCCAAAGTTCCTCAAGGTAGCCCTTCCCCATTCCATCCCAAAGGGAACTGAAGAGGGTCTTGATGTTCAATGGAACACTGGGGACACCTACAGAAAATGAAGTCTACACTCTATTTTCTGGGCATTTTTTTCCCACCTCAGATTGTTGATCATAATTGACTGAGGTAGGAGTTGGAGTCAAGTAGGTGAAAAAAGAACTGAAAAGAGAAGTTGGAGTAGAGAATATAAAAACAGCAGTGAGGTAGTCTCAGCTTTTACCACTTGCTAGATCTATTAATTCTCGTACATCCTTACTGTGTCCAAGATAGAGAAGGACTCATTATACCACTGAAATATCAATTTGTATTGTCATTCAAGTCAAAGTGAGGAAGTTTCACCTCCAAAAATTCCTTAAAGAAAAATTGCTGATGGTGTATAAACTGATAAAAACCTCAACCCTCTGAGCTCATAGGCTGTCTTACTACAGTCATCAAGCCTTCTTTATCTCTGTATATAATATTCATTGTTGGTAAGTAAAAATAATCTTTTAATAATAAAACTTAATAATGAATAGCTACTACACATACTGCTCTGAGAATATTGCATATATAATCTCTTACCTCTCAAAACTATATAATCTGCATTTACAGGGCAAACAGGCTCAAAGAAATGAAACATCAGGCCTGTGTCTTGTATTTTACTAAATAGTGAAGTCATAATTCAAACGCAAGTCCATCTGTTTCCACGATGCCCTCTCCTCCCCTCTAGCTCTCCTTCCACCCCCCTTCCTACTTCCTTCCTGTCTTCTTGAATCAGCCCACCAAGAGAATGAGCCTTATATTCTTACTGCTGTGACAGATGTATTTAACTTTCAGATGGCACCTCTACTAGCTGCTGTCCAGATCCTCCCTGATAGAGGTCTTCTGGTTCCAGAGCCCTGGGCCTCACCTCACACCACCCAAATGTCCTGACTTTCTGTGGGATCAGAATCCTCTGAGGATGCTCTTGATATGGAGACTTCTGGGTCTTACCCACCTCCAGACATTCTGATTAACAGAATCTGGGAGACGACTCAAAGCGGCATCTCCTTTCAGTTATATTGAATTATAATTGACAAATAAAATTGTAATATATTTAAAGTGAAATCAAAATAAATAAAACAAAACTTAAGACACCAACCAGAAAGTACTTTGTAACAGGAGGGAAAGTCATTTTATAATCACAAGAGGCCCCCACCTTCCCCTGTCATATGGAAGTCTTTCTTAGCTACATTTTGAACCATTAACCTTGACTTAAACAAACCTTAGAAACCTAAAAATCTTTCTAATTTACTTACTAAATTTGGGACACTTTTTTTTCACATTTACTGATTTGAAGTTGAATTGTATTTAAAAATCTCTTGCAAAAAATACTAGCTTAAGCAAAAATACTGGAATTAATAAGAGAATTTCAAGGATAGTTTAATATATAAACTCAATAGCTCTTATTATAAATGGCAATAAATCCATATGAAGAAAAATACTGTATTCACAACATTGACAAATTTTTAATTATTATTTTTTAAAATTTATTTATTCATACAGAACTGGGGTACAAGCCAGAGATATGGAAGGTGAGAGGATTCACCAAGAACAGAGTGGGGAGCAGAACAGGCAGATCAACGAAGTGCACTGCTGAGGGGAGCAGCGGGGGGGGTCAGGAGAGGTCTGCCATGCCATGTGGTCACCTCCGGGGCAGGTGGGGATCGAACTCATGCAGAATTGGCCTAAGCTTCTCAGTGCAGTGCTTTAACCCGCTGCGCCATCAGGGAGGGCCCAACAAATTTTTAATTATTAAAGAATAAGTTGTAAAGAATGCCTCAAGACCAACATGACTAAAAATACAGTTTCTCAGAAGGACAAACAAGAATCTGGATAATTAGGCCCTCCCTGGTGGCACAGCGGGTTAAAGCACAGCACTGAGAAGCTTAAGCCACTTCTGCATGAGTTCGATCCCCGCCTGCCCCGAAGGAGATCCACATGGCATGGCAGACCTCTCCTGACCCGTCTGCTGCTCCCCTCAGCAGTGTACTTCATCTATCTGCCTGTTCTGCTTCCCACTCTGTCTCTGGTGAATCCTCTTACCCTCCACATCTCTGGCTTGTACCCCAGTTCGTATGAATAAATAAATAAATCTTAAAAAAAAAGAATCTGCATAATTAGAAAGATATTTTTACAAGCAAAGACTTAACACAAAAATGTGACTTCTCTCCAAATTTATGTACAAATTAATTTCAACTAAAATCTTAACAGGTTTTTAATTTTAATTGGATAAAAAAAATTATCAAAGTATAGAGCCCCATGGACTTGCTTCCCAGAAAAGCTGATAAAATTGTTTTTTTAAAAAATTAAAGTCTCTGGCAATAAGCAATATGAAGATACAGCAAACAAAGAAACATCTACTCAAGAAAATGCATTAAATATGTTAATAACTAAGAGAGTATGGTGCTTGAATCAAAACTCTTCCCTCCTCAGCAAAACAAACTGCTCCAGAACCAGGTAGTCAGGAACACGGAAGCTCTTTTCCCCAGAGCTCCTGCTCATAGAGCTATCTTTCCCCTAGAGGTAGAAGAAGTTCACATTTCTCATCCTTCACCTAGCTATTGCTTCTGAGGCTAAATTCTGGAAGAGTGCACCCCAAAAGGAGGAATTTTCTTCTATCCATCCCACTAAGGGGTGAATTGTTGGTATATGAGTTATATTTCAATAAAGATTTTTTTCTGCAAAGACTAAGTGGAAAAATATACATCCAAGAATAAGCAAGAAACCTATGAGGAACACATGATTCCCAGGAAAATGGGAATGTAAAAAAGGCCACTATAACCTAGTCAACACAGTATAAGCAAGGGATAAACATATTTGAACTGAGATGCAGAAATAAATCCCCAGGTTGAGAATTTAATATATGACAATGGCAATGCTATTTCAGGTAGATAAATTATTTTGGCAATAGTGTGTAGACAACTGTGTAAGATATCTGGAAGTAAAAAGACATCCTATATTATTGGCAATAATAAATTCCAAATATATTAAAGTTTAAATGGAAAAAAAACAAAATTACAATATTATCCAGGAGACCCCATATACAACTCAAGATTATGGAGGCTATAGGTACCACTACAAGCCCTGATGATCTAACAGGAAAAAATAGAACTATATTCTGCATGGTGAAGGACACCACAGGCTTATAATAGACAAGAGTCACAGAATAGCATATCTCAAAAATCAACAAGCATAATAAATTCTTACATTCAACAGTTGTCATAGATACACAATCAAAGGAGAAATAAGGGGCATCATTTATATCTCTCAAAAAAGAGAAACTTTAATGGAAAGGTAGCATATCTTACCTAAGGTTACTGAAGAAAGGAATGTACTCATACTTTGCTGATGAAAATGTTATGGCCTTTTACTAAAACAGTCTGGCAAAACCTATTCAAACTAAATAAACATATACCAGTTTGCCTCAGTAATTCCATTTCTTGGAAGCTATCAAAAGCACCAACATAAAAGGAATATATGAGAATGTTGGTGTTTGTTTGTTTGTTTGTTTGTTTTGTAGTGAATACAAGAAGCAAGGAACCCAGGTAAATTCTCATCATAAGTATAAAATAAATTATAATACATGAATATCATGAGTTAAGTATGTACCAGGTGACTTAGAGGAATTTCTACAAGATATTCTGAGAGAAGCAAGACACAGAAAATGAGATACAATGTGCTTCCTAGTTTTTATTTTTAAATGATCGAAAACCACACAGGAATAAACAAATTACATGTGTATGTGTCTTCATTTGATTAGAAAGTCATGAAGAAATGATATGGAAGTTACACAGGTCAAAAACAAGGATTATGAGGAAGAGGGATTTGGGTAAAAAGAGAGAAATAATAAAAGAGAACATACCAATGAAATATATATGTAACATCCTCACATTTATACACAGCATTTATTCAAATAGTGTAATTTTAAATCTCTTTTTTGAGAGATATAAATGATGCTGTAGAAATGCTAAATTCTCTCAGGACATGGCTCCTAAGGGCTAGAAAGATGACTACAAAGCAAAACTGTCCGCGGCTGCATGTTCAACATGTGCACTTATCTCCATGCCGTCCAAGTCAGGTGCCTTTTGTCAGTGTCACCTAGACCTCGCCTCTTTTGAACTTTCTTACCCTTCGTGTCTGAAATTAGACTTAGCAGCCTCTATCCTTGATTTAGTTTTCACCCATCTCTTCACCAAAGCTGACTGCTCGCCTCTCCTGCCTTCCCAGCAGCTGGTCCTCATTAAAGCTGCTCTCTTCTCGCTCTCTACTTACTTCATCAAAGCTCTTCTCCCTAGGCTTCTCGTCTACCAGCAACTTCTTTTGTAGTCAGATTTCACACAAGTAAATTAGTCTGTTTTCATTACCTACTTATGACTTTTAAAGTTTGATTTCCAGCCTAAATTTTTCTTCCTAGTCTCTGTCCCCTATTTCAATTGCCCACACACCATTTCCATCAAGGTATTTCACAGCACTTGGGAGTTGGAAAGCCTCATTTGACTCGAAGCCACCAGACAGACTGGGTGGCTTAAACAACAGATATTTATTTTCTGAGACTGAAAGGTGAAGATCAAGGTTTGGTTTCTTCAGAGGATGCTCCTTGACTTGCAGATAACTGCCACATGTCTTCACATGGCCTTTCTAGAGCTCACGAGCCTCCCTGGTGTTTTTTCCTTACGAGCAGCCCCCTCTTAATGGACTAAAGCCCCACCCTAATGGTCTCAGTTTAACTTAATCACTTCTTTGAAGCCTCTGTCTCCAAACGCAGTCACATTCTGAGGTTATGAAGGTTAGGATTTCAATATATTAATTGGGGGAATTAATATTCCCCCAACAACACAGAATCCATTATTCCCATTGGAAATAGTAAACAGGCTTCTCCTCCTTTATTTACCACAGAAGGAGGTGTCCACCCAGGGTCCAGAGCTAGAAACTTTACAGTTACCTTTGGCCCCCCTTTCCTGTCCCCTTACTTCAACCCCACCACCTATTCAGTAAATGCGGCCCCCAAGTCT
Source organism: Condylura cristata (assembly GCF_000260355.1). Taxonomy (NCBI): domain Eukaryota; kingdom Metazoa; phylum Chordata; class Mammalia; order Eulipotyphla; family Talpidae; genus Condylura; species Condylura cristata. The sequence goes on along the minus strand of NW_004567114.1, from coordinate 35,705,969 downwards.
CCATGACCACTGCCACAGAGATGACTCCCATCATCACTGTAACAACTGCACCCCACTTCCCAGCACTTACTGCCCATTCAATCTGGCTGCTACTCTGCCATGAGAACAGTCTTTCCTCCATTTAAAACACACAAATCAGGCCACACTCTATTCAGAAACTTCTACCCTCTACTGTTCACAGGGGAAAACCAGTTCCTTTATGGAAACACCAAGGTTTGCCTGCTACCTGTCCCCAATCTAGGGCTTCACCTTACCTTCTAGCCCTCTATGTACCTACAGTATTGAATGTATTTACCCTAATAATATCATGCTCTCTCCTTCTTGCCTTACTAAATCTGTTCCTTGTCCATAAAGTTCCATTCCTTCTCTTTCCCCTCAGACAAAGTTTTAGTCGCTCTTCAAGGTCCAGATCTAAGTCTTTTTTGTCATTCCCTCTAGTCATTCCCTCTTCTAAACCCCATAGATAAACTCCTGTTTTATCTAACTTATACACATTTATTCGACTATTGTAACTTTTCAGCTTACTTTCCTTCTTTCCCACCAGCCTACAGATGTCTCAAAGAGACATCTATTTACCTGACTCATTAAGTATTTATCCCAGTAGTAATTCACTCAGCCAGTGTCCCATTGTTTCCACATGTCTGAAGTAGAACTCACTGCCATTGGTTTTGTGTAGGTCCTCCCAAAGTTCACGATCCTGTCAAGGCCACCACCATGTCTCTTGGTTAAACAGTATGCAAATTTTGGACTCCTCTTGATTTCATCTCTGCCTTAGCCCAAATCCACAGAAAACTACTTCTGGACAGGATTTCCTAAATACCACCTTGAAAGAGTTATTGTAGTAAATCCCTAATGCCTGAGGAACTGATTTCAACTCTTCATTCTGGCACTCAGTGAAGTAAAACTGCTAATCTGCTCTCACTTCCTGTGGCTCCACATCACAAACATCACATTTCTTGCCAAGATCTCTCCTTTCCCATATCCCCTTCATTCACTTATTCCATATTTACTGGGAGCCCACTCTATGGCAAAGCACTCTGGAGTACTATGTGATAAAACAGAAAAAAGGCAAGGTGCATGTCTTTACAGAAGCCAATTTTAAGCATAAACTTATTATGCTTAAAAAACAGCTAAGAGGCTGGGTAAGAAATGCAGATTCCTGGGCCCTCCCCAGTGGCACAATGGGTTAAAGTGCAGCACTGCAAAGCAAGATGCGGCTCAGTGCAAGTTCAATCCCCAGTCAGTAAAGTGACCCACATGGCTCAGCAGGCCTCTGCTGACTCACCCACTGCTCCCCTCAGCAGTGTACTTCATCACTTTGCCTGTTTTGCTCCCCACTCTGACTCTGGTGAATCCTCTCACCATCCCTGCACCTATGTCTGTACCCCAGTTCTGTATGGATAAATAAATAAATATTTTTTTTTAATGAAGATTCCTATACTATATCCAGCCCCCTGCCCAAAGGTTAATTTTTGTAGATCTGGCGTGGGTCCCAAACATGTCAAGTTTACAAATATCTAGGCAACTCTAAAGGCCCCTGCTTTGAAGGAAATTGCTATAAACTGACAATTACAGTAAGCATAAAAGACACGCATGAAGCAAACAGAAACTACAGTAGAATCACTGCGCTTGAAGGGTAATCACATTAACTACATTAACAAGATGACTAGAGGGACTGGAAAGAAGGTGACTTCCACAAAGAAGGGACACTGTGCACAGCAAGTTTGAAAGCCTGGGAACAGTTAGAGTGCTGAAAATAACTCAGTAAGCTTGGATCAGAATGTAATGGGAAGGGACGGGAGATTAGCAACACAGCTGAACATCCAATATGGACTGGTCCTCAAAACCCCAGGCTTAAGCAAGGGAGTGACAGAATCAGACTCATGTCAGAAAGACCCATCTGGAGAACGGATTGTTGGAAGGAAATTCTAGGGGACGGGGGGGAGAAAAAAACTTGAGACAACTGACACCATCCAAACCAAAAGTATAATAAAATCTAAGACAAAGACTCTTTTGCTCATATTCTCTGTAATCTCTTCAGAAAAATGGTCCTGAAATCATTCCAAGGTTAGGGGCTCCTCCCACAGCCATACTAGGTCCCTTCCACATGCCTCACCCAAGCCCAGAGATTCCTCCAGAAGGGCAATGGAAGGGAAAAAGAGTGGTGACGGTGCTAGACTCATAGCAAAGGTGAGAAGTCACATCAGACACTCCTCGAACAGGTGAAAATCTATGCCACTGTGTGCCCGTTCTACAGCAGAGGTGTTCAGATGTAGGGAACACCGGGCTTTTGGTCACATCTTTTTCAGTAAGACTCTGCTTGCTTGTTCGTTGGGCTTGATTTTATTTTTCTCAACTAATATGCACACATGTTTTAAAAACAAAGCAAATGGTATTAAGAAGTTTATAATGAAGAACAGCAGCAGTCTTGCCTGTCTTCTGTCTTATTCCCCCTTCCAATTATCCTTAGACAATTACTTTTAACTATTTTAGTTGTTTCTTCTGGTACTTTGCTCCTAATTTCTCTTTTTGTTTCTTTATCTCTGGTTTTATACAATTGCATCATGCTATGATTAGGTATTATTTTGTTCATGGTATATGTACATGTACATACTCACGTGCATCATGCATCTGGAGCTTCCTGTATCTATGGGTTTATAATTTTGATCCACATCAGAAAATTTTAACTATTATACCTTCACATATATTTATGAAACTGCAATTACAGCTCTATGACTTCTTGTAGCTGTTCCCAGACATGCTGTTCTTTTTCTGTCTTTTCCCTCTTTGTTTCATTTAGATAGCTTTGATCTGTAAATCATCAGTTCAGGCTCACTAATCTTTTATTCTGTTAATCCCATCCAGTAGTTTTCATCTTAGACTTAATTTTCACCTATGGAAGTCCAATTTTGTTTTTTTTAAATAGTTCACATTAGCTCTAACAAGTTCATTTTTTTCTTCCAGCTCCCTGAACAAATGGAGTCATAACCCTTTTAATGTCCTTGTCTACCAATTCTGTGTTAACTATCATGTCTAGATTGTTTTTGATTGACTAATCTCCTAATTATGATTTATCTCTTAGATATAAGCTAATTGTTAGTAAGATTTTCCTCCTGCTTTCTATGCTGGTAATTTCTACTTGGACTCCAGATTTTGTGACTATTACCATTCTGGCTGATGAAGATTTTTATATTCCTAGAAATTTTCTTAAATTTGGTTCTAAAGTTGTCCAGTTACTTAAAACAATTTAATCCTTTCAGTCTCACTTTCAAGCTTTATTAGGAGCAATATTTGGTCTAGACACAACTCTCTCGACAACTCACTACACTTCTGAATAACCTCCCAAGTGTTTTGGGAATTCCCAAGATTCCCACTCTGGCTGGTAGAAACAGAAACTATTCTTGGTAAACTATTCTCCATAAACTCTAAACACTGCTCTCTCCTTCTCTTTTCCTAACCTTGCTTTTTTCTCACATGTAAAAGCTTATCAGCACCCAGCTCAGGAGTGAAGGGGACTGACTCCTTTGCAGGCCTCTTTCTATGCAGCTTTCTTCTCTCTGGTTCTCTGGGTTCTCTGCCATGAGAACTCAAGCTTCCCTGGCCTCCCTCCCCAGCAATATCTTCTCAGCTTGGGGAGTGAAACAGGGCTGTCCCTCCCTGTGCCAAGATCTCACCTGTCTCATGGCAATAAACCTGGGCAATCATAATCCTTGTTCCAGTTAGTTCCTGTTTCTCAGCGTTCAGTGTCTTTCTCTGCCTGCTTCCCAATGTTTTGAAATGCATTTTTTCACAGTATCCAGTTTTTTGTTTTAGTGGCAGGGTCAATCTAATCACTAGTATTACCTATCTAGAAACAAAAGCTGGAGTCCACATTTCCAAATGAAAGGCTTATGTTGATATTCTTTGCCTTGCAAATTCACAGTGATCCTGTTGCCCTCCTGGCTTACTGCATGGCTTGGCTGGCATTGAGGATGGCCTTCGCCCACTCCCCGTGGGGTTCTCGTTTAGCTACTCCCTTGGGGGTCTGGGACACCTCCTCCAGGACTCTCCTAAGAACAAAAGCTCTTCTAGTCTGGAAACCTGCAGCTTTACATACTAAAAATATTCTATTGCTTATTTGATAATTTCCTCTCTAGAACCTATAGAAGTCCTATACTTGACATTCTGAAGGGGTGCTCTGATTTTATATTGTTTATCCCCCATGTTTCATTTCTTTGTAGTTATTTTCTGCTTTCTATCTGCTGGTCTTTCATTATTAATTTTATATTTATTTACTTTTTAATATCCAGGAACCCTTTCTTAATAATACCTAATAATAGCAAATTGGTCGAAGCCAGGCTTTGTCTGATTTAATCATCACTTCATTTCCTCACCAAAGAGGCAGGTAATATTTTATCCTATTTTGCAGGGAAACTGTGAACCAGAGATGTTAACTAACTTCCCCAAAGTTATACAGCTAGTATAATACTTATAATACTCTGCTATTTTTTCATTTTTTAAACAATTTTTTTGAAGATTTATTTATTTATACACACAGAACTGGGGTACAGGCCAGAGGTGAAGGGCAATGAGAGGATTCACCAGAGACAGAATGGGGAGCAGAACAGGCAGATCGACGAAGTACACTGCTGAGGGAAGCAGCGGGCGGGTCAGGAGAGGTCTGCCACGCCATGTGGTCATCTCCGGGGCAGGCAGGAATCAAGCTCATGCTGCAGTGGCTTTTGCTTCTTGGTGCTGTGCTTCAACCTGCTCGCCACCTGGAAGTGCCCTTTTCTAACAATTTTTTTTTAAAGATTTATTTATTTATGCATACAAAACTAAGATACAGGCCAGAGGTGCCGGAGCAATGAGGGGATTCACCACAGCCAGAGTGGGGAGCAGAACAGGCAGATCAGTGAAATACACTGTTAAGGGGAGCAGCAGGCGAGACATGAGAGGTCTGCTGTGCCAGATGGGTCACCTCTGGGGCGGGGATTGAACCCACATGGAAACGGCCACAGCCAGCTTCACAGTGCTGTGCTTTAACCCTCTGCTATTTTGTCAACTATTTTCTGTTTTACAAAGGTTATGATATTGTCTCATTTCTCTGGAAATATATAACTTGTGGACTGAAATCTTTATTTTATTTTTTTTAAGTTTTTTTAAAAAAAAGTTTTATTTTTTTTCTTGCTCTGATTCTTATTTTAGATCTCACTTTCCCTCCCCACTAGTACATCGATGTGTTCACTGACCAGGAAGCACCTCTGAACTATGGTACCCAGATTTTGTACTGGCATTTCATTAAATAGTATTGATTAAATTAGTGCCTATGTGGCAGAACTCATTCTCAGATTCCCTTCCTGTCCCCAGAGGTCTGATTGGCCCAAAGTTCCAACTCTCTAATCCTGTGCTTGACATTTCCAATGACCAGCCCCATTCTGAAATTACCTGGGTGTTCACAATGAGGTGCCTTATTAGTATCAGAAAAAAGACACCTATGTCTTAGGGTGCCCAGGGTTTTTGAAGCTGTGCTGGGAACTGGTGACATACTTATCATACTTATATTCTCTGTTTTTCATAATTTTAATTTTTCCTAACTACAAATGACTCATGTGCTATGCTTTTTGCCCTTAGACTTAGTATCAGTTTCATTCTTTTACTTCCCGTATAACAAAACTGGGCAGAAAAGGTAGGTTTCTTCTCTGTGTTTACTGCAAGTCCTTCTCACAATAGAATAATCATTGTGATTATTAATTTCTATTAATTAATTGCATGGCCTTGGAAAAGTGACTTTATTGTTCTAGACTTTAGTATATTGACTACAAAATAGGGCATTAATTAGAACTAAGGATATCAGACAAATATCACCAGTTCCAAGACTCTTTCCACACTTCTTGCAGACTTCACTAACTGACCTGACCTGCCCTCTAAGTTATTCTCAGAACAGCACAAAGTCAGTCCTGACCAATAGATTAAAGTCAGAGAAAGAAGCTGATGCGTATTTGACATCCTAGGACAAAGATACTATAGTACCTTCTAGTTTTAAAATTTCACGTGATTCTAGTTAAATATTAGTCAGAAGACAAAGTGAAAATCTTGTGAGTTATTATAGCTATTTAGAAACAAGTAAAAATTTACCAAGCATCAAAGTAGTACTGGTTATTAATTTGGGGGGAGGGGCGGAAATCTGTGAAGTCATCATAGCTTATTAAATCTAGTGTTAGGAGTAGCTAGCATTGTTATGGAGTTGAAAAGAGTCAGAATGAAATAAGGAAGGAAAGAGTTATGCTTTATAGAGTTTCTTACTTTTCACAGAAAAATAGTATAGAGAAGGAATTACATAACGAGGATCTCCAGGACTTTAACTTCAACCATAGGAAAAAACAGGTTTGTCACCTGAGTGAGTGTGTGGGCCACAGGTCTGCAGAACCCACAGAGAAAACTACGGTAATTTCAAATCTAAGGGTTAAAAAATGGTATGTCATAGATTTTTGCTTATCATCTAAATATTCGGATTTAATGTTCACTTAGTCTTCCAAGGATACCTGATAAAAGAGCTACTTTTAAAAACGTTTTTATTTGATTGAATAATTTGCCTACATATGGGAGAAAAAACCTAGAGTACAAACTAGATAGAAACAGTTCACAAAGATTAAGCCAGAAAAAGTAGATATTATGATAACAAGAGCAGCAACAAGAGAAGCAGGTGGATCTTAAAACAAGCAAGAAAAAAAGGCTCCCGGCCCTCCCTGGTGACGTAGTGGGTTAAAGCACAGCACTAAGAATCGAAAGCCACTTCAGCATGAGTTCGATCTCCGCCTGCCCCGGAGGTGACCACATGGCACGGCAGACTTCTCCTGACCCGCCCGCTACTCCCCTCAGCAGTGCACTTTGCCCATCTGCCTATTCTGCTCCCCACTCTGTCTCTGGTGAATCCTCTCACCACACCTGAGCCTCTGGCCTGTACCCCAGTTCTGTATGCATATATAAATAAATCTTTAAAAAAAAGAAAAAAGAAAAAAAGGCTCCCAATTCCTGTACTGTTGAGAGGAAAATAGTGGTTTTACATTCTTCCTTCCCCTTTGGCACAACTGCTCAAAGATGTCATGACACCAGGATGCTTCTCGCTGCCGGCAGAGAAGAGTGGGCTACAGATATCCACCCCAACTTCTCTCTTTACAGACAGGGCTGGCGCAACTTGGCAGGATAGAAAGAAGAAGGAACTATGAACAGAAGACTCTTTAATAACCTTCCTGTTCCCTCTCCCTTAGGAGGGAAGAACTAAAGGTTATCATCTGTTTGACAAGATCATTTGCCTTTGCAAAACGAAATGGGCTGAGGAATCCAGAAGCCGCTTCTTTGATTTTAACTCAAATTGGGACATGGAAAGAAGGGCTGGAAGAGTCTAAGCGACATTTTTCCAGATAAGACTCAGGAAACTGACATATGACAGAGAGAGAGTTAGAAGCTCTTTTCAGGAATGAGGAGTACACATTGCAGCAGACCATCCTCAAATTTGAGTCCCTTGAAAGTCCCATTTCTCTAGCAGATAGTCTCATCAAAAGGAAACGCCCCTGTTCCAACATTTCTACAACCAGTTTTGAAAAGGTAAAAGGAGAAAGAGAAATTCTTTGTATACTTCCCATGAGGTCCTATTCATATGTATAGCCTTCTTAAGGATTAAGATGATTCCTGTTCATGCTTGCTGACGTATATCCAAGATTATCCTGCTAAATCTCCGGAAATGCCAAGTGGGAAACAGATGACAATTGTTCTCTTAAAAGATCTTTGTTTGACTGTATGACTGTAATGACTTGTTGGGCTCCTACGAGTGCCAGTCTGAGGATAGCAATGCAAGGAGGCAGAAAGCAAACCTCTGCAAAGCAGCTGACAAGGGTCAGCCCCCAGAACCCAGGGGCTGGTCTGGCAGCCAAGTGCTGACACAGGACGCCAAAACTAAGGCCAGATGGACCAGCAGCCAAGGGCAGAGCCAGATTGTGAGCCCTCAGCCCAGAACCAAGCAGAAGTTTCAGCAATTAGGGCCAACGGTGCCTATAGCTGGATTCAGGACTGCAGAGGGAATCAGCCCTCTTGGCACAGGAGAACGGGAGGCAGAGCTGCCAGCCGGTCCTCATGAAGAGCCATGGCTACACGTACATACCCAGTGTAGCACAAGGCCAACGTCTGGCTGCCTGGGACTTCACCAGCCCCAGTCCCTCATTGTACAGGGCTCCCCCTCAGTCTTACAGGGGAATCTGGACTCCCTATCTGAGCAGCCTGTGTGACCCAATCCTCCCTCCCAGAAGTATGCACCCTTTGTAAGCTGTCACGCAGCGTCGGGGTGCCCAGAATCAGCAGGATGTCCAGCTCCCTGTGGTAGCTTGCACTGCCGTGATCTGCACCGGAAGTCCTGATCTCCCGGCTAGCATTACCCAGGGAAGAAGGGGGTTTTCAGCTTGAAGACACTCTTACAGGTCCACTCTTGCCTTTCTGGTATAAAGATTGAGTCCTTAGAGAACAAACAAAAGCATTTATTAAAATAAATGTACTTTCACTGGTGATGTTTCTTAACTTCTGTTCTATCAACTTCTTCTAACGGATTTTGTAATGGAATAGCCAAAATAACATTAATAAACTGTACAGTCATTAAATCTGCTTAAAAGCATTTGTTTTCATTATTGTACAAAGCCAACTGACAGGAATGCAAAATTGGGAGCAAGAGCCAAAAGAAGCTTAAGGATTTATTTTAAATCTACAACCTGACCCAAGGACCTGGAGAGTAACAACTGCCACAGGTTCACTGCCGTCCTGGGCGGCATCAGAGAAAAGGCCTCAAGACAACAACAGAGCAGGAGGAAGTATTTTTAATTCATCTTCTTAGAGACATGGATTCTGAAAGAACTTGTTTTCCAAATGCCCTCAAGTTAACTTGACAGAGTTCAGCAATAGGGAACAGTAATTCTGATGAAGGTTCTGAACGGGAAGGTGGGGAGCACACACCAAAATCAGGCTGCTGAGTTGGACTCTCTAGGATGGCATCCAGGGAAGTGAACCCCTTTAAGCTTCCATGTCCCTGTGCATACAATGGGGGTATAACACTAATCGAGCACATCTACTTTACCAGGCTCTGTTCAAACACTTTCCCTATTTCCACTCAATCTTTGTTAACAACCCTAAGCTGTACAGCCCACATTAACCCATCTAATCCTCACAATTACCCTACAAGGTAAGTTCTATGACTTTCTCGGTTTTCAAATGGGGAAACTGAGGCACAGGGAGGTTAAACCTCACCATAAGATTGCCTCTCATGTAGTAAATATTCAATAAATACAGCTATTGTTCTTCACATTAAGGATTTCATAAAACAGAGAAAAACATACACTATTTAGTCTCTTTCTTAGTTCCGAGTTCTCAGGTAAATATGCTGTACGCCAGCTACCTTTTGACTAAGTCTGTCTCCTGTTTCCCACAGAAGCAAACATGTGCACACACATTTTCCCATGCACATGCTCTCAAGTTCACCACATACACCCTGCCGAGTCCCGGAAACTTTCTGGCAATCTTGGACAAACATGAGATTCAGAAGAGATGCTCTGACTCACCAAAAGTCTTAGGTGGCCAGTTTAGCTTGATCCTTTTGTGTCCTGCTTGCTTTAATGAACAAATTTCAGCGCTTTTTTGACTTTCAAAGTGTTAAAAATACTTGCTGGATTCTTTTTCTTAACCAGCAGCTATGTGACAACTGGTGATGTTTCAGCCTTTCTCTTACACCTGCCCACAATGCAGCAGGAGCTGACAGGGTGGGCTCCTGGGATGGTCACGTGTTTTCAGACAAGGGAACTGACACTGGTTCAGGCAGAACATCACACATAAATACGTTGTAGTAAGAGCAGGAGACCTTGGCAGAGACCTGGTTAACACCCTCCAGAGATCTTGAAGGGGCTTCCCAGATGTCCCTCTACCACAGGGGCCCTTGAGTTGAGATCTCCTTGTCCAGTGTGGTTTTCTTTCTACTGTACTTCACACTGGCTCAGCCTACTACATTATCTATTTAAAAAAAAGTGTGCATTTCTCCTTTGCCTCCTAGCATTTCCCCCCCCCCATGGGAACAGAGGAGCCCAACAATGTGATGGGAAGAAGAAAGAACAATAGAGAACAGGCTAATAGTATTCTTAAAGGATGCTTAGCCATGAATCTTAGGGGAAAAGGATGTTGCCTCTTAAGCTAAAAAGAAAAATGCCAAATCTCTGAAACCTAGTCAGATTCCCACAACTGTCCTTAATGAGAAAGTATAGAAATCATTCAGGTAGTGAATAAGTCTTTCCAGAACGTTCTTCACGAGCAGGCACAAAACTTCAATCCTTAAAAATTAAATCTTTCTTCTGTGCTTGTGGCTCCTTTAACTGAACGATTCACAGATGGACTGCAGAGCCCTGCATGTGTCTGGACCTTCAAGGATGGGGAGCAGAGTGCTGCTTCCTGCACCATCTGGTTCACTGTTCCCAGCTCCAGCCTAGACTCCCACTCCAGCCGAGTAATCAGAAGAAATCAGAAGAACACCTCAGGGAAAAGAATCTAGGACGCAGACTTAACTTCCTCTAAGGAGGATCAAACACTGAAGACTGTTCCTTTTCAAGTTTTATTAATCCTGGTTCATAATTTCCACCACATCATTAGTCATTTCCTATTTCTGAAGGGCTGGCAGCAGTCACCAAGGCATCAGGCAGTAAAGGGCCAGATAACTGTGCCACCTGTGTGCCGTATTGACAGTTACCCACAACCGCATCTGGGTGAGAGGCTAATGTGCTTTTTCTAAAAGGCAATGCATTTAGAAGTGCAGCCCAGTTTTTGATCTCTTGCTAAATACTTTTATCCACATCATCTCCCCATCTGGGCCTGGAAGTCATCATGTGACCTGCGGTACTTTGAAAGGAAAGCAGCAAAAGTAACAACAGCAAATCTGCCATAACCGTGGAGCAGGGTGAGTTCAAACCCTTCCCGTGAAAGGGAGGGAGTCCTTGTCTCTAACAGGGAAAACTGTAGAAGCTGACATCGAAAGAATGGAAAGTGACAGGAATGATGTCCAGCAAGACCCCTTTTACAAAAACAAACAGACGAAATACAATTTGCAAACAACTTCAACTCTGGCTCGTAAGACTAATTCCACGTTGATAATAGCAGAGAAGTAACCACACAGTTAAGGGACATTTCAATATCCTGTTAACCTAAGGTCAGAGGGTCTACCCAGTACAAAGCCCCTCAGGAGACCCACGGGACAGACAGGCAAGGTGCTGGGGGCAGGGTTCTATCTCCAGCACAAACATAGCAAACTGGATACAAACTTTAGTTCTGGGCTAACAACAGAAAAGGTACCTATGGCAGCTTTGCTAACCCAGCCCTTTGCAGAAGATTCTGAGAGGTACAATACCCAGAAACTTCCAAGTCCTGCATTTTAGTTACAGTCAACTTCCTATGCCAGTGACTGTAAAGGAAACACAATAAGGGTTCACTTGGGGATATTTTAATTTTTAAAAGGCTAACCCCTAATACCTGGCCTCAAACAGCATTTCCATCTGGATAATCCCAAGTCCTTTGCCAAAAGTTGTATAATCGGGCCCTCCCTGGTGGCGCAGCGGGTTAAAGCACAGCACTAAGAAGCTAAAGCCACTTCAGCATGAGTTCAATCCCCGCCTGCCCTGGAGGTGACCCTCATGGCGCGGCAGACCTCTCCTGACCCGCCCGCTGCTCCCCTCAGCAGTGTACTTCATTGATCTGCCTATTCTGTTCCCCACTCTGTCTCTGGTGAATCCTCTCACTGCCCCTTCACCTCTGGCCTGTACCCAAGTTCTGTCTGCATAAATAAATAAATCTTAAAAAAAAAAAAAAAAAGATTGGGTAATCACATCCCTACAAAGCAAAGAAGGATCTTCCCAAACTTAATTGCCTCTCTCATGAAAGAAAGACAATTCAAAGACAGCAAATTAAGGGGGACACATAGCTTTTCTCCTTGCTACCATCCCAAACAGAATTTTCCTCCTCTCTCAGAGTTCTCCAGCCTGGAGTATCATTCTGAGTATTAGAACTCAGCCAGCACAAGTGTTCATGTAGGGAAAAAAATCTCTTCCACCCTTGTCTAGCTACTGTAGTAATGGTAGATTGTGAAAATGCAATTCCACAAGGTGCACTATAGGAACAGGAGTGAAAAAGTTGGGGACTTTGAATGCCTCATTACCAATGTCATGGTGAAAAATGCAGCAATACACTATTCATTACATTTTGAGGAGGCTATTCCACATATCTGGCCTCTTGATCTCTCACATGCTTCTTGTAAATGACTAAATTTTCAGATTGGAGATTTTCCCTTTTGATTACATACATAAATACATACAGACAGTATCCCAGCCTTTGAATTTGGGATGAAATAAAATTTAGATAGAATTTTAAATCCTCAGTTTTTACTCTTATTTTTCCCCCTCTGGATTATATGTGGTGGTCAATCCATTTTGTCAAAATACCTGTTGATAATTATCCTCTAGTCAGACAAAAGGTCTAAAAGATCTTAACAGCACTCGTGTTTGCAAAACACACCAATAGTCAAGAGTGAACCCTTAATTCCTTTTTATTACAATATAACCCATTAAATTCTTATCAGACCTCTCATTTCCCTGTCCATATCCTCTCCAGAAAATCAGGTATCAAGGGCTAACTCTCCTACTTCGCCATTTAAAAGTAAATCAGCCTCAGTTAAGACAGCCTTCTGAGGAGCTGAGAGTTCCAGCCTCAGTGAGATTAATCCGAATGACTCACTAGGTTTGCATGACGAAAGGACCAGCTTCACAGATCCCGATAGGCCTGATGTTTACTCACAAGGCCTCTAAATCACTCTGGCAGAGTTATTAGGGCTTTAGCTTCCCTGCTTCCAAGCCTCCCCTCCCTGTCTCTCCCACCCTTGCTACAACTGTTGTGGTAGGTGAAACCAGTGTTGATTTTTATCTGCATGGCAACCTCAAGCTCCCACAGGTTCCAAACTGATCAAGTGGCCTTCAAAAATGTCCCCACTTCTTTAAAAGGCTAAGCCAAGCTCTGTATGATGGAGACAGAAAACAATCCCTTATCATGTCGGAAGTAATACTTGTGGTTATCTTAGGCAATGGTAATCATATCATACACTTTATCTGTGAGTGGCTTTTTCCTTCCAGGGGTAGGAATAGAAACTTCTTCTTCTTCATAATGAGCACTATTCAAACTCCAGCAGGCTCACTCTGCTTTTGGCGACATGCCATTTCCTACATAAGCACATAATCATCTCAAAAAATGTAGCATGGCAGAGAACAGGTATAAGTATTTTCTGAAAATGAGATTTGGAACAGGGATGTCTGTGTTAGGGCATTTTGGGCCTACAGAGTTAATACGAACTTGCAGTTGGTGCCAACCCACTTAATCCAACAGAGCCTTGTGCCGGGGTTCAGGCGACAGGGCCCAGGAAGCAATACAAGCTTTTTCCCTTGTCAGCGCTCCCACACCAGAAGGCAAAGCCCTCTGCTGTTTAATTCATCCTCTTTCTTTCTGACAGATACTGTGGCTGTCAGCACACTGCATCAAAACATATGCGCCATCAGATTCTTAGTACTAGAGAAATCTTGAAAATAAAATTCACAAACAGCATCATTTATGGACTAACTATCTAGACAGGCAGCCGTCTTTTTTTGGGCTCATCAGGCATGCAAAACACCACAGCATTAGGGACACACATCAGCGGGGCCTAATAGGTCAAGCCCTTCAGAGATTGTCTATAAGAACACATTTTCAGGAGTGAAGGAAAACGAAGTTTCCTTTTTCAAGAGGTAGACATTTCCATCTTTGTCAGACTGGAAACCTAGAGCTGGTGCCAGGGGCCCTGTGAGTTTAGCAAATACTGGCATAGAACAATGAAGGGCTAAGGGTTTGGGTTTTCCTCACGCTTTCACCCAGGGATGTAGCCCACTGCCCCTTGCCTGCTTCCACACACTAGTTTCTCACTGCAATTTTTGTTCCTGGTTCTACACTAACGATGTAATACAAATGCAAGAGCCTAGAAGTAAAATGAGCCCATTTGCCAAACTCTAGATACAGTTTCACTACAGTGGATTAATGTTGCTAAGGGTGAAACAAAGCATGTTCATACCTAGGACAGTTGCATTTTGTAGCTCCTTCATTGGGCCTGTGTCTGCCTTCTTGTAACATTAGTACGTTACATAACAATATTCTATACAATCCAAAAATAACCCAAACTCCTTGTTCTGCTTCAGAAAACAAGTATGAGAATCAAACCTGTACAGTTTGACTAAGGCATACAGTTCCTAGCAAAACCTACGGAAGTGTTTGTGGAATATTTCTGCAATGTGTAAAACTTTTCTATTAGATTTCTACATAATATAAAATAATCTTTATCCAATATAGCTGTCAATTATTAAATATGTGCAGGGCTTAGAGACCAGATCATCGAAACATATAAAGTGCTGTCATGAAAGGCAATCTCAGTCTGTTGTCAGCCTCCACTGAGTAGGTAAGAAGCAGAAAAATTAAATACATTGGAAAATTAGATAAAAAGAACTTCATGACAATGAAAAATGTTAAATATTGAACCTACAACAAATACCCTAAATTTCTTCTTCAAGAAACCCTAATCTGGGGTTGCCTTGTATGGCTTAAGATTGTTTTCAAGAGACATGAGGAATGATTTCAGATTGCTTACTGAAGTTTGGAGCTTCGATCAACATATACACCTGCATAGGGTTGTCTGTTAAGGAATTCACAGTCAGCGGCTAACCCTGGAGAACAGATTTGATAGCTCTAAGTTTAACACTCATAAACATAATATATGCACTTTTCTCTAAATGACAAGATGTCTGCAATAACCACGCTAAGACCAAAAGTGGCATAATGCAGGCTGATGAGAAAACAGATTAATACCAAAAGGATTTCTGATCTAGAGAGAAGTAGAAAAGGCAAAGGGGCTTCTGAAAATAAAAGTTATTTGTTCCTAACGCCTGCTTCTTTGCTTCAAGCTAGTTCTTAAGAAAGAAGCTGCTTCCTTCCCTAACCATATAAAACGATCCCCGAAGTTATTTATAGTGCTCATGGCCCAGAGGCATCACTCGGTTCCCCCACCACAAGCCCAACCATGTGTTACTATATTAAAAAATGTGAAAAAGTAATTATGGGGTATGGGAGCCAGTGTCTGCAGACACAACCTGCCAAAGAGGAAGTGACAGGAAACTTATGCTCCTCATTGCTGCTCAAGCACTGCCCAGGCTCCAGGCTCAGAAGAAAGCAATCTGTTCCAAGAAATAAGAGAGGAGTCTGCCCTGGTGAATCAGAAATATCCCTATTCCTGAATATACAGTAAACTGGTTTCCATTCCCAGGTCCCCTCAGTTGGTCAGACTTTCCAGTCACGTGGCGAGACCACTCATGGCATCCTCCCATGACAGCTCAGCCAGCTGCCTGCCTCAGCTCCTGCTGGCCTGACTAGATTGGGCCATGTAAGGTTCTGGACCTGCGGGAGAGCTGGAGACCACCCTTGCTTCCTTGCCCTCACGTAGAATTTTATGTACCACTGATGCTAACTTGTGGACCATCATCCGTATGTTCACAACCCCCTCAGTTCTTCTCTCGGAAGATGGAATCCATCACTTTTGGGAGACCAAAGCTTTCTACCCTTTACAGCAAAGAGAAAAAGTATTCCAAATACCTGCCCCCCAGAGAGTGGAAATGCATCAGAGAGAGAAACATTTATTAAGAGAAATTATATTTCCTCCTCAGGATCTCTGATAGTCTACCTGTGGTCTAAACTACAACTGGCATTTCCTCCTGATGTCTCAGGAAAAAAAGAGACCATCTCTCATAACAGGTCATCCTGAAAATTCTTGCTATCTCAGGAAAGCCTCAAGTAAATATTTGTTGACATTTCTGACTTCAAGCAGATTACCTAAATGCTTCATTACAAGAACTCCAAGAAAACAAAACCTTATTCAAAAGTGTCTTTTAAAAACGAATTTATAGAAATCTCTTGATTTTTTTATACCCAAGAAAAGAGTTGAGAAATCATTTAAACAATGTTTTAAAGGAAAAAAAGGCACAGAAAACAAAAAATGCAGAGGCCAAAGAGGGCTAGGAAAATGTCTTCACTACCTTATTACTATAACTAAATAAACTGAATTAACTTGTTTCACTCATGAATAATAGTCTATGGGCATGAAATGCAGCTTAATATTATAAACACATCAGGCTTGAGTTCTCATTGTACATTCTGCAGTTTTAGAATGTGAGTGAATGCTGATTTCTAAAATTCCCTGAAAGTCTTCCCTGCAAGTTGGTGTTTCAACTCAGGGCAATAGCCTATATAGAGACTTTAAACAGATATCAGTTGATACAGCTGAAAAAAAGACTAAAATCAGGGTTGGGGGGGGGGGTCTTATAAGGCAGATCCATGGCAGCCTTCCACAGGCAGAAACTGGTTTATAGCTTTCTGAGATGCCCTGTTGACCTCTCAAAGATCTGTAAAGGAGCTTACGTTATCTCATTATCCCAGTTTTCCCCCTTTCATCTTTGCCTCCTAAATCCTTTTCTTCACCACTGTAGTATCCACAGTGCCACCTGCTGGTTGTAAGAAGTATGCCCATGACTCTCAGTTCTTTGGGGATTTTGTTAATTAAAATCAATCAATAACAGCTAGAAAAGCCATAGGAACATACCCTTCAGACATAATAAAAAAATTATGACATGCATAAGATACCAATTCATGGAGACTAACATGATCCCATATATTTTCCTGAGGCAAAGACACTGCTATTTTAAGGAAATATATAGTTAACTAACATTCAGCAAATTTGCTTCATTCGGGTTGACAATAGGTCTCTGTGAAAGAATATTTTTAAAAGTGATGAACAAAATTATATCAAAAAATTTCAAAATTCTACATTTTCTTGTACCCACCAATTCTGGGTGCCCCTGCTCTCTTTCTGAGAGAAAGGTATGAGACCTGCTATCATAATTACTTAGGAATAACGTTTTAAGTTAGTCTCTTGATTTTATTTCACAACAATTCCTTCTCCACCGAAAGTTAAAGCCCTTCCCCCACCCCCACCTGAAATGTGCGGGCCAGACACACAAATGATAGGCACCAGAGCATCCACTGGCATGTGTGAATGCCATGCTCCTCCTCCCACTCCCTTTCGAAAGGTTC
Organism: Condylura cristata; assembly: GCF_000260355.1. Lineage (NCBI taxonomy): Eukaryota > Metazoa > Chordata > Mammalia > Eulipotyphla > Talpidae > Condylura > Condylura cristata. The sequence goes on along the minus strand of NW_004567114.1, from coordinate 35,688,764 downwards.
AGCTATTTTCCATGTGTCAACAATCTGCCATTTGCATCCCAGGCCTTAACTAGGCAAAAGATAAGACTGGATAACCTTTAGAACCTGCAACTAATGAATATGAATGAG
>NW_004567114.1:35658807-35688246 GCF_000260355.1 Condylura cristata | reverse complement strand
ATCTGCCTGTTCTGCTCCCCACTCTGTCTCTGGTGAATCCTATCACCCTTCACATCTCTGGCCTGTACCCCAGTTCTCTATGAATAAATAAATAAATCTTTAAAAATAAATAAATAAAGGTGCTGCAAGAAGCTTCTGACTGTAAATGGAGAGCAAGACCTATATCCAAGTCCGGAGGCATCAACACCTTCAGAGAGTTCTGAGTCAACCATTACTTGGAATGATTTTATCAGGTCCAATGATTCAAAAGTGTATTTCTGACCCAAGTAAAATGTTTGCTGAGGAATAATTTTAAAGAAATCTCTGTATTTATTAATTTAAGATTTCTTTGGAGAGTGGTTTGATTTCTTTCTCCACACCTCTTCTCAGTTAAAGTTAGAGCTGGAAACTACAGATATAAGACAGATTACAATGTAATATGCCGGTTTGAGAGCATTTCTGTGCTAGCTAGCATTTTTTCTTAATTCCGTTTGCGTTTACTCTCTTCTTTCTAAAACTATAAGTTGGACCCTTTCATTTTCCCACCTCTACCAAATCTAGGACTTGTCACATGTTCTTTTTTTAAGCCTATAAAATTGGAAATAATTTCTGTCAAGTTAGCAAAACTCTAACCAGCCCCTTAGCTCTGCAATTAAAGTGATTTTTTCATCTGAGTATAACCCTGGCATGAGGTAGAATTTTAAGAGTTCTATATAATTCTATTTTGATCTATGAGTTTCCTTTATGCACATATTTTTATACTCAACACAATTTGTACTCAACACAATTTTATACAAAACACAATTTTACATTCTCATTATGCATCCTAGAATAATTTAGATTATTCTAGGAAATCTTAGTCAAATTAACTTCAGCAGTCATTATTAAAGGGAAAAGTGAATTTGGGATCTCCCCTCAAAACCAAGCAATTGTCTAGAAAGTGGGGGGGGGGAGGTAGGGATGGAAGCACCAGCATTTTATTTCTTTTAATGTGAATAATCACATGAAACAAGCTGAGCATGTGGTAGAGCCAGACAAAGTCAAATATACAAAACTTCAAGTAAGGAATGTTGTATTTCAGGCATTATTCTTATGTCATTGCTGCTTCCCAAAAATGCTCAAAGCTCCAACATTTGTTTGCTTCATAGAGGATTCTCTGCTCGATCGAGGAAGACCTTAGGAGCAGTACACTTAGCACTCAGCAGTTATTTGACCTATTTTACTAATGTGTTTGGGAAGGAGGTTAATTAACAGTGGATGGCTGTATCCTTAAGCTTAATTTTTCCAACAGCCCTGCTCATAAAAGGAAAAATTGAGTATGTATTGAAGGAAGCAAGCAATTAAGTTGCACAAATAGTGAGCTCATTGAACTGCAGCTGACTTCTATCATGTCAAAGAACAACTAAACACAGAAGCAATAAAAAGATTGTTGCCACGACCACCACTGAGAACCCACTGGCAATAAAGATGAATAACTTCCTACTTGAAGATTACTTGATTAAAGCTCTTTAGAAACCAAATGTTACACATAGGCATAAATGGAGCAAAATATTTTAATGCGTGCTTGGCAGGTTCAGAAACATTTTATAGTCAATTTTAAATGAAGGTTTATACAACAACAGTAAACTCCACTTAAAACAGCCCTTTCCAACTGCTGTTCTTGCAAGCAAGCGCTAGCGTTCCTGAGGAAGGCTTGAACCATACTGTGGGATAAAAAGTCCCATACCTAACTGAGAAAGGGGAGGGCCAATGGGGAGCCGAATTCCACAGGCCTGGGTTCTCTGAAACCAAACCCAAGAGCAGAGCCAGAGAAGCCCATTCAGATGGCTGTGACCCTTGAAGACAAGTAAACAGACTCCCTGGAGCAATAACCAGGAAATCTCTCTCTCCCCAGCAATCTTCTGCTCCCCTTCCCACTCCCAAAGCTCCGAAAGGTCAAGTTTTAGCCCAAGCTGCCCTTCAAGAAAGCATACTCACATCTAGGAGTTCAATGCAAGTTGGCATCAGAACTGGCTCCCAGGACTATCAGTGTCAGCGAGGTGGGATGGGCATGATTTGACAAGGAAAATGTGTCTGACAGAGGACTGAGCTCTCAACTTACAAGTGTCTGTGGCATGTCTGGAGAATATCAACTCCTTTGAGGGCTGAACCCCAGCACTCACCTACTGTTTTTAAAGGGTTCAACATAGAGAATGAAAGAAGATTTAAAAAAAAAAAGATTTTGCCAGTAAGAGTTGCTTAGAAGCTAACACAAGATGCTGATGATAACAAATTGTTCTCTGCGTTGCTGCCCTCTAACTTACTGCTGTGGCAAATGAAAGCCAGCCTGTTGCAAACAAGCCAGTGTGCCACACGTGTCTATTCTTTCTCCATTATCTTCCTCTCTAAAATGGGAAGGGCATGAAAATGTTTTTCTTCAGACTGTTGCCCTTCCACTTAGGCTTTAAGGGGGGCATAACCCTATAAAGAGATTCTGATGAGCAGCTGTCCCCCCCCACCACAACCACCACCAGTCTTTCCTCCCTACTCAGAAATGTTGCTGTGAGTTCCTCCAGGGCTTGTTTCTTTTTATTCCACGGAGTCTCCATCAACATGCTGGGTACATGGTAGGTGTTTAATACATGCTATTGGGTTACAACAATCCTGATTTAAAGGTTTATTTTATCTTAATCATTCCTGCTGCAATAATCAAAGATACCAAAACTGGAGAAGCATTTTATGTCAGAGCTTGGAAGAGGGTGGGGGGCAGGAAAGAAAGGAATCATAATGTTCTTAATTTTCTCAAGTAGGAAATGGGACCCAAAATGGTCTGAATATAAAGCACAAAGTACTTAAGTCTGCAACTTACTTACATAGATTCACCATTAAACACTGTTTTATGTGTTTAAAGTGACCCAGAGCTGAATTTGCTGTGATTTTTAGACATTTTATTTGATTTGCAAGCCAAAGTCACATTGCATGCAACTCTCCAAATGATCTTAATCAGATGCAAAGCTGATCTCCTCTCCACCTTTCAAGAGGACTGGCACTGTCTACTTGGGAAGAGTCAGAATGTTTATGTAAATTACACTTTACTTCTAGGGAGAAAGCACAGTGGTGCAGTCTCTCCCTTCAGTTAGTTTCTCCACCTTGAAGCTTAGAAGTCCACGCTCTCCACTAAGACTCTGACACTGATGTACATGCAGAGCAGGAAGGAGGGTGGAGAAAGTTACCACCGTCCAGAGACAGAAACCTTCTGCTCTCTGGAAACCACCCCCCACCCCCGGTCTTAGATTCACTATCCAAATTCCAAAGACCAAGACGAACCCCTCCACCCCCGTATTACCAGAGCAAGAAAAATGCCTAGGAAAGCCCACGGTTTCCTTCTTCTTCTTAGAGGAAAGGAAGCAGTAGTGGTAGCAGATGGCCATTTGCAGCCATCACTTCCTCGGGGGTTGGTGTTCATTTCCACCCACTGGGATGGGGTCTGGAAACTTCATAACCGGCAGATCAGGATGCAGGAATCTATCTTGGCTCCAATTCTGGCTGTATAACAACTAGTGCCGTCTCTAACTCTGAGACTACTGTAAGCATTAGTAAGAATTTCAAGTTATCTCATCCTTAACAGTTAGGTCCCAAAGTCTATCTTGAGTAAGGCTGAAGATAATACTCAGAAGTACTAGGAGATTGTGGGGTAGAACAGAAATACGGTCAGAAGTGATCGACGGCAAATATACTTTTCTAGCTCTCATTTGGGGAGTGTTGAGGTCCTAAATCAAACACAAAATAAGATGTGATCCCAATAACAGAATCTAGAATAAATGGTTGTAACAAGATTGTTGTTGAAAAAAAAAATGGGGTGTATAGTCAAATATGTTAAAAACATCCATGTCAGTACTCATCGGTTGTTCTCCCTCAAACCACCTTCTCCTAAATTTCTTTATCTCAGTTCAAAGTATTTATCAACGCTACAGACATCTATGGACCCCACCACATCCAATTCTAGACTCAGAATGTCCTTTGGATTATTCTTTCTTCTATCCTACATCACATCTTCCATACCTGGATTTTTGTAATTGCTCCCCACTGGGTCCACTGTCACCATTTGCTTTCTCTCTGCTCCAAGTCCTCTCTCACATTCCTGATAGTTATCTTTCTAAGGTATAGTTATAATTGTGGTACAGCCTCTCAATCCAAAAACTATTACTAACTTTCTGGGTTTTTTAAAGAATGAAGTCCAAACTCCTGGCATAGTATTCAAGGCCCCTAACAAAACTGTTCTATACTTCAAAAGTTACCTGTCACTTTATCCTCACACACAGCTATTCCTCTAACTAGAACAGATTCATCTCCTTCTGTAGATCATAGAGCCTAAATAAGACAGGTATCTCCTATCTGGTTCTTTTACTGAATTAAGTAATACAGAAATTACAAATTTCCACTAAAAACTGAACTATGAAAAAGACTCATGATCAAGAAGGACTTAGAGGGTATGATGATAACTTGAAAAACTCCACCCCTGAAGTCCTTTAACAAGTTTTTTTTTTTTATAAAAGAATAGAAATGGCCTAATCAGGTGCCTCCCAACATTTCTGTATTCACACATACTTGCAAAGGTTTGACTCTGCTGAGAACTGCCCCCCTCATCAGATGGAGAAGGCATCTCTTCTTCCAGCAATACAGACTTAAATGACAAATTTTAAAGAGTTCAATTAACACTCAGTAGGGAAATATCACAAAAAAATTATATCTATAAATACGATTTACACACGTTAGGTACTATTTCATTTAAACAGCACTACACACAGATATCTACTGATATCTTAATAAAACAAATCTCAAATTCATATTTTTTGCCATCATTCCAACAAGGAAAAAAAAAACCAGAACTAAAACTATCTCTTTAGCCTTACTGGCTTTAAGTATTGAAATTCCCTGTTACACAGAAATCTGAGACAGGATTATTGCAGTTCTCATTCTCACATGGAATGAAAATATGAACTCAAACTTCCAAAAGAAAACCATAATTTTCCAACATCTTCTCATATGAATCTTGCCTCTCCTCTGAAACTTTTGAGTCAACTCTTCCTGAGATGAATCATGTTAAGAAATGAATCTCTTAATTGCACCATATAAGTTAAACAGTAAGCCATGACCTCATCACCCTGGGCATAATAAAAGGGCAGAGACACTCAGGCATTTCAACAACATCTTAATTCCGGCACTGTTCTGGTTTATTATAAAGCAGGCCTGTGTGCAGGAAGACATTTTTTAAAATGCTTTTATCTCCGTTTTGCATGTTAGCAGATCTTTTGGTCTCATATCTCTGCAGATAGAGGTCCCAACTGTGCAAGAGCCAAGCAAGCAGTTCAATGAATTTACTTAAGAAGTAAACCAATCCAGTCCTGAAAATGGCACAGGGACTCAAGAAGAGCCAGAAGTAGCAGGACCTTAAACTACACAATACAACACAAGCTCAAGTCAAAAATTTAAAAAAATAAATAAAACCCAAAAATGGACAAATAGCTGAATGCCATAGCAATAGAGAGGCAGCCAAAGGAAGCTGGTATATTTGAGCTAGAGAAGAAATAGGACTGAAAAACAATACCACATTCCTTGGGTATTATATCACTTTCTGAGTCTTGATTTACCATGAAGTTCTCCTTCTAGTGATGCCTCGTAGCATTTTTACATTACTGGACAAGTACTGGCAGATTCCATCTATACATAGAAACTCTATATAGTACATCCCACATAAACACAAATTAACTGTCTCCTCTTAACCTAGTACCAATGATTGAGTATCCCTAAGATTATGGCACAATGAGAGAATACATTCTTTGAGTAATTTTGCAAGAAAGGGAATTATATACTGGTGGCATATCTACAATACCTCCAAATATAGATATTTCATAAAGTTGCTATTTTTAACCTATAAAAAAATCACAAAAATACATTTAACTTGTTGAAGAGAAGGGAAAATGCCCCAGCATAAGCTGGAGGTATAGAGAAGGAGCCCCCAGCAGAATCAGCGTATTCGATAATTCAGTAATTCCAGAACCTCAAACACTCACCTACAATGAATGTTCTTCCTTTGAGTCATTTCCTAGCCATGTAGTTCTATTGTTTCAAGTGTTTTTAGATGGGCTATTGATTGCAAAATGCTACAAGCTTGCTATTTTGCATTTCACTGCTTCTCACCCTCAGAATCTGTACCAATGGGCCTTCTGTTCTGAGTGCCCCAGTTGGAACTACACCTTCACCTTTAGTTTGAGCTCACAGGAGCAAGTGGCAAAACTGACAGGCACACAGAATCCTGAGTTCATGATGTCACTCATACTGTATCCCAAAGTTAAGATGGGTCCCAAAATCTTGGTTTCACCATCTATAAAAAAGAAATAGCCACTTTTTTTTTTTTTTAGGGTTAGGAGATTCAGTAGCTATGAAGCAGGATTTATCACAAATGCACTAACATCTATAGAAAGATACTTGGGTAACAGTTAGATATAGAAGTTATGAGAACTGTCCACAAAAAGTTAAGCAGACTGTTAGCTGAGACCAGGGAGCTTCTACTTCACAATCAGGATGAAATCCTTTCTGTGGCTGTCAATAATATCAAGCTACAGTGTTTGTGATGGATATGGTCTTGAAATTACTAAAATTAAGAACGATGTTTTGCTCTGTCAACTGTGACATGTATTATTTGCAGCAATGTTTTCTTCTGTGAGAAAAGAGAAACACAGTGGGAGTAGGGACTATGTAAAATCTTGGTGCAAGTACCCTGGAAGAGCTCATTTCTGAGAACAGTCTGGCACCTTTAGAAGATAATAGCATTGTCTCAATACTCCTGAACTCCATGCAGTTGGTGGAGTTATGTTATATATCATTTAACAAAAGCACTGACCCAAGGGCAACATAAACACATCAAACTTTTTTTTTCCTTCCACTTATTCAATGCTGAACAGCAGCAAAAAAGTGGGAAAAGGAGTTTCAATTTCCCAGGGTCCCCATCCTGATAAGAAAGTTTCCCTTTACAAAGTAGGAATGGGGAAAAGCATGTGCATTTGTACAATTTCCAAGACCCTTCAGAATTCCCTAAGTAGAAAACAGTATGTTCAGAAAAATTAAAAACAAAACAAAACAGCAAAAGTTGAATTTTACTTCCCTACATTGGTTGTATTCCTAAAGGAATGGAGGAATGAGAAGGTGAGACAAAGATTAATCATTCATAATGGAGCTAATAATCCATAAATTACTGACATGCAGGATTTTTTTTTCATCAAACTTATATACGTAAGAAAACTATATACATAAAAGGCATCAGGGACTGAGAAGTTCTTGTTTCTGTTTTTACTGTTTACAAAGCAACCTTGAGCAGCCCTAGGTTTATCTTTGCCACTGTGCTTGCTGACTTGTCCGTGTTTAGATCTGCCTTGTCCATGTTTAGATCAAGTTTTGATACTTGCTTCTTTAGTTGACCACAAAAAGGCAGCTGGCCCAAAGAAGCCAGAATGCGAGAGAGGAGGTGCAGGCCTAATCAAGTCATCTGAGAGGCCTTGTTGTGCTCATCCTTCGTAAACAATAAGGCATGTCAGCGTCCCTGGTTGCTATCATTGCTGACAGTTCTCTAAAGACCAGTAAGTGTTGAATTCTTTAAAGCTGGATTGCGCCCCCTGAGAGAAATGATAGTGTGAGATGAGGGGGACTCATGGATATCTGAGTACCTTGGGAAAAGAGAAGAATTGAGGCTTTTCACTCAGCAACCTAATGAAAACTAGACAAATAGTCTTGCGTTTAATATATAGTTTCCACCAATTCATGCTTCTTTTGTTAGGAACAATTCTAGCCTGTATAGAAAAAGGGAGTTAGATATAAAGAAATAATTTCTCATTGACAAGGGAGCTTCAGTCTCTGCTTCAGGTAAAGCAATGCTCATGAAAGGATAAGAGAGAGAGTTTATATTGGTAAATTTCCATTGCTCAACTATTTCACTGCTTCCCAACTTCATAGACCCCAAAATTTATGTCCTTGCACAAGTAATCAAATGCAAAAGGACAGAACTAAATAATCCATCTGGGATAGCCAGGGCTATATGCAAAACCCAAAGACTAAAATACAAGTCTTTAAGGAATATGAATAAGAAACTGTGGCAAAGAAGGGAAAATTTGAAAATAACTTACAAAAGCAGCATCTAGTACTAAGGAATAATGAACTAAAGAACATTACCATGCTCTGCCTTAAAATCCACAAGGTATCTTTTGAATAGGATCCACTTGTATAAGTAACTAGATATGAAAAAAATATCAACTCACACCATTATTCGACATTTCTAACCTCAGACTCCAAAAATGTGCAAAATGAAGGCCAAATTCTTTTTATGGAAACTGACATACTGAATTAGAATAAACTCCACATCATTTTGCAAGGATTCTTAAACTAGAGTCTGAAGTTAGTGATGTTTCAGAGAAAGGGAAATTCATTTTCCATTGTTTCTATTTTCTCTTTCCAAGGAAGATTTCCTAAAAGTATTTGCTTCATTAAATGCTCTAAAATGCTTGAGAGGAGAACATGTCTTAGATTCACTTGTAAAAATAGGTTCCAAAACCTTGAAAAGGCTCATCCTTTCAAGATCAAATTCATCCTTGAACTAAGGTTCATCTCTACAAATAAAAACAAAACCGACTGTTTTATTAATCTAGTAGTATTTAACTTGGATTTTTACTGGTTTCTAAATAATAAATACTATTTGATGGTACAGAATCACAGGTTATTCTTCCCGAATTCTTCTTTCATCCTCTTTACCCTTCTTGAATTGAAACAACCTTCTCCTATCTTATACAGCTTCATTCAGCATCTGAACCACAGAATATGGAGAACAATTTAAGGGGGAAATTGCAAAATTCTATGAACTAAATAAAGTTACCACCATTTCCCTACCTTTACTATAAGCAGAAAGCTAAAGACCTATTGGCATGCACCAGACAGACACTGCTGAGCAACTTTCCTAAGAGCAAATGGTAAAAAATAAAATAAAATGAAAAAGATTTGCCTGTCATGGGAGTTGGTCAATAAAATGCAACAGTGTTTATTACAACATTTAAAGTCTGTGATTAAGAACACCAAAAGGCCTAAACTAGAAAGGTTTTCAGCCTGTAATTTTCCTGCAGTCCTGGCCTGTACTTCCTTATGAGTTAGCTCAGCAGGGCTTTTTTTCCATGTCCATCATCAGCTTGTAATTATTGCCATTCTCAAAGCTATGCCAGATGGGTCTTTAGAAGCAGGCATGCAGCTTGTTTATGAGAGAAAGAGCTGTAATATTACTCTACACAGAGACCTATCTGGTCCTACTCAAAGAGCCCTGCCCCTCCTCCCCAACAGCCCTCTCCCCCTACAAGCCCTCTCCCTCTTCTGTTCTCTCTTCCTCTCATAGTCAACCCTCTCAGTTTCAGTTCCCTGTCCCAGGTAAATGAATGGTGAAGGGCTGGGACCATGGGAGCCCAGAGATATCTGTATCTTAAAGCATTTGGCCAGATTGTCACCTTTCCCATTCACACATGGAAATGAGGCCAACACCCTGGAGAAAAACCAACTGTGGACTCTTTCCCTTTCACATTCTAGTGCAGTACTTTATTTAAAAGACTAGAGCTCCAAGTGTAACTCTCAGAATACAGCTAGACAGAGATAACCTTCTATTGCTCTTCTCTGGAAGTTCCTCATTGGTTGAAATGAAATTCAAGCAAGAGTCACAAGGACAAACCTTTTACTCCTTTGCCTGGTAGGAAGGATAAACATTTGTAAGAAGGTTGAGGTCAAGGAGCTGTGCTGAGCAACATGGGAAAGGGAAAAGCGCCTAACAGAGGTTCATCTGGTGATAGGTCTGGGGTGTTAGGTATCCCAGAGGGCCAAGCAGAGCTTCAATCAGCAGTTAATGAGGCAAGACCTGCAACAGATAGCCACTTTTAACTTACAAAAGCTTTTAGATGTCTCTGTTTACTTTGATCCATTTCAGTTAATTTGAGCCTGGTTAGGGAGCATTTTCCTTTTTCCCTTTGTGTGTGTGTGTGTGTGTGTGTGTGTGTTGCTAGATAAACCCTCTGCTACCAACCCATCTCCACCCCCAGCTCCCTAACAATAGTATCACTTACCACCGTCATACTGAACAAGTTTTGAAATATCGTCAAGGTCAGCAACAATTACATAAGAAACAAGCAGAAGACCGGTACCACAGTCCAACCATAGAATGGTAATTTCAAAATCCCACCAGTGAAAGATAAATGAAAAGGAAGGGTAGACAGAAGGGGCTGCATATTCAAGGGAAATTTAGTTATTTGTTTCTGATTAGATAAAGTATGGGTTCTTTTATCCCTTATTATTTTACCCATGTGATGACCAGAGAGCTTTCTTTGTTAAAATGTTTCAGAGTAGATAAAAATAATTTACTGGAATGTGAAGTAATCCAGAAAGAAACTGTACCTGATGGGGCAGACCAGGAGGGCATTTTAACTGGCCGGAGTTTCCAGGCCCTGAGGCTGAGGCTGGACTTCCCCGCTGGAGAGCTGAGGTCGCCTGTGCTGAGGGAAATGTGTGTGGATCAGCCCGTTGAGGGGATGGGCTGGTGTAACGAGCCTTTAATTAGGTGGTCTTGGTTCTTGAGCCCACTGTGCTGTGGGCCTGTGCCTGGGGTTGAGGGTGTGGGGGAGACTTACCGCTCCCCGCTCTCCACAAAGGGTGAGGATGAATGAGGATGAGCTTCGGAGAACGCTACCCCGCATGCGCAGGACCAGCTTTGCTATCCCGGCATGCTCCTGAACTTGTGCCTTACCTGCATGCTCCAGGGCCCCCTTCCTTTGTCCTGGCTTGCCCCCCTTCCCCTTTCACCCACTAATTGGTCTAGTTCTTAGTCACAAAGGGTTTGCTAGTCCCTTGGCCCCTATGGTGCTTGGTTCACATGCCTTGGTTCAGAATGTCCTATTTGTGCAGATATGTATTAAAAAACAAACCAAAAAACCTCGGGTCATCTAGCCAGCAAAATTAATTTTATATATGTATGTAGTTTTGTATACATACAGACACACACACATTTGTATCTAAACAAATTATGCCGAATATTTATATATATGTATCTATGCATATACGTGTATAGATATGTATTCCTCAAAATATATACTCCTCTCAAGTGAATCATATTCCTATTCTCCACTCACCACCCCCGTTCTGACTTCTACAATTCCAGAAAGTGTTATGAAGAAATATACAGTAATGTAAGGGGCAAGATGAAATCTTTCTACATGTCTGCCCTTAAATAAATTAAAACTCCTTTGAGTTGTGCTCTTTGAAATTCCTTTCACTGAAGAGTCCAAAGGAAATAGAAGTTAAGAAACCCAATTTCTACTTCAGATCCTTAGGAAAGGGAAGGACTATGTCTCCTACTTAGAGCCATTGTCACCTGCCAAGAAGGGTTCCAGACATGAACATTCTTATCTGTAATATTATGGCCTCAATGGTAATGGTGTGCATTTATCTTGCACATTACTAATTCTTTAAAATGAAAGGAAAGTTAGTTTATCGTTGAAGAGTGTTGAACTCTTCAGTTAAAAGACATTAAGTGGAGAAAAAAAAAACACTTCTTTATGTGAGAGCAATAACAGTAACCACTGATGGTCTTTCTATGCCTATTCAGTTACTACTGTATTAAATGTTTTAAGATTCTGCATAATTTGTAGAATGCTTAACATAGAAGCTTACTAAATTCTTTCAGTTAATGAGGGTGGCAGTTCCTAAGCTGTAGACCAAGTTGTTCCTTTCATTCAGGCTCTACGGAGAGATGACACGGGCATGTTGAGTCACTCAAAACAGGCTCAAACCACCCCAAGGAGTTTGCCTGATGAAAGGTTTTCCATTTCTTCAAAGCCACTTCCTGTGTCACATGACCTATATCACTCTAAAGATAATAACACTTCATGCTTCCAGAACACTTTTATCCAAAGATCTCAAAGCATTTTCAAATGTTAATTAAGCCTTCACCATCCTGAAAGATAGCAATGCCAATCTTGCTGTTTAAATACTATATTCCAGAACACAGGTTGTTCTAATCACTGAGAGGGAAATGGAGGCCTCTCTGAGCAAATCCAGTGTGTAAGCCACCACCCAAACACTAATGACACCCAAAATTCTCCTACATCTCCTGGGAAACCACCACAGCCTCTCTATTCTAAATTGTCCGCTACTCCCACTGATTGTTTCCGCTGGAAGAACCACATCCAAGTTTAAAAGGGGAGTGGTGAGGAAGCAGAAAAAAAAAAAAAAAAAGACTTTCTAATAGTTCTATGTTGTTCAGGGGTAAAAATGTAGATAGAAATGCATGCAGTAGATTGCTGGAAATATATAAACACTCTCAACATAGAGCTAAGAGCCTTTATTATATGCCTTTTCATTTATCATGATGACCAGAAGGGAAACGATAACTTCTCCCAAGGTTTAGATGTACCTGTTCAGACCGCAATTTACCTGCCTTCTATTTCCCAGGCACCAGGCACTACCCTGACCCAGCCAGAAATCAGTCAGGCCTCAGACAGTTTATATTTCTCTTAGTCTGAATAAAAGACGATGTGGCAATCAAAGCACTTCAAGACCTGGTCCTTCCTCAATTCCAGCTTCATCTCCCATCACTCTGCCACACTGACTTTCTTTCTACCTTCTAAGGAGCCAAACTTTTTTCTTACCCCAGGGTCTTCCATAGGTTTTACCTGTTGCCTGGAATGTTTTACTCCCTATTCTTAATAAATTCCTACTCTTGGTTACCAAATTAAAAGTCACTTCTTGAGAAAAGACTTGTTTTCTATTATTAAATTAGCTCATTTATGATACTCTCAAGTGACAAGCTTGTTTTGTTATAATTCATAAGATTTCCTTTGTCTTATTTCTCCCTTTAAGATTATTAGCCAAGAGAAGAGGGATTGATTTTATCTGTTCCTATCCATGCTGCATTTTGGATGTCCTGGAATTATATCTGTTCAATAAACTAATAAGTGCATGAATCATTAACCTGGTTTGCAAAACACATTTTTCTTTTCACATGATATTACAGGGTGAAGAGGACAAGGAGAAATAGATATCAGCTGTTTGATTATAATCATTAAGATCTTATTTTATATATACCATTATTGAGAATAGCCAAGAATCCGAACTAATTGCATAAATAAGGTTTTATATGTGTTTCTGAACTATTATATGTTGACTTACCTTTTCTCACAACCATTTTGAGAGGCAGAAGCTACTATTACCCCATTTTGAAGAATAAGGACTACATAACTTGCCTGTTATCTATGAGATGCTCCATTCCATTTATTCATTTACTGTGAGCACTCACTATTTGCCACGCACAGTTATGGTGGAACAATGAGCAAGACCACCATGATCTCCTTATTGGAGCTTTTGTCTTTGATACTCCAGAGCAATAGCCCAGTATATAGGGAATGTAACTAGAGCTCAATAAATATTTAAACAATGTAAGTTAGGGAGAGAGAGGATGAGACTGAGAGAGCACCTCAAGGAATATGATTGAATACCTTCAGAGTTTGAAGGTTCCACAGTACTGCTGCTACAGTACTGGTGTTCATTACATGACTTGTTCTAAGGACATCCAATTTGCCATGTAAAGATATGCAGAAGGAGGGCCTGAGTCAATCCAAGCTTATAATAAAAAATAAAATGATGAATGATGATGAGAATTTTAATTAGCAATACCTGATTGCAGTCAAAATGATCTTTCTAAAACACAAATTAGAAAATCAGATCATGCCCTTTGCATGAGTCACAGCCTTCTAGGGCTTTCTAATAACCATGATAGTTAAGCTCCTCACCTCCTTGATACAGATGACAGAAGCTTGACCTATCCTTGGAATTCTGTCTTTCCTACTGACTACTTTACAAACTTTGAAAAAAAAAAAGAAGTTTCCAATATCTCTAAATCCTGGACATGCTTCTATCACCACCACTCTGCCTGTGCTGAGGGGAGAGTTCATTGGGTACAAGATTCACACTGGGCACCACTCTCAAGAACACAGCTATGAAGAGGGATGGAAGCAGAGTGGAGCAGAAGGAAAAACTGAACTCAAGTTAGGTCTCAGCTGATTCGATGAGGCGCTCTGGGGATGGGGTGGTCTTCACAGACATTCTAATGAAAGCAAAGACCTTTACTCCAGTTGCCCTCAGAGACAGAGATAACCTTCAGCAAGGCAGGTTCCTTCAGTTGAGGGTAGTTGTGTTAACCTGAGAGACATCAAAGGCAACAGTACTGCCAGTGGTGGAATGAGTATTCAGGCCCTTAAAGAGGTATCTACAGGTGTACCATAGATAGCATGGGCTGTAGTCTGCTTACCTCTAACCAGACTTGAATATCCCAGGAAGCCTCTCCTGACTTCTGAAACCTAGGATGAGATACCTCTCCTAATTGTTCCCCAAAGCACCACATGTCTCCCCATCACAACATTCTTTATGTTATATTATTATCCATTGGTAACTTGTCTGTATTCCCCTGACAGAGTATAAACATGAAAAAGACACATTTGTCTTATTTGCATTTTTATCTACCAATGTGTAAATATTTATATGGACAAATATTAAAGATTCTGTGCAGATTTTTAGAGTTCTAATAAAAAGTCTGGAAGACCATGTACCAAAATATTGTCAATTGCCATCATTCAGTGTTAGGATTATGTATGATTTTTATTTCTTTTGTTACACCTTTTGGTGTCTCAATTTTGAAATGCATGTGACTTTAAAAATTTGTAAGTGTTAACCACTTTGAAGAAAATAAATTATCACAATTCATTATAATAATAAAAAGGATCACAGAGAATATATTTGTGGTTGCCATAGGCAGGTGGGTGGAGAGGGAGGTGAAATGGGTGAAGGAGGTCTGAAGGCACAAGTTCCCCATTATAAAGCAAATGTCACAGGGATATAATTTATCTCATGGTGGATATAGTTAATAATACTGGGTTGCATGTTTAAAAGTAGCTGAGAGTATATTTCTTGTCACAAGAAAAAAATACATAACTCTATGGTGACGGATGTTAACTAGACTTACTGTAATCACTTTATAATATATATAAATATCAAATAATTATGTTGCACACCTGAAACTAATATAAAGTTACATGTCAATTATCTCAATAAATAAAATAAAATTTAAAAATTAACCAGTGTCAACAGACGGATACCATAAAGTTATTATTTCATACAGCAATTTAAAGTTCATGAGGCAATTTTACGTATTTGATTTTATTTAATCTTAGCAATAAGTCAAGAACAACAAAAAATGCAAGTGTGAATTCTGATTCCTACTAGATTCTAAAATAAAGCCAACCCTCTCAGTCAGAAATAAGTCAAGGGCCTCCTGCACACAGTCTAACATGTGTACTTAAGTATGTTCATTTTTAGTGAGCTCTTGCCAACTCTGAGAGAGTGACATATGCTACCCCACACTATTTTTCTAGAGTTTTACTGGCTGTATTCCTTGCCCTCACTCTTCTCTGCCATCCAAGTTCCATTCAAAAGTGAGGCTAGAATACTCCTCCCACACCTTATTGTCATCATTTGTTTGCAAAAGCCTAATCTTCAAGGCCAGCTAGAGTTGAAAGCCCCACTTTTCCCTCACATCTCATCTTCCTTTCTCTCCTATAATGATAACACTTCACATATGGATAGCACTTTCCAGGTTTCCCTATGCCTCACCTCACTGGGTCCTCTCAACAAACCTTTGAGGTCTGCACATCAGATAGCATAGCCCCCATTTTAGAGATAAGGAAACCAAAACACAGGGAAGTTACCTGACTTGCCAAAAATCACAGTTAGTTACTGATAAAGACAGGACTAGAATCTGGGGCCTCACAGAAAAACCCAGAACCCTCTGCCTTTTTGCTTTGATCTTGTAGCCTAGGATAGCACCCACTGATAGGACCTCACAGAATCTAAAACTCACTGCAAACTATTCTGATGAGAGCAAGACTGTCACTGCAATTTCTGGACAGGCCAGTTGTGACCCTTGCATTGGGCTCTACTTTTACATGTAATCGATCTACAAATGTCAAGACCTAAGTTACAAAAGGGACTAGTTGAGAGCATATATATAGATGATTCAGCTCAGTTCCATCATCACAACAAGTTAAATACTTTAATTACCTATTCTTTTAAGCGTATATAAATATACTTGCATGAATATATAAAAGAACCCTTCCAATAGACTATACACATCTATGTTTCTATAACTGTCAATTTCTGTCATCACAGTTTTCTTGGGATAGTACCTGTTTATCCAGATTGTCCTGGTGTAATTAATGGCTTTCCTTTCAGTTTAAAAAAAGTCTCAGTATAGAGGATAATTTTTATGGTTATCCTATATACATCTCCGAGAGAACAAGTGTGCAATTTTAGTAGACACTGAACAGTATTGATTTTCAAAGTGACAAACTCCAAATGTCATTGAAATACACTGTTAGAAAAATTCCCAGTGTTAAATGGCCTCCTCTACATACCCAGTAAGACAGACACACATCTCTTTGTATTCTGTTGGGCTCAAGTTTTAAAACACAATAAAATTCTGGCCAGCTTCAATCCATTTGGTAAATGATTTTGTTTTTTTCTGCACCTGATTTCCCTCACCTGATATTCTATCTTTGTCTTGTTGCTTCTCAGAAGTGTACTTTACCACATTCATTTTTAAAAATTAGAACAAACAAATTAGAATTTCAATTTTGGTGTCAAAATTATAACACCTTCTATATTTCCCAAAGGAATCCTGCCAAGGCTGTAACCTAGAGCAATAGCTATTTGCCAAAAGAAAAAAGGGAAAATTTTCATGTTAATCGCAGCTCATGCCCTTTGAGCTTGTGTAAGTCTTTTTTCCTCACTATCTGAACATGGAGATAATACCTTTTCTTGAGTTGTTGAAAAAGTAGAAAACGCTGACTCAGACAATTGCTGCAAGCTTGTATTTTCTGCTCCTTAAAAGTCCATGTATTGCCTCAGGGTAAAGATCTATTCCTTGTTCTCAGGAAGATTACAATCTTATTCCAAAGGACAGATACAAGATACAACAGGATTCAATAGTGAGCATATGCATTCACAAAGTATTGTGTTCCCATAAGGAGACCGCAGTATGGCTGTCTAAGCAATATGGAGTACTAAAGAAGCAAATCTTCCCAAACACCTCAAGAAAATTATCTGACGTTCCTACTGTCTCTTTTCCAAGGTCCTAATGAGCCCCACTCCATGTTCAGTTGAACTCCTCTGGATTTTGCTATAGGTCCTAAGTGACTACCAGCCATGGAATTCTGTTTTAGAGTGAAATGATTGAATCATCTGAGCAAGCAGAGTTGGCAAAATCCATACTGTGTTGAAAGAACTCTTGGGTCCTTTTCATACAATTATCTGTCTTTCCCTATCATCATAATACACTCAATCAGACTTCTTTCTGCAGTGTGCATGCAGTGTACGTAAAAGATAATGTCTAAAAGACAAGAGTAAACACACCCCAAACTCATACGCTAGCAGAAATCCAATAGGAAGAAACAGTAACTTCAGGGTGTTTGAATCAAGAATTTAGTCCTACAATGATATCTCCTTATTATCATTCATCACCTACTAGGTTCCTGGACTAGACACCATCATGAAGATCTTTGCCCTGCAGTGTGAGTTGGGAAAGGAGGCTGCTGTAGAACACAGAGCAGAGAAGGGCTCTAACATTTGTCAGACTTACTACCACCAGACACTAGATTACTCTCCTTATGCCAACCCGTAAGTATCTTGCCTGTTGGTCTCATTTTACAGATGAAGAAACAAATGCAGAGAAAATATTATGCCCAGGTTTGCAAAGTGGTAAACTAGGATTCAAAGCAAAGCTTCTGGATTTCAAGGTTTCAAAGCCTCTGCTCTTTTTACCATCCCATGTTTCTTTTGTCCTCATTTTAATCGAGAGCTTGGTTAGTTGGCACTACTAATGAGTGGGATCTGATAGCTGATGTTTTTTCCAGAAGAATCCTCCCAGAAGAAGATGTCCTGACTGCAGTGCAACAAAAACCTGAGCGATAACATCAGCTTCTGCCAGAATGGAGTTACAACCTGGCTGTTTTACAAAAATTCAGGACTCCAACAGTGAGCACACTATTATGTCACATTCTTTCAACAGCTCCAGAAAAATGGAGGAAAACAATGACACAAGTGATTTAAAATATTGGAGAATTTTTTTATATCTTTGTACCTGTCTTTTGAATTAATTATATAATTGAGTTCCTAACCACATTTTACAAATATTTAGTTACAATTGCCCCGCAGTTCTGAGACAATGTTATCTGAGTATTAGAACAAGTTGGTTGAGGAAATACTAGCCAGTTGAGAAACTTAATTCAGGGTGCAGCTTTCAAGATGCCAAAGTCCTGGTAGCCCGGGATAGGTCACTAACTTGTCTGAGCCTCAGTTTCTTCAAGAGGCAAATGAAGGGGCTGAGCTAGAACATTGATTATTTATTCAGTAAATGGTATTAATCCTTGTCAATACAAAGACTTGGACTGTATGATGTTTATAGTGTAATGGAAGAGACAGACACTGTGACAATTTCAATATGATACAGTAATTGCTTGAAGATATAAATAAAGGATAATATGCCATGCACAAAAAGAGCTTCTAATTCATTTGGGGGAGGGGAGGAAGAGTGGCACATAGAGGGAGTGACATTTAAAATCAGCCATCAAGGACTAATAGGACTTAGCAAGGGAAAGCCTGCATATGCAGAAGACAGACCAGATTGGAGAACAGGTATCCCAGGCAGGTAGAACAGCCTAGAGGAGAGCTGCTGGAGCCCCTGTGAAGTCTCTGCCAGTCTGGTAAATCCAATTTGTGAAAAGCAGGTGGCCAGAGAGTGGGCACTCAAGACATTGGTGGGGAGGCAGGGATTGGACATCTCACTAGGGGCCTTACATATATCACCAAAAGGAGTTTTCACTTCATTCATCCCTTCAGAAACTGTTTACTGACCTTATTATGGGCCAGGCATTTTTCTAGATTCTAGGGATACCAGATAGGGAAAATAGGGTCCTGCTTTTGCACAACAAAATAAGAATCTATTCAAGCATTTAAAAGCAAGGATGTGATACAATCAGTTTTAAGAAGCACACCGGTCTGGGAGTAGAATAAACTTTCAGCTATGAAATTCTGACTCCATTATTTAAACTCAGGATAAAATGAAATATAAATACCCCGTGTTAACATAAGATATTACCTGTGTTGCCTAAAAGTTATATTCTTTTTCACATATATAAGTATATGTGATACATTTGTTTTACATATTTCTTTTCAAGTGTTTGATAAATTGAGTATGACCTTTAATTTGTGTATTCAGACTCTGGATCATTTATTTAGTGATGAAGAAAAAGAATCAACATATACTGAACACTGAGGACATAGAGGAGTAGTAGGTATCAGTAACATCCCCTTCACAGATGAGCTCCAAATTCAGTTAACCCTAAATATCACTTGGTGAGAACAGAGTCAAGTTGACTTCCAAATCTGATCTGTGGTTTGTTTGTTTGTTATACATCAAAGCCTGTACTGTTTTATGTCACAAAGCATAATTATAACATAGTCACTGTTCTCCCTGAGCTCTTAAAGACTAGTAAAAAATTTGACTCACAGGCATCAGCCGGTTCACTCAGTAGTTGTTTCTCATGTAAGCATATTCTATTTTTGATAAATCACAAAATTGATATTCAGAAACTAAGTGCATCTCAAAATTCTGCTATAAATTGAGATAAAATAAAACTCACAGGCTATCAAATACTGCAATTGAGAGATTCATTCAGATCAGGAGAAGCAGTGCACCTTCCTGGGAAGAAACATCCATGGGCGGTGCAGAGAGAGAACTTGAAAAATATTCAGTACTTCCTAGAAAGTTGTCTTCCAGGGCAAGAAATGCAGCTTTCAAGTGCAAGAATTCCCTGAACTTCCTGAAAATAAACTAAAAATAAATCTTAAAACTACCTCAGGCCTCAGAACCCATTCCTGCTCTGCTCACTTAACATTTCCTTTCCTCCTGGCATGGAGGCTTCATCCCCTCCCCGTGGAGTCCCAGCTTCAGCTCAGTAAGGCTGGGGTTTACAAGGCCCCCAGGAGCCTGGCGGCCTCCAACCACTTCCGGTTCCTGCTCACCACCCCCAGATCTTCCAGAGTTCCCTGCATCCTGTCCTGGAGCTAAGCTCCTTACAGGACGCAGAAGGTGGGGCATTTCTAAGCCCCTAAATGTCTCTTTCTTCACAAATAAGATACCCACTATACTTTATAAGTTAGCTACCACTTTGGAGTGCAAAAGAGATGGAATATCTTCTTTTTGTTTGTGGGAGCTTCCTTTTCAGTCATGTAGGCTCACACCCAGGTGTAGCACACTTCAGTTACTTATCCAAAAGTTCTGACTCCTATGTTTCTTTGGGCAGCCTATACATGCTACACTGCCTATATTAAACCACCTGTGCTAATCCCACGCTGCTCGTTAGGAACTGGTTCTTATGGAGAATATTTGCTAACTCTATAGCCAAGGAGATGAGAGAAGGCTGCTGGTGGTAAAAGGGGCATCTGAGAAAGATTTCTCTGCTCATAAAAAGAGGCACACTAGGTCAGGTGCCTGGCAGCATCCTAATCGTCTTGGCACCACAGAAGACACAGCTGACACGCACAAGGGCGGAGCATAAAAGATGGAAAAGAACCTGTGGCCTTGGGTTTACTGCCCCTAGACACACCTCCCTCCAGGACTTCTGATGTGAAATAACAAGCTTTTCTCATCAGTTACACCATCTGAAGTCAGGCTTTCCTTGTACTTGAAAATTACCTAGTGCACTGGAAAACTAGTGAGTGGGACAATAAGTTTATTAGTGTGAGAGAGCAGGAATCCAGGCCTGGGAGGACATAATAAGAAAGTTTTCCTTATGAAGGCAGTGGCCTTCTGGGTGCAGTACAATGTCCATCACCTGACTGTGTCAGCTAGTCCAGTCACTCACTGGATTTGAGGATTTTGGGAGAATATTGATAGAATGGTTCCGTTTTTTAAAATTCCATAAGAATATCCTCTTCCTACTCCAGGGTCGCCTTTGAATGGGTCAGAGGAGTCTTCCCTAGCATAAAACCAAGCATCTTCCAACTCAGCAAGTTCTAGGCTTGCCTGTTTCACTGCAGTGAGAGATGAGGTACTCATGCCTACTCCCAGGAAATGGTGCTGAGGGTAAGAGCAGCAGCAGTTTTTATGGAGCCAGCAAGGCCTGGTGAGTGGGCAGAAATCCCCACCCAACCCCATGGCAGATACAGTTTCTAGCAGTGCAGCTCTGGAGCCTCTCAGGAGAGGATAGCACCCAGAGACTCACAGCACTGCCTGGCAGGGTGGGTGAAGTTTGGCTGTGACACTATATAAAACTGTCTCCGGGATATGCAGGATACGCAGGAGATTATTACGGGGAGCAGGGAATCAAAGGCCTTGCACCAACAGCAAAACACAGGAAACTTGAGTGGTTGCTTTTTCTTTTTAAAGATCTATTTATTTATGCACACAAAAAACTGGGGTGTGGGCCAGAGGTGTGGGGTGTTGGGTGAGAGGATTCATCATAGACAGAGTGGGGAGCAGAACAGGTAGATGTACTGAAGTACACTGCTGAGGAGAGCAGCAGGATAGATCAGCTGGCCCTGATGGAATTCACACTGAAGCAGCAGCTGATAGCTTGATAGGTGAGACTTTAACCCTTGCACCACCAGGGAGGCCTGGTTGCTTTTTCTGTCAATTCATCCATACGCACAGGTGAAAAGATGAAAACAAAACTGAGGAGAAAGGAAGCCTTTATGGCCCATTAAGGAACTGTCATAATATTTTGATAGCCGTTATAGCTAATAGATTAGAAGTTTAGTAAGAATTTGAAACTGCCCATTTTCAATGATTTGGCTTTCAACCTATCCATGTAGGGTTCTAAATAAGGAGAAAGACAAAGGTAATACATTGAGAGGACAAGAGTCCACTAACAGATTGGTCTTCTGAAAATTCTGAAACTTTACATAGCATTTTTGATCAGAAAAACTGGAGAGAGAAGCAGTACTGACAGTCACTCAGAAAATTTTAAGTTGTAGCAATTTGGAACAATGACCTGGAACTGTAAAGCTAGAAGAATCAAGCCTCCCACGATTCATTAGAATCTGTGCTGAAGCAATACCCTAAGTAACCCAAAGAGGTTCTCATGGTTGGTTCTAACCCAAGGCTGTAGAAGATTGGTGTGCGTGTTTTTCTGTATATGCTTCAAAGATCCAGCTGTCTCACTTGGCCTTGATGGATATTAACAAAAGAGAGCTCAGGAGGTCATAACCTATCATTAAACACTGAACAGAGAGGTCGGGTTTCCAACCATCAAGAATCTATTAAACAGCAAGAAGGAAGCAATCCGATGACATCAAGATGAGACTTAGAATGGTCTGAGGTGATTACAAAAAAAAAAAAAGGTGATGGAATTAACAAAACCTGTCTTAATATTTTTACTTTCCTAAATATCATATAAGTAAAATCACACTTCAGGGCCACCCTATGAATGGTTGAAGCAAATGGAAAATGGTTACCATTATCATATTGAAAATGTCCATCCTGAAAATGGAACAGGGAGGTGGGCAATACTGATGTCATGATCTAGAGAAAAGTTCTAGCATTTTAAAAATTCTCTACAAAGGGGGTATATCTTTAACTACTGATAGTTATCCACAAAGAATGTTCCAGTTCCTGGGGTTGTCTGTAGCAGATGAGGCTTCATTAGGCTCCAGGGGAACAAGAATCTCAGGATCCAGGGAAGCAGGAGGCAGAGTCTGAGTGAAAATAAAGCACCATTTTCAAGGTCAAGCGGAGATCAAACCAGAAAGGTGGAGTCAGTGCAAGATAAAGGTTCCAGGCTAGGAACAGGTAAAGAAGTCAGGAGAAGCAGCAAAGGAAAAAAGAGAGGGCAAGGAGAGGTAAGATTCAAGGTGGTAGAGTTCAGAAAGTTTATAGTGTACAAGGTCAGGTTCCCAGATGCTTCTCTGGTTGGGTTAGGCAGCATGTCCTGGAATAATTAGCCTGGACTTAGAGGAACAGAAAAGGGTAAAATAAATTGATTCAAAGGGAAAATAAGTGCCCAAATAACTCTGGCCTTTCTATCTCGGCCCTAACTATCTCAACCATGGATGTTCTTTTTCATATTCAAAATATCTGGGAGCACATGACCAACAAGGGCAGACAGACATCTTAGAAACAAGTAATTTTTGAAAGTGTAATTTCAAATACTTTCAAATAAGTTGTAGTGGGGGGCTCAAATGAAGAAAAATCACTTCCAATTAGCAAATGAAAGGAAGAAAATATTCTAAATTCTTTATTTTAAAAAAAAAAGATTGTTTAA
Source organism: Condylura cristata (assembly GCF_000260355.1). Classification (NCBI taxonomy): domain Eukaryota; kingdom Metazoa; phylum Chordata; class Mammalia; order Eulipotyphla; family Talpidae; genus Condylura; species Condylura cristata. The sequence continues at coordinate 35,664,844 of NW_004567114.1, read as the reverse complement.
TTTATACGTCCAAGAATTGTGGACTAGACCAGAGGCACAGGGGGTGAGAGGATTCACCAGAGAGAGTGGGGAGCAGAACAGGCAGATGGGCTGAAATACATGCTGAGGGGAGCAGCGGGTGAGACAGGAGAGGGAGGTCTGCTGTGCCATGTGGGACAGCTCCCTGGCTGGCCAGGATCAAAGTTGTGCTTCAATGGTTGGTGATAGCTTGATAGCACTGTCTTTAAGCCCTGCGCTACCAGGGAGGCCTCTAATACTCTTGAGTGTCTAATACATGCCAGACATAAAGTCTTACCATAGCCCTCAAGTATTATTTGTCCCAATCTTTACATGAGGAAACCAAACCATCCACAGGTGATCCAGCAAAGACAGATACAAGGACAGACATGACTCTGAAGCATCTTCTTGAGAAAATCAGGCAAGTCTCTGGTCAGGGAAAAGGCAAATGGTCTGAAACTGGCAAGATGGTTAGGAGGAACTAACAGGAATTCCCGGAGATGAGTAGTCCAGAAGAAATAAAGTCAGCAAATGGAGAAAGGTAAACAATGCCAATATCAGCAGAAGATGGGGTCACATTCACAGAAAGAGAAGTAGAAGGCAACGTTGTGATTAGAACCTGGAAATGCTTCCCCCACCCCCAAATTCAGGTAGCACCCTCCTGCCATCTATGCATGCAGCAGACAGTCTAAAGGCCCCCCGCAAGTAAATCATTGCAGGTCAAATTAAAGTTCATGCTGGTTTTCAGGATAGGAATCAAGACTCCTTAAGTCACCCTAAATCACACACAGGGACTCTCTTAGTCAGGGGAAGACTGCAAACAAAGGCTCAGCCTGGCATATAGCCAAGGGAGACCTCATTCTTGGGCTTTTATGGTGTGTTTTGTTTTCAAAGAATATTTCAGCTTCTGGAAGATCACACTTATTTCAGTTCTATGATCTATAGTGATGAAACTCCTTGCTTCATCCCTGGGGCTCCCAGGCTGTCACATAAACTAGTGTTTTACTTCTAGCTTATACCTTAGAGAGTCTGGAGACTACTGGAGCTTTTACACGTGTCCCTGAGAGGGTCGCAGAGTTGCTGCCCTCCACAGGTTTCCGCACAGTCTGGGCCTCTGACCTCTGTGCTCATCTGTTTCCCATGATTCCTACTGGGCCCCAGGGCGGAGCAGTATAACATAGTACAGCATAATTCAGTTTTATAGAGCATCCTTCATGCAAGCTATCACAGGAAGCCGATCAAACACTGACGAGAACGGGTCTGCTGCAGGATAAGATTTAAAGGGAGGAACTGATTTAGTGGCTCAGAGGGCAGAAAAGAAATTTCAGATAAATGGGTTAGGAGAAGTGAAAGAACAACCCCCATTGTGGTAAACTGCGGGTGGACAGAAGTGGCTAAGTCTGGAGGGAAAGAACATACCAGGGTAGGGAAGCAGCAGGCATCTGAGAAACCAAAGACCACAGCCAAAGTGTATTTGGATTTCATTCAGCACAACAAGTGAATCATTAGAGTCTTCAGGTCCAAGGAACAGAAAACCCAACCCAAATGATTTGAATAGCAAGGAAATTCTAACAAGCAGTCCTAAGAGAGAGCAGCCCAGGTAAATTGGTGCCCAACAGTATCTTCCAAGTACCAGATTCTTGCCACCTACTACACTGATCCCCTCAATGGGTCAGATTTATCCTTAGAACTGCTGTTTTCTGGATCACAACATCATTGGCTCAGTCCCAAGCATCACACCGAGATTCAGCAACATCTAGACACAATAGGAAGCAACAGAAGAAAGAGAGGGTGATTCCCATCTGATCCACTTTGAAGAGCAAAGAAATCTTTCCCAGAAGTACTTGGCAACTTATTTCTCATGATTCTTTCCCCCGGATGAGAATTCTGTCACTATCTAAACTGAATGCCAGCAAAAAGAATAATGACACCATGATTAGTACAGAGCAATTGAGGTTCACTGTGATGTCCTGTAAGAGAAGCATGGGCTCCAAAACCAAGACTTTGCCCTTCAGGAGAAGGGAACCATGGTAACAGATGCCAATGCCCTATGTCACATACAATAGTAATGCAAAATAAGCATAGTGTCAGTTGATTTCCATAGGCGGTCATATTTATAATGGCCTACACAATTAAAATCAGGAAGATTTAGAATTTAGGAAGACTACACAGAGTGAAAAAAACTGCAATTCTGAGAAGTAAGAATTTGTAACTATAAGTTACTACTTATAACTATAAGTAGTTATGGGGGAGCTGAGTTGGTCTCATTTTAAAGTGAAATTAAACATTTAAAAATGAGTATAAACAATGTTTGGGATCAAGGACTTATGCCCCTAGCAGATGAGGTATCTAATGGGGAAATTTTAATTCTGAGTAAGGAATGTAGTGATAGAGTCATATCATTTTTGAGTGCAAGAATCTCTGATTTCTGAAGAGGGGGGAGGTTAAGCAGCTGTGAAAAGGAGATAAGCAAGAAATCAACCCAGGGACAAGCATGAGACCTTCTGCAAAATCCAAAGCAAAGAGTGGCTTTGTATGAACCACAGGAGTAGGAGGAAAACTCATTTTTGGCAATGTGGAATCAACCTGAACTTTACGGGTTTTGAGCCACTTGCTGACCGTGACTCTTTTGGGGTTTGAGTTCATTTACTTTTGGCAAAATTCACCTTCCAAGTATGGGGGAAGATAGTGGCTCCAAGATTACTGAGCACTAGCTAGCTCCTAAGAAACCACACAGGGATGAGTTAAGTGTAAATGAATCACAAACACACAGATTAAATTTCTCCTAAACTGCACCAGAGTTTAAAGGCCAAGAGAAAAGCACTTGAAGCAAAAGACATTTTTGGCTTTTACAGAACCAAAAAAATTCTAAATGAATTTGAAGCCATTCAGTTAACTTAGAATTCAGCTGAGTTCTTTTTGCCAACAGTGTTCAGTCATTAGATAGGTAGATAGACAGATGATCGGTAGGTAGGTGGAGAGATAAGTAGGTAGATAGATGATAGATAGATAGATAGATAGATAGATAGCTGTCATTTCAGACCTACTTCACTCTAGAGAGGAAATTCCTATTTTATTTTTAATATTAACTTATTGTCTCATGTGACCAAAGATAGCTGAGACAAACATGAAAGTGACAAAATTATTATTCTAATGGCCCATAGTATAAATGGCAGTACTTGAAGTTTTATCCTTAATGTTGGGCATAAGATTAACAACCCTAACATTTCAAATATTAATGAACCCACAGCAGGAATTCAGACGCCATTCAATCATTTGTGGAAGTTTTCACTGTGTATAGTAGGTAACTGGCAGCACCAGGGATAAATGACAACATGTAAAAGTACCCATTTCTCAGTTCACTAATTGCCCTGGATGAGCTTCACTTGGTAATGGGCTCAGTGTGTGTGCCACTGAAGACTTTTTGTACATCCTCCTTAAAGGAGGACCTCCTTTAAGTCTGCTTTCTTTTGTAGTCTCCTGCTCACCTGTTAGCCCCTGTGTATCACACCCTTTCAGCTAAATGCACATCCTCCCTTACATTAGATGCTCAAGCACTGAGAAGTTGAAATATCAATAATCTTACTTTACCACTAGATCCTTCTATGTTTTTCCTGACTAACTTTAGTTAACAACTCCACTATGGTTTGGTTTAGCCTCGCTACAGGATTTAGACATTTGAAAATAGAGATTTCACATCTTTCAGGCAACCACCCAGGAGAACGATTTCTTGAAACTAAACTTGAGTAAGCTTTTCATTCCAGTTCTACTTCCTTTGGACACGTCGTACAGACATTCTGTGCTAAACTATGGCTTTGTAATACCCTTCCAATAAAACTCAAACAATGTTTAAAACATAGAGGTGTCTGTGTATATCTTACTTTGGTTAAACACATCTCTGTCACAGAGGCTGTGTGCTTACATCTCACAAGTCTCCAATAAGATAACATATTTACCACCTCCACTTTACAAACGAGTAGTCAGAGCAATTAAGTAGCTTGACCAAAGTGACACGGCTGGCAGGTGGCCGTGGCAGAATATGAAGAGGTCTGTAAAAGTCAGGGCTGCTCAATAAATTTGTATTTATTCACTGGGCCTGCTGAAGAAGAGAGGGAGTACTCCAGTTCTCTGGCTGGGATAAGAATGCAACAGCTAGAATTTTATTTTGTTAGCCTTAATTTGGTTAAGGAGAAGGAATGACACTTCTGGGGAAAGAACCCAAGTTTTTTTTGTTTTTTTTTTTCAATTAAATTATATTTTACAAGAATTTCTGATGAAACCAGAGGAAAACAATCTTATTTCCTTCAAACAAGGACCCAAAGTGTCCCTCCCAATTCCAAACTTGGGAAGACAATGTATATAATTATTTGAGAAGCCTATCCTGTTGGAGGAAAAAAACCTAGTGACAAATACACTGGGCTCTCCTACTTCAGAAGAGAAGACATCCCTGGAGCAGGAGAGACGGGCTACATCCAGTGAGAAAAATATCGTAGCTCTTGCATTTTCATTTGTCTGTGTGTTTGGAGAAAGAAATGAGGAAAATAATATGGGACTGACAGAAGAGAAGGCAACTAGTGAAGCTATTTTCATTGCACACGACCTGGGAAATTTTCTCTGGGAGTCAAAATTAAGCATTTGTCTGTTCCAACTCTTTAAGAGAAGACTCAAAATAGTCAATGAATTTCCACACTTTTCATTAAGCCACCTCCTTCCCCCTCTTTCTATACCTTCCCCACCCCAATATAAAACATTTCAAGTTAACAAATTTTCTGGTCACCACAACAATATACATAATCACAAAGCAAATGAGTAATTCAGAATGTGACAAGTAATTCATCTACTCAACCCCCACCCCAAAATAAATAAAGAAATGATGGCAATTGCCAAAATGGAAACACTTTCTGGAAAATTCTTGAAAATATCCCTCAAATCTCAAATTAAGCAAGTGAAAATACCTTGAGGAAAAACTTGGCAATTCCCAAAATATAAATAAGTTATATACTTTTAATGTTAAGATGCCAGAAATAAATATACTGATTCACCTACATAAATGAACTATTATTTTCTTTGTCTAATATTATTTGCTTTAACACTTGAGCTACTGCTTAAGAAATCCTTGCTGGGTGGGTAATGTGATGATCCCAGAATTTCTAGGTAGAAGGGACTTAGGGGGACTCTCTGGATGAAAGGGGATGTCAGAAACTTGAAGACATCTAGCAATTCATGGCACTTAGTACAATTACTGGCAACAAAGGACTTGGAAAATGAGCTATCGAACTGTATCAAAACTATAAGGCCGACCCTCCCTGATGGTGCAGTGGGTTAGGATGCAGGACTGCAAGCGAGGCTCAGCCTTTTCAGTGTGAGTTCAATCCCCAACTTGGAGGTGGCCCACATGGCATGGCAGACCTCTCCTGATCCTCCCACTGCTCCCCTCAGCAGTGTACTTATTCTATCTGCCTGTTCTGCTCCCTACTTTGTCTCTGGTGTATCCTCTCACTGCCCCTCTGGCCTGTACCCCAGTTCTGTATACATAAATAAATAAATTTTTAAAAAACTATAAAGCTAGAAAATACAATACTATAAAAATAGAGACTGACTTTCTCCATTAGTTGCACACAGAAAGGCTTCCTCAGCATTTGAGAGCTTTATTTTTCATATGCCTCAGATCTACTTAGAGCAAAAAGGTAGTAGAGGCAAAGAAAGAAAATGAGAATCGGTGAGAATAGCTGGGTCCTGTACTGAAAGAAAATTGATATAAGAGGAGTTACTGGAATATTTTGAAAAATACTAAGTTCTTTTTTTGTTTGATATTTCAATATAAAATATTGCAATGAACATTTAAACATGCTTGCCTCTTTCTAAACTTGTGGGAAGGTTGTTCTTTGATGTTTAGATTGAATCATATGAAATTGTCATTATTCAATATTTTCATTTATAAAATGGTAAATTCATGGACTCCACTTAATAAATGCCTAGAAATGAAAATGTCAGTTTTAAGAACCTTCAATTCAACAAGTTACAACCAAATTTTGAGAAA
>NW_004567114.1:35631541-35657727 GCF_000260355.1 Condylura cristata | reverse complement strand
CTGACATTTGCTTTCTCTAGTGTATATGTTAATCCTATAGATGACTTGGTAATTATACTCTGGAGGGCTCCACTAGAAATTACCATGTAACTTGTACTTCTATAATAAATACACACCACCTGCCTTGTTAAACACGGTGGACAGTGTTTACAGTTTACCATATGATTAAAATGCCAACACCCAGTTACCAAATATTGTATCTGGATGTTTGAGTTCATTTTAATGTTTGGAAATATCTTGACCACCCTACACTTACAAATGTTGCCCCAATAAACACATGGCACAAACTTGGATCTTTATGGAATTCTTTAAGTATTTTACTTGGTTCTGGAATTGCAGGTGTAATTTATTTCTTTATCTGATGACTATCACTTCAGAATTTTCTTATGGTCTCAAAAACTTAAAATGTTATCTGCCTTGCATAGATAAACTATGAAATTTTATCAACATATCTGTATTTTCCTCAGTAACAACCAACCTCATTACCTTGGTCACTTACAACAACACATATCTTGTTCATCATTCATGAGGACCAAGGAGTAAAAGTGTGTGCCTTAAGACAGGATAAGATTGGCTGACATTTGCTTTCTCTAGTGTACATATTAATCCTATAGATGACTTGGAAATTACACTCTGGAGGTTTCCACTAGAAATTACCATATAACCTGTACTTCTAATAAGTACACATGAACTACAGTTCTACCAGTCTCTGCTCAGCTACACACTCACCCATTGCACTGACCACTGCATATTGCATGACCTTCCTCTTACAGGGAAGGTGTTAACAGTGTTGAATATACCACAAAGTTAGGTAAAGTACTTATTTGGTCAGTGGTAGAAAAGTGGGGGGGAATGCTATGTAAATTAGTGCTCATCAAGAAAAAAATCATACTTTGAAGTCACATCAATCTGACCTTGAATATAATAAATACTCACGAGGCCCTAAGAAGGAAATCAGGGACCACTAAAAGTTAGTACTCCAATTCTCCCACTTGATTCACTATTTACCTTCTCATTATTTAGAATGTGATCAACAGATAATGAACTTGCTCTTTAAAAGTAGAAAGTATGTGGTGCTTCCCTTGTTCAAAACTTGTTTCCATGTTCTCTTCTGGATTTACCTTCAAAGGTAAAGTCTCTTTCTCATGAATGGTTTGGAAATTGGGAGAATGTTCTTTCATGGAGACAGAATTTGGATATATGACGTGTTCGTGTGGTATCAAGTTCTACAAATCAGATAAGTGAATGGTCAGGGGTTAGGCAAAGCAAAATGCCAGCAATTTAGCATTTTCTTGGACACTGGATTTGAAAACAGTTTCAAATAGCATGTCTAAGAATGTTTTCAGCCATGGTAGCTTCAATAGTGTAATAATATGCAATGTCTCTTAAAGTGATATTTTTAAAACTAGACTTGATTGATACCAAATTCTGATTTTTGTTGTTTTATCTCACTATCTAAATCCTAATTCTGTCTTTCCTTTATGAATTTTATATTAATGTTTTGTATTAAACATATTAGCATTTGTTTCTGTCCTCTACAGCAAGTCAACATATCATCAAAACAATGAGATTTTTAGGCTCTTATTGTGTGAAGGACATTCAGGAACCTGGTAAGGGCAATGGTGGCAGCCCCTAGAAAATGGAGTGGGAGAAGGCTCTTAATAAAATAGGCCTATTGGGGCACATCTGGAATTAAAGCCCCCTCCCCCTAACCTGAACTCTAAGTCTGCTAGCTTATCTCTTTCCAGTTGTAGTTCCCTTTTCGTCCACCCTACCTCCCCCCCCCATTTTGGATTGGGGGGAAATGGGGCGATTTTAAAATATGGGAGAATAGAGGCTTTCACGATGGGAAACACTTGGCAAGGGCATTAACACCCTAGGCAACAGAATTACCTCAAAGTCATTGTAAGTTTGCATTCTTCTCCCTGTTCAGCCTTTAAAAGTAATATCTAGCACCATCCAGTCCACCTTGGACTGTTCTGCTGTTGAGATTTCTGAACTGTAGGAATGTTATCCATTTCAGTATTTCACATTAAAGTAAGTGCAGAAAGGACAAATCTTCACTGGCTGCTTTGATAGAATTCAGAAATAAACTGCACTGCAGCGTTCCTTTCTCCTGAGCGCTGAAATTCGTGGTAAAGCACTAGCTTGAGAGTTCCCAAAGAGATTTGCTTACAAAGATCGGTGTTAGAGAGGCTTGATTGGGTCTCTGAGATAGATCTCATCCTCTGACAACTCACCAGGACCCAGTGGAATCTCACTCTACGCATCTAATTACCTGCTGGATATCTGAGCCCCAGTTCCCTTGGCTTGACTCTGGCTGCTGGGTAAACTATCCCCTGAGGCGTGGCAGACGCACAGCTGGGGGGCCGACCTGGGGCCCCCCCATCTGCCTCTGGAAATCCACATTTTAGGGTCTTGTAGTCATTTCCTTGCTAGTGCAAGGGAAGTTTTTGTACATTTTTATAAAAGGAGGCCAGAAGAGAACACCCTCCTCTTACTTCCTAATGTATTATGTCCTCCCCTGCCGAGCCCAGGGACTTAGTCTGGATTTGGTAACTGAAGTAATATAAATGTTAGCTAAGAAGTATTCCCGCAATGTGGTTCCAATTTAGGCCTGTTTTGAAGTCTAAAGGCCCAATATGTCTCGTAGATTCTTCGCTGGACATTAGCGCTAATGTAATTTGCGGAGGGCCACAAGGCAGCCCAGGCGAATCACGGGGTTTCCCAGTGCCAGGGTGACTCCTGCACTCGCCGGTGGTTGCCCCCTCTGCTTTTGATGTTGGGGGGCTCTGCTCAGGAAATTGCCTTATACTTGCCAAGGTTTGCAGATAAATGGAGCAAGGTAAGTGCTGTCCCCTGTCACCACCCCTAACCTCGCCAGGCTCTGGTAGAAGGCAGCCAGCTATCTGAGCTCTGCCTTTCTCTGCAAGCTGTTTGCACTTTACTTCTTCAATAACGCTATCTCCCCCAAGGCTGGCTTGATTTGCGAAGACACGCCGCGTGCATTTTCAGAGTTGGGCAGAGGCACCCCAGCGCTGAGCCCACCCCCCCTCCACCCCATCTCCCCCAGGCTCGGTGCTTACACCCCTCACGAGGCCCTGGCTGCATCCTGGTAATGAGCATCCCCCTGCAACCGCCTACCCTTTATCTTGCTGGGGGGACCCACACCTTTTGAACTGCCATCTGTAGATTGTGTTGGTGCACAGACTTGTTAACTGTGCCATGCTGAGAAGGAAATGGCATGATTTAGATCAAGTGCTCGGGACGGCTGTTCATAAGAAACACTTGAGCCAAGCTGTTGCTGCTCAGAAAGTGCCCTGGGGAGAGGGGTTCCGTTTCGGGTCACGGTCCTGCCTTGTATGAGGGCAGGCGCAAAGCGCAGCAATTCCCCGGCTTCGCTGGGGCTGGAGGGGGGTGGGGCGGGGAGAAACATTATGAAACCATAGAAGCGAGGCTGCCAAATTAACTTCTCACCCTTTCAATCACACTCCAGAGGATAAAAGCCTAACATTTCTGCCTCAGAAACAGGCTCGGTTTACACCAAACAAGTTCTTTCTTTAATTTATCAGCTGGACCAACGCTTCTTCTAATTGCTGCAACTCTGGGCTATTTATGAAGCCATCTTTGTAGGTATACAATGAACACAGAACCAGGACATGGGTGTTGGGAAGTGTTCGTGGACAGGACTTCCCCCCAGTCTGGTTATCAAAATAACTAAAAACCAATTTTTTTTTTATCTCAGTGGATGTGTGCCCATGAAAATGTTTTTGCTGGTTTCAAGGCAAAAAAATAAAATCAAGGAACTGCAATGCAGGTAAGCACTAATCATTGTCTTCACTTCCAAGCTGCACGTTTTCTGTAAGCAAAGTTTAACTAAGAAGATAAAAGTAAAACTGAGAAAGAGTTGGGGGAGGAGGGAACCCTTCATCTTAATTCATCAACTCCCAGGCTAATATCAAGGGCACTGATTTGTCTATTCTATGGAAATAGATGATTAGGGTCATTCTCTAAGACAAATTTACTTTTCTGCACACTCTAAATCTGTTTAGTCACTTTAAAGGTGTCAATTATTGGAACAGGCTAAGACTATGAATTTCTTAGTAATAGCTTTAATAACATTTTGAAATGAAAAGCAGATACCTTGAAGTCAGCCTGCTTTGAAAAGACATATGAGGAGCTCTGGTTTTAATTTGTGGAGTATTCTACATCTGGAATCCCTTATAATTAAAACTAAAAACTGAACTACTACTTCCACCTGTCAAATGATGAAAAGATGAATGCACTAATAAGTTACTAAATAGCCCAACATGATAGAGTTTACATTCTCATTCTATACAGTAAAACAGAATTTTGGACAGGAGGCTAGAAGGTCTTTGGTCATTACTAATAACATGCTTTCCGTATTAACCTATATGGCCTGCTGCAACTACTGATGGGGCCTTTTTTACATTAACAGCTTATTTTCCTAAGACTTTGTTTTAAAAGTACATATAGAGTTCTGAAAGAATATTCAAAACACATCAACCAAGGTATACTTTCATCCCATATGCCATGGTTTCATCCTCCTTGAAAACCCTCTGCCGGCTTCCTATAATAAATGCATACTATTGGCATAAAGTCAGGTGCTTACAAATATTTAGCAAGCACCACAGTGCCCACATCAGCACTGAGGACACAGTGTTGAGCAGGTCTTTGTAGGTAACTCAGAGTTAGGAAAACTTGCGGTAAAATCTCAGAATGACAAAACACATTATTTGTCTATGTTCTGATAAGAAAAAAAATCGTTTTCTAAAGCTTTTACAGTCACTCCAATTAAAACAACAATAGCCATTAAAATGCCCTCAGACTGTCACTGGTGATCAGAAGGTTAATTATTTAAAAATGTAAATCTTGAGCTGTGATCCCGATTGAAGCTGTTTGGAACAACTCCTCCTTCAGAGGTCGAGCTGTGTGGGCGGCCCCGAAAGGCTCATTTTTCTTATTACACACTCATGCTTCTCTGTCATGAAATAAAAATGGAAATATCACATTTTGAAAAGAGCACTGAAAAAAATAATGAAGAGTTTTGCTAACATTAAAGGGGCCTCCCATGGGGCAGATGCTGCTGTCATAAAAAGTTGCCCTAATGGTTCCATTCAGTGCCAACTGGTACTGGCACCAGACAACAGAAAGAAGACAAGACCTGGGGCACTTGACCAGAGATCTCCTTCCATGGAAGTAGACCCAGGAAGGAAACCCCTCTGTCTGAACTCTTCGGGCCACTGGAACCTCCATTAAATGATTGTTTTAGTGCCCCTTTCTCTACCAAGCTATTTGGTAAAAATAATAATAATAATAATAAATTAAAAAAAATGTAGGCTGTGGCTGCCACTAGTTCTTAGCTAGAAGTCACGAACTGTCCCCTCAAGATCTTACTCCTGCCTGAGAATGTACTCTTTTGGCCAGCCAGTGTGCTATTCTAAAAACCAGGAGATTCGTAGCATTCTTCACAAGAGCCAAAAGTTGGCAGCAACCCAAGTTGTCTACAGATGGATGAATGGATAAACAAAGTGTTGTATACGCATACAATGGGATATTGTTCAGTCATAGAAAGGAAGGAAATTCTGACACTTGCTACAACATGGATGAACCTTGCACACATTATGCTAAGTGAAATAAGTTGGACACAAAGGACAACTGTTGTATGTATGATTCCACCCAGATGAGGCTCTTGGCCTAGTCGAATCATGAAGATGGAAAATAGAATGGTGGTGCAATGGGCTGGGGGAGGGCTGGGGGGAGGGGAGAGAGTTACTCTTTAGTGGGTAAAGGGTTTCAACTATTAGAAACCATGAAAACCAATGGTTTCACAGTAGTGTGACTGTTTCAAGGTCACTGAACTGTACACTGAAAATGATTAAAATTGTCCATTTTATTTTATGTATATTTATCACAATTAAAAAATCATGATTTTTTTACTACAACAAGGATCTTTGATTTACAAAAAAAAAAAATGACATCTGAGTTACTGTTAACATTAGTCTGAATGCCTGAGCAATAACAGAGATGGAAATTGAGCCGCTCTGGTACCCTTAAACCTGCCTCAGGTCTCCACGACACCCACTGCCCACTATGATGGTCTGCCTGCTGTACCACGCCCTGTGGATTAATCCCTGCCAAGCCCTGCAGCCTTCTTCTGTCTGAGGGGCCAGCATACAGCTCTCACATGCAATCACAACATCTAAAGACGTATCCAGAATCCAACTTTAGCCTGCCACACCATAATTAATAGTCTGTCCCAGACACTGAGAGGCAAGGAGAGTAGCATAAGATAGCATCCATGATAGGAACAGGACTGAGAAGTTCCTCTCAGCAAAACGCCCCATTGACACCCTTCTCCACCTTCCCAGCTAGGGACCCAGCAAACCAAGCTTCCTTACTTGACAGTTGCAAACAGAACTGTACATAGACGCCTACAAAAGAAAATAGAAGCACTTTTCAGGATCAGGAGAAGTTTCTTATTACCCATTTTTCTGATATTGACTGTACATAAATTTATTGCAGATTTTGTAGCTCAAAGTCAAGGAGTAATGAACTTAAGAATCTTTATTGAAGTCTGGATTATCCCCAAACTGTGAACTTTCCCTTTAAGTCATTGACTGTCTAAGGATTTTTTCCTCTTAAATGCTACTGTCAAATGGGCATTTTAAAACATTTATCAAAAACCAATGGCTGCAAACTTCAATCTGTACATTCCATACCAAGCAAACCCCAGTCTAGTGCTGATGCATAAATGATGTGTTGGTTTAATCTATTTTTCACAGGGGGTGTCTGAGAGTAGGAAAATTAGAAACAGGTAGAATGGACTATTATTACTGTCCCATAGTGTGCTTTTTTACATGAGGTCTGGATTAAGATAACATCTGGTCTATATTTCTTGAACTATTTCCCTTTTATCACAAGAAAAATCGGCAACCCATCTCACAACTGCTCTTAATTTAGATCTAAATATCACTGATGAAACATTGTACAACATGCTGTTATCTATTAAAATGATTTCCCTGAAGGAACAGTTGATACTTTTATATATTCCAGCAAAGCTAATCATGCCAGGCCCCCTTAGTAGGGCTTACCTTATAATCATAGGTTCAAATGTTCCACCTAAATCACTACTTTGGTACCAAATGAGTCTTATTCTGAGATTGATTTCACTACACTCTTAAATACAATGCACAAGTATGAGAGTCAAAGAATCATCGAGAATCTTTAGAAGCAAACAAGTCACTGTTACCCCCCACTCCAGGCCTAGACTATGGCTTTCCAGAACACCTTGCAAAGGCAACGCAGTAAGCTGTTTTCAGCACTTCTCAGAGTTGAAGTCCTATAACAATGTAATATATTGATTTCACAGAATAAAAACTTTGGGGGTTCTTTTTTTTTCCAGAATTATATAACAGTTCCACAGATAATAAATCAGGAAAGAATTTTTTCTCTAAAACTATTTTGCATACCTGTGGTGCACATTCATTTTGCTCATTTTAAACTATATCAGGTCTCAGAATCTGAGAAGGTAAGTCAGTGTATTAGCCAGTTACATGGAACATTACTTTCTCCAACCCCCACCTTTAATTTGATAATATGGTGTGTTCTTGTTTTTTTAAAAAAAAAAAAAATGGAAACTAAATCCCACAAAAATCACGAGGCTTAAAAAAATTTTAATGAGAAATAAATCTTGAATACCTGAAAATATGAAAATGTTCATTGCAATAGCAAATGAAATTAGAAATGTACTGTAAATAAAACAAAGAAAAATTTGAAGCAATAAAAATCCTAATTAAATGGAATTGATTAAATGAATTGTTACATGCATAATGTGAACCACCTTAACTCAGTAAATGAAGATAAAAATTGTATGTACTAAGGAAGGACCTTCATGATATATTAAGCACAACAAACCATGAAGAGCTTGGTATCACGTTTTGCTGTCATTAAAAAGAAAAAAACAAGAAACATATATATGCTGCAGAGTATGCTGAGCAAGTCTGGAAGAACTTACAGCGAACTGTTTTCTGTGATTAGGAATCAGGAGGGAGGTGAACTTTCACAAAGAATTTATAACTTTTCTTAATACATATATATTTTCTAAATTTAACAAGTGGGTAAAAATATACCGAAGGCACAAAGCACATACAACAGATTATTTAGTCATTCTTTTACAGGAATAATCTTAAGAAGGGAGGTGGCTTCTGGGGGGAGGGTGGGTGCCCACAAACAGAATATCAGGAATGCGATTGACAAGCATCCTGTCATCTTGTATTTTTTGGAGGGAATTCTGAGAATAAAAAGCCTTTGGAAGTTATCAGTGGTCAGGCTGGAGCCGTTCATTTTTCATCTGCCTGTGTTTGTTGTCTGGCAGCCAGTCAAGGGTGCTATTAGCAGAATTAAGATCCAGAAGAAAAGATTATCCTGTAGAAGGCAAGATAAGGGCTGGAAAGTGTGGCTGGTTATCAATATCACAATACCAAACAGGTCAGAAAGGATTCCGTATAGGTTTCACTTGAAGCAAGTAATCTCTGCAAAAATAATGGAGTGACTGTTCTTCCGAAACACTTCAATACTGCAACATACTGCAGTTCATTTAAGATAAAGCGACAGTTTGACCAAGAGTCCCACAACTGCATTAGGCCGGAGAGTGGATAATAAAATGCCACAACGTGCTTTTATTCCTTCTTAGTCAGTAACCGTAGGTAATGAAATAACCTTCCATCTCTCTCCCAGATCATTTTTAATATTCTGAATGATAATCGTTCATTCACCTTTTCCTTCCTTGTTGAGGAACGTGCTAAATGGAATCCCATGCTACAATTTGATGTAAGAAACTGGAGGCATGATTGTAAAGTTACAAATTTAATTTTAGGACTTTTTTTTTTTTAATCACCCATAACAGTGTGTATTCAGAGGAGGTTTTGCCCCTCTGGTACTGAAACATGTGCTTTCAAACAAGAACGGGAGTGGTGAAGGTTTTGTGTTCATGTCAGCACTGCGATTTACAAGAGTTCACATACAGCATGAACTTACATAGCGTTTCACCACGTTGTCTATGAATCATTCCATCTTAAGCTCTGCAACATATGCACAACTGGAAAACGCGAAGAGGTAAGAAGACACATTTGCTATTTCCATTGTATACGCCTCACACTGGAAATAGATTTTTCTTTTTTGCTCGATTATTTTTCATCTGAGTAATGTCTTTTAAGCAAATCCAAATAAATCGATAACTTGTTCAACTAAATAATTTTTCAGTGCCCAGATCTTCAGATTATTTGTGCACCTTTGGAACAATCAACAATCAGCAGCTTATTTACTCTGAGTTGTCATTCCAATAGTAGTAATGTATTGACAATGGTTCATCCATCTAATAATTGATCAACAAAACACATTTCCAAGACAGCTGCAGTTAAAGGAAGTGACTAACCAGGGGCGGAAGGGAAGAAGGAAGACTGTGGAGCTGCATCACCCACCAAGGTAACCAAACACACACTTAACAACCCAGGAGTTGGCAACTTGTCAAAGGAAAACCAAAATCAATATGTGTTTAAAGTAAAAAATGGACTTTGACATTTTCTTTAGTCATAGAATTGAGTCCGTTATAAATAAGTGCATGAAAATGTCCCATTCAGCCATGGCTTTCAAAAGTCTATCCATCAGTATCTTAGCTATGCCCATAAAAGGTGAATACTTTCTAAAATGGTTTTATTTCTTCCTCTGTGTTTTTGAGATGGCATCCCCCAAAATGGACATTATAAGAAAAGTAGACAAATGTTGGCAATTGAACATTAAGATCCAGTTTTAAACAGCTTTTAATTACTTACAATATGAGAAAACATTTTTATTATTTTCTAAAATGCTGATAATACAAAAGCAGGTAGAATAAAAGCAAAAGTCTCCCTTTAATACCCAGCCCTGTCCCAGTAAATATACCTGCTACAATGGAGAGCATTTACAGACTATTTTCTTTGTATACATATGTACATGTATACAGACACATGTGTAATGGAGGAAGGTATTTCATAAAATTAAATGAGGTTCTACTCTGCATATCACTCTGGATTGTTAGCCTTATTTAACGGGCATCTCAGACATCATTTCATGTCAGTACATATAAAACAAAAGCAGTATACTAGGAGCCCTGAAAGACTTTAAAATGTTTTAAATTTCTTTTCAACACTTAAAACTCCATATTTCCCATAAAGACAAGAAAAGATCTAGCAGTATTGCCCCCAGTTATCAGAAACAGAAGTCCCTCTGACGGGACCCAACTCAGTACACCTCAAGTTCCCGCAGCCCAGTCCCACAGCCAGACTGCCTCCAAGACCTTCCTGTTTGTTTTGATATATTTGCTTTATATTTGATGTATTGCTTTGATATAGATACATTGATATATATGTATATGTGTATATATATATATATCAAAGTATGTATATGTATATACATATATATATCAAAGTACTTGATATATAGAGAGATATATAGATTCTTTTTATATATTACTTTGAAATAGATATATTGATACAAATTATCCCATGATATAGGTGCATCATCATTTATTTCACTGTTTCAATTTTATATCACATTTTAAGCTTTAAGTTTCATGCTATATTTGATAAAACAGAATTGAACTCCATATTTAGAAATTCTTCCTCCTCTTTGTTGAGATATAATTGATAAATTAGGCTTAGGTGTACAGCATAATGATTTGATATTTTACATACATCGCAAAACTTCACCACACCTAATTAACATCCATGATCATACATAGTTACAAAAAGTTTTGCTTGTGATGAGAGTTTTTTTTTAAAGATTTATTTATTTATGCATACAGAACTGGGGTACAGACTAGAGGTGCAGGGAAGTGAGAGGATTCACCAGAGACAGAGTAGAGAGCCAACTGATGAAGTACACTGCTGAGGGGAGCAGCGGGCGGGTCAGGAGAGGTCTGCCACGCCATGTGGGCCACTTCCGGGGTGGGTAGGGATCGAACCCATGCGGAAGTGGCTTTAGCTTCTTAGTGCTGTGCTTTAGCCTGCTGCGCCACCAGGGAGGACCATGATGAGAGTTTTTAAGATGGACTTTCTGGTGAGGATTGTACTTGTGAAGGTGTAAACCTATACCCCTAACACAGTGTTGTAAATCAATGATACCTCAATAAATACTTAAAAAGAAAAAATATCTGCTGACTTAGTAACTTTTAAGTAAACAATTATTTCCAAGCAAATTACTTTCAAAGCAAATACACATACAGTATTACTAATTTTTTTTAATTTGCCATTGTATTTCTCCTTAAGAGTCTTTGAAAAGCCTAAACTCACACCTGATAATATCTTACAAAACTTTATAAAAATACAAAGGATTACTCTATGTAATTCCCCTTGAAAAATAATATTTTATCAGAGAAAACAGAAGCCTGTGGATGGGGAGTGGAGCAGGGAATTCCAAATGACAAAGAAAATTCCATCAGAAGCTCATCATGATGGTTGAATGTGTTAAGATTTTTCTCTTTTAAAAAATATATCTCTGGCTTAAAGTGACAAAGACTTATGGAATCTTCGATCTGCTTAGGTGTCTTTCATAAGGTGTCTATTCTCCATTGTCCTTTCCCTCTCGTGTACTCCTAGCTTAAAAAAATCTCTAGGGGCATACAAAGTTCCCACATAGAGGTGGGCAACTGTGACACTGTGGTGGTGATCTGAAAGCTCAAAAATTATCCCTCCAAGTGATGCTGTTACTATGAATAAAACTGATAGGCTTCTAACAAGAGGGGCCAAGACACAAGGACAATTAGTGATCCCACTATACACCGGAGGCAAAGCACGGGCCCTCCCTCATGGTGCAGTGGTTTAAAATGCAGCACTACGAAGCTTGCTCGCTGCAGCTGCTTCAGCTGGACTTCCATCCCCAGCCAGGAAGGAGGCCCACATGGCACAGCAGACCTCTCCTATCTCACTCACTGCTTCCCTCATCAGTGTATTTCAGTCAATCTGCCTGTTCTGCTCCCCACTCTGTCTCTCTCTCACGGCCCCTGCACCTCTGGCCTGTACCCCAGTTCTGTATGAATAAATACTCTTTAAAAAAAAAAAAAGCACAAATGTCAAAGCACACGCAAAAGGGGAAAGAAACCAGAGTTGTTTTTTAAAGTGGTGTTTCAGCTGAAATAAGAAATGCACATGGAGAAATGCAATATCTATTCTCAGAGCAACAGAATTTTTGCCTGTAGAATTCAAGGAGAGGTAAGAGTTCTACTCAAGTAACAAGAAGGCACTGAAACAAATTTGCTTACCTCCTGTGGGTTTTTTTTTCCTTCCCATTCAAATTGTAAAAAAATTCCGAAACATAAGTGTGAGCAATTTTTATCTGTGTTTAGTTTTCATGAGGCTGCTATGTACCTGGTTCATGTGTATTACTCAGAAGTAAACCAAATTCTAATGGTAGCCTATTATTGTAGGTGTCTTTCTAATCAAAACTAAACTTTAACAATTGTTCACCTGCAAGTCTGAAACTGAAATAAATACATTTATCTATCGATTCTATTCTATACATCAAGAAAAACAGCATCACTGATTATTTTTAAAAGGGATTAAATAGCAACGAAGCCCTCTGTAATGCAGCAAATAAAATGTTGGAATAAACTTTTTTTTTTTTTTTTTGGTTTATGGTGGGGTGGTGGTGGTAGTGGTATTTTATTTTTTAAAGATTTATTTTATTTATGCATCCAAGAACCTGGTGTAGGCCAAATGTGTGTGGGTGAAGGGAGGTGTGAGAGGATTCACCAAAGCAGAATGGGGAGCAGAACAGCAGATTGACTGAATTACACTGCTGAGGGGTGCAGCGGGTGAGAGAGGGGTAGTCTGTGGCACTATGTGGGTCAGCTCCCTGGCCAGGGATGGAACTCGTGCTGCAGTGGCTGCCAATAGCTTCTTAGTGCTAAGAGACTTATCCCCCTGCCCCACCAGAGAGGCCCCTGGAACAAACTATTTTAAATAAAAGTTGCCTATCTATTTTGAAATAAATGATCCAAGTATTTTTAGTCATTCTATTGCTTATATGAGTGATTAATATCCCAAGTAAACTAAAATCAAAATTTTGGTTTTCTGAAAAGGCATCATGCATTCCTCAGAAACCCATGCTGATTGGGACCCTTGGACTCTGCAGCTGATTTCAGAGTCATGCTATGCAGAGTTGCTCTGGGGTGTATAGAGCTCAATAGTCTCCTTAAAAGAGTAACAGAAACATTTGCAATTCCTTGCAGTAGTCCCTTCCCCATCCTTTGAGGGCATAAAGAAAATCAAAGTCATCCCTTCATGTTATCTCTAGTCAATGTCCTTAATACCTGCTCCTTCTGCTCCTTCTCTATTTTAGAATCAAACAGGCCTCAATAAGGACTTTTTTCTCTTTGTAACCCTGTGGTATTTCAACAGTGGCAAAGTTAAGAAAGCTGGTGGCAAAAAAAAAAAAAAAAATCACAATTCCAGAGGGTGTTGTGAATGTTGAGTCTAAGGTGATATAGAGCAGATTCCCAGAGCTACTCAGGCCTGGCAAAGCTATGTTTCTGAGGCCCTCTAAACTGCCCTTCAGGTCAACATACAGAATAGCCTAAGACTGATAACCTTATCACTGAAAGATCAATCAAATATGTACCAAGTACTGTGCTAGGGACTTGAGGTATAAAAATGGATAAGACAGTATTGTATCTGGACAGATGGATGAAGAGGCAGTTACAGAGCATGCACTGCAGCCCCCATTGAGAGAACCATGCACAAGAAGCACAAAGAAAGGGCTAACTCTGCTTTTGAAGGACAAGTAAGGAATGGTCAAGGAAGCAACCAGATGTGGAGTGTTATGATAACAGCAAGAACTCTCCCTTTTGTCCAGTGGTGGTGGCTTCTAATCCACCTGGATGAGGTCTGGCAGAAGTCTGCAGGCCGTTCTCAGAGCTCAAACATAGGCTTTACGTCCGTGGCTTTTGGATAATCCATTTGCCTTCTTCAACTATTTTACAGTGATTTCACTATTGGACAAAACAAGGCAATGATCTCTCTTCCTCTCCTAAGGGTCATAGTGAAAACTATGGAGCTAACTAGTGAACCCAAAGTGCCCCAATTTGCTGATTGTCCAGAAGCACTGGATATTTTTTTTAAGATTTATTTATTTATGCATACAGAACTGGGGTACAGTCCAGAGGTACAGGGGCAGTGAGAGGATTCACCAGAGACAGAGTGGGGAGCAGAACAGGCCAACTGATGAAGTAAGTACACTGTTGAGGGGAGTAGCAGGCGGGTCAGGAGAGGTCTGCCATGCCATGTGGATCACCTCCAAGGCAGGGATTGAACTCATGCTGAAGTGGCTTTTGCTTCTTAGTGCTGTGCTTTAACTCACTGCACCACCAGGGACACTGGACATTTTTCATGGAGAGTTTTGCTTCAAGAAAATATGCACACGCATGTTAGTTCCAAAGGCTTATGATAAAAGCTGAAATGCATTCAGATGGGTGTTAGTTTCCTTTTGAACGCTGCTATCTTAACCTAGATTAGTCTACTCTAACATATCCTGAATTCACAGATATAGCTCCTCAAATAGCAGTCCAATAAATCTCTGAATAATTTCACACTGAATTTATCTGGCTATACAATTCTAAGATCTATGTTGAAAGATAATCATAGATAAAACAGCCCATTTCACATTACCAAAGAAGCAGACTGTTTATTACAGGAAAGGCTCAACAGCTGGACATCCACAGAACTCTGAATTTCATACTCTACCATATCTTTAAACTCACACATACATTGAAAGCATTGCAGTCTGTACCTGTTAACAAGTTAAATGGAGGAACTTACAGTTTCTGGGAATCAAGGCATAGAAGATAAGGCTGTAATACCACCAAATGCACATTTAAAAATAATGAGATACATTTTTATTGTTTATCAAATGGCTAAGGGTCAAAAAAGTAATAATAATCAATCAATATAAGCATAGAGAGAAAATCAAGACACATACACAATCCAATTTAAGAGTGTAATTTGGTTCAAGTATTTAGAGGCAACTTCTTTGATGACATGTAATGTGTTAATCATTTAAGGAATTTATACGAAAAACCTAACCAGATATGAATCTAAGGATTTTTATATAAGGAGTATGCCATTTTAATATACTTACTAAAACAACTAAATGACCAACACTTAAGAAATTGGCTTTAAAATGTATGGTGTTGGGCCCTCCCTGGTGGTGCAGCGGGTGAAAGCACAGCACTAAGAAGCTAAAGCCACTTCAGCATGAGTTCGATCTCTGCCTGCCCCAGAGGTGACCACATGGCGTGGCAGACCTCTCCTGACCCGCCCACTGCTCCCCTCAGCAGTGTACTTCATAGATCTGCCTGTTCTGCTCCTCACACTGTCTCTGGTGAAGCCTCTCGCCGCCCCTGAGCCTCTGTCTGGCCTGTACCCCAGTTCTATATGCACAAATAAATAAAATTTTAAAAAAAAAAAAAAAGTATGGTGTTTCCAGTATGCTTAGAGTACATATTGAATAAGAGTATTAACATTCTTTAGAGTATGATATTGTATGTTCATAGTGTGATATTAAGATAGAAAATGTTTGAAATACAGCAGGAAAATAGAAGTTACAAAACAAATATAGTTTTATTATAATTTTTCAATATACAGGAGTGTGCTTGTGTAAATATATCCAAACACAAAAGTCAGACTGAATATATAAACAAAAACATGAGATAATATAGAATTTCAAGTTTCAAGAGACAGCCAGATCCTGATAATAGAAAATGGCAAAGTTGAGCATATAAGCACTTATATAATCATGTCAAACATTTTCACAATTATAAACCATCTCATCCCTTAAATCAAGTTATGCCAACACATGACATATCCAGAGAAAAAGGGTATTTAACCTTCTCCCCTCCTACTGAGCAAAGCATTGTTTGCTAGCAGAACACACTTATAAGAAATAAAGATTAATACTGTGATGTGTGTGTGCGCAGTAATTGCCCTCATGCTTCTAGGACCCTGATGCTGAAATTAACACCTTTGTCTATGCCAGCCTGAAACACCAGCTGGCTAGTTCTAAGTTAAGTGCAGTATGATTTCAGTAGCAACCTCTGGCCACCATAGTCATCTTCCAGAGGTAAAACCCAAAACTAAAGCATTAGCATAAGTCTAATTCAGATATGCCAAGAAGGAAATTTTAAGCATTAGTATCTATATCCATTGCACTTCTTTTCTAAGCACAGGGATATACTGTTTCCTATTACACCTCCCTTGCAGAATCCCAAGATTGTGGTTACACTGCCAGATTTAAACAAGAGGAGAAACAGCCCAGTGGGTACATAAACAAATGCTCAAAGGTTATTGTGTGATCAAAGCCCCCAAATATGGGGAGAGCTTCTGGAAATACGCACCCAGATACGCCATTATCTGTCAAAGACTTGGTAACAGAAGGTGGATGATAGTGGTAGTTTGGCAGCTGTTGTTTGAAAAACAAAAACCTGTTTCTTGAACATTTCATCCTCAATTACTGACAAAGAGAAAAGTACCACAAAACTGAACTCTGCTGGGGGTAGATTCAAATGGAGTGTCAACCTTATCTTTTAAATGTCCTATTTCCAGATAAGCCAGACCCTTGAGAGCACCCTAGCATGTGATTACAAGACTGTCACTTCTCTTTTTTCTCTAGAGGAAAAAAAAAATGGCTTCACAAAACAATTGCATGTACTTTTGTGGTGAAATTTCCCATTTTAAGCATCTATTGAAACCAGAGAACAAATTATAAAGAAGGCATCCTAAAAGACCAGCATTTTTCCAGGGCAAGTCAGAGGGGCTAAGCTTTAGTAAAGAAACCAGAGCAGAAGAGGTGGCAGGTTTCCTTCTGGCCTGAGAGAGGAGTTGGGGATGTGATCTTCCAGTTTCCTTGTTTTATGCTCCCAAGTCTTCTGTCTCTTTCTAGGTAGAATTTGAAGTCTAAAACTTTAATGACTTCTATTTAGAGTTTTTCTTCAAAGGTGTCTCCTAGAAATCTGTTCTCAAACAGAACACAAAATTGTTATGGAAAGTAAGGAAACTTCACCCTACAGATAAATGTGTCATTTATCTAACTGTTGGGATAAATTTTATATTTTCTTCAGGTGTAAAATTAATCTTTGAGCTTTCTAGGGTCTAAAGGATGGGTGACGAATGATGATTTGCCATCCCTGAACTACCATAAACATAATGCTAACTAGGACTAAGTTCTGAATAATCCCTTTAAATGGCAAATATATTTTAAAGTATGAAACAAAATGATTAATTAATAAACTATTCCTTAAAGTTCACAATTTAATGCCTCTCAAACGATGAAGCAAGTTGCAGGTAGATTCCTTACTAGTGAAATGTCAGCTTTAACTCAAAAGTTAACCACAGACCACATATATTCTAAATTTCCTTCTGACAAACAGAAATGAGGAAAACTTGTCCATATGGAAGGAAACCTGGTAAAAAAATTACCCATATATCTTCTGTAACAGCCCCTCAAAACAAAGTGAAGAAGAAAAATATATTAAAATTTGCAGTGTTCCTACAAAGTCACAGGTAGAAGCAAAAACACCTCTCTATCAAATCCCCAGATAAAGTTTCCAAGGGATCAAGCTCAAAGCTAAAATATTAATAGATGTAACAGAATTCTCACACACACACACACACACACACATACACACAGATGACCAATAAAGAACTTTACAGCTGCCCTCCACTTTTGCATTCAGCAAACATTCAGCAAGTGTTCATTGAGCTTCTACAGTATACTTGGGTAAGTATTAAACATTACACATGATGATTTGGGGTTACAAACAACAAATCTACCTTGGCAGGTTTATTGGAAAAAGTAACTGAAAAGTTACTAGGTAGCTTAATACTCTCCAGAAGGCCCAGAGACCAAACATTAAAGCCTCTTTGCTAGGAATGTTGCTCATCCACAGCAAGGGGCTCTCTAAGTAGAACATAGCATGGCTCTCAGGACTAGGAATCTTAGGACTGGAGGCCAGGATCTTGCCACTGGGGCCTCCCCATATATCTCTACCGTCAACCCCAGCAGAAGGCTAGTAACCTCCAATGCAGCCATCACCTCTTGTAGCTCCCTTCCAAATCCACCTTGATTGGGCCATGAGGCCACTGAGCCAAGTCACAGATCTGTTTCTTAGTCCACACACACATTTTCTGGTTTCTACGTTGAGAAAGTAGAATAATGATGTGAGAAGTCATCAAAAGGTTGGGTGACCACAAATATTCACCATAAAGTATGACATTATCTGCCAACATGAAGTATTCAGTTCAATATAATAGCATAGAAACAAAGCAAAACCCAAAAACTCTGTATGCAATGAGTACACAGCATCACAAAGAACTTTCTAAATCGTGATCTAATAAAAATACACGTTGGCCCTCCCTGGTGGCGCAGCGGGTTAAAGCACAGCACTAAGAAGCTAAAGCCACTTCCACATGAGTTCGATTCCCGCCTGCCCCAGAGGTGATCCACATGGCGCAGCAGACCTCTCCTGGCCTGCCCGCTGCTCCCCTCAGTAGTGTACTTCGTTGATCTGCCTGTTCTGCTCCCCACTCCCTCTGGTGAATCCTCTCACCACCCCTGCATCTCTGGCCTGTACCCCAGTACTGTATGCACAAATAAATAAATCTTTAAAAAAAAAAATACACGTTACCCAAAAGTAGATGAAGTTACCCAAAAGTAGATGATACACGTTACCCAAAAGTAGATGAAGTAGATCCAGTTAATTACTGGATTAAAAAGATGTGGTACATATACACAATGGAATATTACTCAGCAATCAAAAAAGGTAAACTCATGCCTTTTGCAGCAACATGGATGGAGCTGGAAGGGATCATGCTTAGTGAAATAAGCCAGAAAGAAAAAGGAAAACACCAGATGGTTTCACTCATAGCAGGAGCATAAAGGACCAGGGGGTAAAAATAATTATGATGAACAACTATATACAGAGACATTTTACAGGGGTAAAGTGAGGAATGGGGGTGGGGGAAAAGTACATGGGACTATGATGATGGTACATGGGTGAAGTGGTGATGGGAAGTCCACAGAGATTACAACTGAGATGGAAAAAGGCATAAAATGATGTAGAAATAACCTATTATTAAAAAACACACACACACATGTTAAGTCATATATGAACATTATCTAGATTAAAATTTTTCTTCCTAGAGAGCTGTTAATACCAGTTTCATACTTAACATGAATTGCTTCTCAGCCTTTTGGCAAAGATTAAAGACATACGTAAGGTGAATCAGGACAGTTATCTGGCTATAGACTGGTTCTGTCAAACAAAAAGAAAACCACTTTAAGACTTTTGAGACACCTCTATATTGAATCCCATAGTGGGTGGACCAGTTTACATGCCCACCAACAATGGAAAAGGATTCCCTTCACACCAGATCCTCTCTAGAACTTATTGTTTCAGGTCTTTTCAATATGGGTCAAACTCCTGGGAATATCATATTGTTGTATTGAGTTGCATTTCCCTGATAAAAGATGAATATTTTTTCCATGTGCCTGCTTGTTGCTTGTAGGTCTTCTTTGGGTAAGTACCTAGTTAGCTCTTCCACCCAGTAATTCCACTCCCAAGCATCTGCCCCCCAAATTCAAAAATACTAGATCAAAAGGAAACACACTCCCATGCTTATTGCAGCATTATTAACAACAGCCAAACCATGGAACAACCACCGAAATGCCCCATAACACGTGAGAATATCAAGAAGATGTGGCATATTTATGCAAAACAATATTGCTCAGCAATCAAAAAAAATGATTAAATAAACTCATGTCATTTGCAGCAACATGGATAGAGCCAAAAGGGATGATGCTAAATGAAGTAAGTCAGAAGAAAAAAAAGTACAGGATGGTGCCACTTACATGTGGAATACAGCGAAACCAAACTAAGAGTCAGATAAAGACAAACTTAAAAATTAGCTTAAAAAACCCAACAACTGAAACATAAAGGGAGGGAGAGACGAAAGAAGACGAGAAGCATAGTGGACTACAGTGGGTGTGTGGCAGGTGCCTTATGGCAGCAGTGCCTGGAGGGGAACCCTGTGCCCTCAAAACACCAAAAATATGCAAGCCGACATGACCTCAATTTATACAAGGTGCTAGCTATTAATAAATAGTAATACTAGTAGAAAGAAAATCAGTTCCACTTCAATACATGGATCAAATACTTGTGTGCTAGACTCTAAACTTCTGCATTATAGCAAAGAAAATGGGCTTCTGGACTCCAAAACCAACTCCATTACTTACTGTTTCCTTGAAAAGGTTATTTACTTCACTACATCTTAACTTCTGTCTCTGATGTATCTACTGCATGGAATTATTTAGCAAGATGAAAAAGAAACAAGGCCTATAAAGACTTCATGCTGTGTTTAGTGTGAATGAATTTTAGCCAATTATTATTTAATCCACACGATGACATTATGAATCAACATTGTTATCCCCATTTGAACAGATAAACATGAATCTGGAACTCAGAATGCTGAAGTCACACCCCCAAGGTAACATCGGGGTGATGCTTTGGATTTGCACCCAAACTTTCTGATGTCAAACCTGGACTCTTCCACTATCCTACCTGTGAAGGCTTTAAAAAACACTATAAAGACTCATAATAACCTATAGGTAGTAGAAATCTACACTTACTAAGCAAAATTGTAACTTTCTCCAATATTTCTAGAGGGAAAATATTTAGAAACTCAATAAAGAAATATTTCCCTCAGGGTCTCTAAAATCCCATCTATTTAGGTTTAGAAGGAAATTTAGAAGCTGGTCATTCTAGCCTCCTGGAGGGTACTTAAAACTGGGGCCATTTTACCTTTTTGGGGGGCTTGCCCTTCTTCTTTGTAGGCAGAATGTAGGGTAAGCAGTAAAAAAGCCACAGACCTTTGAGTGTTATTGGGGCAAACTTCAATAAAAGAGAGTCTGACTATTGCCCAACCCGTGCATTCATGGGTATTAACATTTCCCAAGAATATCCCCCTACACCTGGTTTCTCTGGCAGCTTATAACACAAAGAAATTGTTCTTTGGTCAGCAAGTTTGGACAATGTGGGAGTAAAAGGTTTTCTAGAACTTTTATTTTTTTTTAAGATTTATTTATTTGTGCTTACAGAACTGGGGTACAGGCCAGAGGTGCAGGAGTGGTGAGAGGATTCACCAGAGACAGAGTAGGAAGCATAACAGGTCAACTGATGAAGTACACTGCTGAGGGAAGCAGCAGGTGGGTTAGGAGAGGCGTGCCACACCATGTGGGTCACCTCTGGGGCCGGGGATCGAACCCAGGCTGAAGTGGCTTTAGCTTGTCAGTGCTGTGCTTTAATCTGTTGTACCACCCGGGAGGGCCCTTGCTAGAACTTTTAATGTGCTAATGTGCATAATGAACCCACACAATGAGGGTGTGATGTACAGTGAATCTGGCAGGTCTATTGTACCACAGGACACTCTTGAAAAACACTGGGTAGCAAATGGAATTTGTCATCAAAATACAGCAAAAGTGAGATAATTCAAAGCTGCCAAATGATCCAAAGAAAGAGTTCTTACCCTATAACTCAAACATCTACTTAGTTTGACCCAGATTCTGATATTGTAGGAGAATACATCAGGTGAGATGATTCTACTCATTTAATTTTAATAGAGACAAGATCACTATCCATGTTCACCATACAATCTTCTAACTGTATTCAACTTTTTCCGTAGCCTTCCTACAAACAGAAGTGCTAGACTAGGTGATATAAATGTTGGATCATTTGGGACCTCTATGTCTTCTTTTAACTTTATACAAATATAGCATCCAGTCAACAAGGCTGTCCAGGCAATTTAACAGATAATTTCTCAGTTTAAGTCCAACTATCATCACATTAGTTTCACCTCTTTTGAGTTTTATGAGATAGTCTTCAAGATTTCCTTAGTACTGACAAAATCCAGTTTCCACACCCTGACATGTTAGACCAGATAGAACCTGGGCCTTATTGTCTCTACCTAACAATATGACCTTGAGGTTTTGCCTGGGCAGCCTGTGAGGATCTGTCACTTTCCTTTAAGATTAAACATGAAGATCCCTTACATTTTAGCTCTGATTTTCTAGCCACTACAGCCCTGCATTCTTGAAGAAAAAAGGTCTGATATGAAATTGAAACCATATCCTCAGGGGGTGGGGGTGGGAGGAGTCATAATGGGCTTTGACTTGCTACCTGAGCAGCAGGGCAAGTCAGTCGGCTGTGCTGGGGCAGTGGCTGTCTGCCACAGCCCATCGTGTAAGATGCAGGTGGTCCCGGCAGATGTGAAAGAGGAAGTGAGCATTTTACCACCCACTGCCCCCAGTGAGCAGTCTTGCTGCAGCTCAGGGTCTGCCCAGATTGCTCCAAAGACCAAAGTAGCAGTGGCAGGAGTTTCACCACCTGTGGACAGCCCTTCCTCTAGTACCAGCCCCATTGAGAGCCAGAGCCCCCGGGGGCTCTGACAGCAGTGGGTTTTTAACCATCTGTGGCCCCCAGTACAAGCAGTTCTACTGGCACCCCAGAAAATGCTGCCAGAGAGAGAAGAAGGAATCAGAATACGGTCTCAATGGGACTCTCAGACCTCTGAGAGGTACAATAGCACTGCTTCCAGCCCTGCTTCTGACATCACATGCACGGAGCACCGTCAGCCTTGGCCTGGCACCTCAAAGATCTCTTGGCTGTTGTTTAATACCAATAGCTCATGCAAAGCTGCAGCACCAGTGTCTCTGATACTACCTCTGGTGACAGGCGCTGACTGGCAGTACTGATCAGTGAATGGCACTCTGACTGGCCACCTCTAGTTCTCCAGCACTGCCCCCTGGCACTGTTAAGTGGGTCACAGTCCAGTCCTACATCTGGTGGTATCCAGCTGGGCCTTCAGACCATTGCTATGGCTGCTGTGGTGTCTACTCAGTGGCCTTACCTGTGAGCACCTACAGCCGCCACCTCGATCTGGACCCCAATGCACTGCTGACCAGTGTGCTATCCGCTCCAGGTTCTCATTGATAGGACAGTGCCAGGCACAAGCAGCCTTTGTCTGGGATTACAGGACACTGCAGTCCCTATCTGGGGTGAGACAGCTGGCCATTATGGCCTTAAAAGTCTCCTTTTTTCAGAACCTCCCTGGTGGCGCAGGTTAAAACACAGCACTAAGCTAAAGCCACTTCAGCATGAGTTTGATTCCCACCTCGGAGGTGACCAACATGGTGCAACAGACCTCTCCTAGCCCGCCCGTTGCTCCCCCCAGCAGTGCACTTCGTTGATCTCTGTGTCTGGTGAATCCTCTCACCACCCCTGTGTCTGGTGAATCCTCTCACCACCCCTGCACCTATGGCCAGTACCTCAGCTCTGTATGCATAAATAAATAAATCTTTAATTTTTAAAAAAAAAAGTCTCCTTTTTCCAGTCTGCTGTTTGTTAAATAAACCTCATTGTTGATGGCCCCTGAGCCTGAGTAGTATATCTTGCAACTGAGTGTATAGGTAAGAACCCACATTCAGTGACCTGACCACTCCACAGCACATTTTGAGAACTGTTATCAGTTCTATTTAAAGCTGTTTTAAGCTGAAAACAGTTCCTGATTTGTATTACGTGCCAATGAGTAATTCTAGGTTTGAAAGTATGTACCCAAGTAAGCACAGCTCTGTTGCTCTAAATGGCAAACTCTAAAACCAAAGAAAATCTGCATTTCCATAGAGGAGCTTGACATCTCTTATTCCACAGGCAGAGGTCAATCTTCTGCTGTGAACTCCCCAAGTTACAAGTTAGAAAATCCATACCAGGAGCCAGCTCTGCGCCAGTGGGTTCTGAACAAAGGGACGACTGGATTGTGTCTCTCTTTTGGAGAGGGGCCGGGGTGCCGGGGAGATCATTTTCATAAATACTCTTAACTTTCCTCCTTTGTACAGGCACACCTGTTTTCTCTACTAACTCCACTGCTTCGGTCACTTACGCCCTAGGGAAAGCACTTGTAAGAAACAGCAGATGCAGAATTTACACAGCAGAGAGCATTCCATCCCTTCAGTTTACAAATTCTGCAGAAAATGACCCAAGTGGTGCAGGACTATTTTATGAACTGTGACCTCAAGCCACTCATTGAAAATGCAGTTACTCTCAAATTG
This sequence comes from Condylura cristata, assembly GCF_000260355.1. Taxonomy (NCBI): domain Eukaryota; kingdom Metazoa; phylum Chordata; class Mammalia; order Eulipotyphla; family Talpidae; genus Condylura; species Condylura cristata. The sequence goes on along the minus strand of NW_004567114.1, from coordinate 35,633,517 downwards.
TTCTTTGCAGGTTTTCATTTTAAATGAGGAATACATCTTGTGTTAGTTATTCTTGAGCCACTCACACTTGCATTACAAACTTATTGGCAAAAGCAACTTATATAATATTAGCCTCCATTTTACATATGGAGAAACTGAGGTACAAACTTCATGACCAAAATTTCTTCAAAGTACATGGGGGAAATATATCTACTGCAAATCACAAAATCTAAAAAGTAGCTGGCATAGAGGAGGTTGATTGGAGGTTGTATGGCGTTTAGAGTGTGTTCCCTATTGGCCAAAGTCTCCCTTCAGATGAATGTGCCTGGTGAAACCTGCATAAATTGACCTCTGAGGAGTCAGGCTGTCTGGTATCATGAATGTTATTAAAAACAGAAAAACACCTCTGGTCATTTCTTGTTCAATGACCAAATGACAATACCCAATGCCAGTGAGGATTTGGATCATCTGGAACTATCATTCATTTCTGGTAGGAATACAAAATGGTACAGCCACTCTAGAAGGTAGTTTGGCAGTTCTTACCAAGCTCAGTAAACATACTCTTAATATATGGTCTAGCAATAGCATGTCTTGGTATTTACCCAAATGAATTGAAAACAGGTCTATGCAAAATCCTGAGAATGGATGTTTATAGAAACTCTGTTCATAATTGCCATGATTAGAAACAACCAGACATCCTTTAGAAGGTGACTGATTAAGAAAGCTGTAGTAGGTCCAGACAAGGGAATATTATTCAACACTAAACTGAAATAAGCTATCAGGCCATCAAAAGATATGAAGGGATCTCAAGTGCACATTGCTAACTGAAAGAAGCCCATCTATAAAGACTATAAACCATATAATTACACCTAGAAGACATTCAAGAGAAGGCAAAATTAAGGAGAAAATAGAAAGACCATGAGTGCCAGGAATGGGGGAAAGGATGGTGGAGTACAGAGCAGTGACACTGTATGAGACCATAATGGACTCAATGTAAACCAAGGACTTGGGTAATTATAATCTGTCAGTAACAGTTGATCACCTGTAACAAATATAGCTCGTGGGTGAATGTTGATAATGGGGGAAGCTACTATATGAAGGAGCAGGAGACATATATTGTTCTTAATAACATTATTTAATAAAAAATTAAGCAATTAGAAAATAGGGCACAATTACAGTTAATGGGATATCTCTAGAGGATAGAGATAGGATTTTTTTTTAAAGAGACAGAAATAATTAACCCAGATTAATTGCCAATATTCTGTGTCATTGCAGAGAGGCTTTAAAAGGTACTTTTATTTTTTTTTTAAGATTTATTTATTTGTGCATACAGAACTGGGAGCCAGAGGTGCAGGGGCGGTGAGAGAATTCACCAGAGACAGAGTGGGGTGCAGAACAGGCAGATCGTCGAAGTACACTGCTGAGGGGAGCAGCGGGCGGGTCAGGAGAGGTCTGCTTCCCCATATGGATCACCTCTGGGGCAGGCGGAGGTGGCTTTAGCTTCTTAGTACTGTGCTTTAACCCGCTGCATCACCAGAGAGGGCCCTAAAAGATACTTTTAAAAGCACCTAGTCAAGGTTACATTTTAGAGATCATAACTATTCATGAATATGGTGAATATCAAAATAATTCCCTAATGTTATATAAATGGCTAAATGTGGCTTGGGATAAACAATTAGGAGCATAGTTGTATCAGGAACAGGAAAAGACCATATTTTATGTTAAAATGATCTTAGATAAGTCATAAAGAATGCCTGGATATAATATATAATACAGGATGAAGAGTTTTAATAAAATAGGTTCATAAGCTACAATAGTGAAAATGCAGCATTTCTAGTTCAAATCAGTTTATATGGTAGGTGATTCTGAATGTGTATGTATAGCTACATTAAAAGTTAAATACATGGTGGCGCAGTGGGTTAAAGCACAGCACTGAGAAGCTAAAGCCACTTCTGCATGAGTTCAATCCCCGCCTGCCCCCGAGGTGACCACATGGC
>NW_004567114.1:35550119-35631441 GCF_000260355.1 Condylura cristata | reverse complement strand
AGCAGTGTACTTCGTCCATCTGCCTGTTCTGCTCCCTGCTCTGTCTCTGGTGAATTCTCTCACCGCCCCTGAGCCTCTGGCCTGTACCCCAGTTCTGTATGCACAAATAAATAAATCTTTAAAAAAAAAAAAAAAAGTTAAATACATAAGCAGACAAATGATCAATTAGTTCATCATGTATCCCTCTAAGTTAATATGGCCATTTTATGTTTCAAACATCTTTGCAACGGAAAAGTGAAAGTTTCCGCTTTATTCAGTCTCCCTAGGTTCCAGAGATGTCATAGACACTTTGCAATACTATGGGCCACCATCCAGGTCTGCTTTGGAAGAGTATTTGCTAATCCTAATGAGAGTGCTAACTCTCCACAGGCTACATGTCTTTATTTTGGTATGTACCAAAGCCTACTTTCGAAGTGGATAGCCTATGTTCCTGAGTCAATGGTTTCTCTTTGCAGAAGGAAGGCTGTAAAACAAATGTGTTTGCGTGTGAAAATGTGGGCTGTAGAGGCCAACATTTTTTCAATATCCCAAGTCTTTGGGTGAGCTCCTACCCCTCAGTTAATGGTTTGGTATTCAGATATTATTTTTCTTGGGTTTCAGATACCATATTGTGAGCTGGGAGTCATTTATCATATCATTCTCTCATTACAATACGCTTCCACACCCACCCAGTCTTTCCACCCCACCCATAACCCTCCTCTTGGCCCCACACTTGGGGAGGAAGGCTAGTTATCAGCGCCACGTGCTTATCAACTGCTTCGTCCATTAGAAAGGGCGGGAGAGAAAGCTCTAACATGCACATCAACTTTCCTCGTATGGACAGAGCTTTATCTAAGTACAACTTCAAGCTCTTGTGCCAGAAATAGATATAAATATTAGTATTTGTGTTAGCACTTTTGGTGCTATCTCTAGACTTACAATTAGGATACAATTTATTTCTCCATCAAACAAAATTCTTGGCTGTGACTTCATCAAGAACAGAATAAAACAAAGGGAGGCCTATACAGTCCCCTCCGCCTCCTAACTCATGTTGGATACAGTATCTCTTTCATCTTCCAAAAGGAGTCTTGAAGCTCCAATTATACTGAGTGCTGTGTTTTCCTTCTCATTACAGATGTAGATGACTGAGAACTACATAAATGGTGTCAGCTGGCAGAAGAATGTCCAGCATCCCTCACTCCTTTCTTCTCTCTGCCAGGGTTATACACCCTGTCAGAGGAGAAAGCACAGCTTTGCCGACCTTTTCAGGGACAAGTTGGCCCTGCAGTGAGGGAGCAAGCCAACTCCTGAGAAGAATCTGGAAAAGCAAATAGCGGTATATTTTGGGTGTGTCAACTCTATAAGCAGGTCTTTCAGATTACCCCTAACCTACTTCTCCAATTTAGAATTTCCAGTGAAGACTCTATGAACAGGGATCCGCTCCCAACCCTACCTCTGTCTGTCCCTTCCTCCTACTGTTACAAACACCTAGGTCCAGAAGAAACATAAGCATCCTACCTGCATAATCAAATGTTTTCACAACTATAATTTTCAAGAATATTATAGCTGCAGGGTGGGGAGATTTGGAGATTTGCATGGGACAAGGGAGAGGGCAAGGTTTAGAGATTATTTAACCCGGAGACTGCAAATTCAAATTCCTAATGGGGTCAGAGTCACATAAATGAGCAAAGTAAGCTATACACAAGACAATACGGAGTGGCGAGAACTATGGCAAACTGCTCAAAAAACAGTCCCTCTAATTCTAATCCCTCATTCCCATTCCAGAGATGAAAACGTTAGGTACCACAGACATGAAGTAATTTGTCAAGATGAAAATTCAATTTAGTTCAATTTCCTTTAAACAAATTGCAAGAAAGAAAGATAATGACTTTCCACAGATCTTCAATACTCTTGTTTGGGGGTGCATAGAGCTTTTGTTTTAAATGCCACTCCACTGAAAATGGACCTTATTCTACCCCTGGCCTGTAGTGCTGGCTGCATTCATTCTCAGGAATGTTCTGTCTAGGGAGGATTCTCAGGATGTGATCTGTGGTCAGCGAGAAAGCCCTTTTGATCCCAGCCACAAGAATGCAGCTGAGCTCAGAATCCCCGTCTCCATAAATCAGAGTCCTCCCGGGACTCCGGGTGTGGCTCCCCACGCAGGTGCCCAGCTGCTTCAGCAATTCTAAGGGGCACTCCCTCACTTTGAAAGTCTTCGAGGAAATGCTGGAATCAAAATGGTAAATCCATAAGACTGCATTCACATATGAATTCTTCCTGACTTTCCGGGCATCTGTTTTGTTCATTCCTTGCAGCCAGGTGTGAGTGCGTGCCTGCCTTGCTTCTGTTTGCTATTTTGTGTCCAACCTTCCATTCTGAATTTGGCTCAGCTTGTGAACACAGGCCAAAGAGTTTTGTGTGTAACTGCTTTTAATTTGTCTTAAAGTGCAGAAGTAGTTTAAGAAGTCAGAATATTGCTACTGCCTCTGATCTTAAGTCCAGTGAGCTGCCTGCATACCTGATGGGGAATTTGGAATCTCTCTCCAAGGATGCCCTTAGACTGTTCTCTTTTCCAACAATAAGCTTCATAAACAGACTAATGTGTGGTCAGAATGGGACTTGCCTAGAAGACAGGTCATGTGGTTTTGAAGACACAGTGGAGCAATGAGGTTTTTCAATTATTCACACCCCAGGACCCTTAAAAGTGCACATTCTAAGCTTGCACATGCATTAAGCTATTACAATAGCAGCATTTACTAAACATTCAATAGGTGTTGGGTACCCTGTCAGTATTTAACAGAAATTATTTCATTTATTTCTCACAACTGCCCTTAGTGACTAATATTAGAGTCTCCATTATATGGTCAGGGAAGTGGAGATTTACAGTGGTAAATTTGTCCAAGTTCATCAAACTAACAGAGAATAAAGCAAAACGTAGAGGGTAGCTATTCTGCAATCAGGGAACCACAAAACTAGAAGTGCATATCTCCAGTGAGAAATCTCACCAGGAAGGAACAGTTTTGAGCTAAAATCAAATAGAGAGGTAAAGGCTCTTGCCAAGGGCGGGGGGGGGGGGGGCAGGGGGGGGGGGGGGGGGGGGGGCAGGTGGGAGCAGGAGGGGGGCGCCCAGTCCACAAGCATACAGGAAGGAGAGGTAGTTTCACTAGAATCATAGGAGGCCCAGAATCCAGGTGCACCTCAGTGACAGGCAAAGGGAGGCCACTAGCCCCTTGCATGGTGGCAGAGTTTGGGGGCTCCACAAGTGAAGTGGGGTATGGCAGCCTAGAAAAGCTACAGGGCCACCCTGCACACTTGTGCTGGTGGAAAATCTGTCTATTCCCTCTAGTAGATGGTCTGAGTGCCTTCAGGGAGTTTCCAGGCAGCCTGAACATGTATCACGGGCCAAGGAAGGCAAGAGCACTGGAGGCCAGTCATGGCAGCAAGGCAGCCCCTGCCAAGTCTTCCCATCTTTCACTGCTCTGTCCTTCTCCGTTTCTCTCTGAGTCTTAGAAATGACTCAGGGGAGCAGCCAAGGTGACTCAGAGAAATCCTTTCAAATTTCTAAGAAAACACATGCAGGGTCAGCAATGAGGTGCATTTCCCTGCAGCCATATACATAAATATATATATATATATATATATATATATATTTAAAGCAAATGTATCTCCAAAATGAAGCCACCATCTCAGCACTGGGCCAAATCACACTGTGGGCCATTTTTAGTGGAAAGTGACTATTTATAATAAATCTAAGCAGCCTTTAAAATGTTGATTTATTCTTAGAAGTTGAATCACAACATGTGGATTGACTGAGTCAAATAAAAGATTCTGAGACTTGTTATTTTATGGTCATGGGGATATTGGCAGAGAGAGAGCCAAGGGGTGAGCTACTTCTTAGGCCCAGTGTGACAGGATTCAATGGGGAGGGTCCTGTTCCCCTCACCCCAAACTTTGGGGACCCTACCACCGTAATGCACCTCCTGGATGGAGAGTTAAAAGAAGTTAAAATAGTCACCCTTGCTCTTTGAAGTGGGTGAACAGAAATGATTTCTGTAATGATATTGCTACAGAATTATTTCTTTATAATCACACTATAACTTTACCCCTTCTCCCAAAATGCTCCAGAAATGTAAAGTAGAAGGCAGGAAGGCTCCTTCCTCTGTCTAGTAACCATGAATGTCTTAGGGCTGTTTTAACAAAAGATCACCAATTTGGATGGCTTATAAACAACACAAGTTTTTTCTCCCAATTGTAGAGTCTAGCAAGACAATGATCAAGATCAAGTTGCCAACAGATCTAGTGACTACTAAGGGCCTGTTTCCTAGTTACATAGACATCATCTTCTAGCTGTATCTGCAGTCATGGGGCAGAGGGGTAGGGGAAACTTGGGGTCTCTTTACAAAAGCACTAATCCCATCCACAAGGACTCCTTCCCACGATCTAATTATTTCCTGAAGGCCTCACCTCCAAACACCATCACATTGAGAATTAGGTTTCAACACATGGATTTGGGAGGACGCAAACTTTCAGTCGATAGCAGCTTCCTACTTGTCCCTAAGACAAGGCTTCTGCCGAAAAAAATGTGAGCATTTAGGGCAGTGCAACAGGTTAAAGCAGCGCATTATGAAGCTATCCGCAGCCACTTCAGCACAAGTTCGTTACCCCACCAGGGAGGTGACCCACATGGCACAGCAGTCCTCTCCTGACCCGCCCACTGATCCTCTCAGTACATCTGCCTCTTCTGCTCCTCACTCTGTCTCTGGTGAATCCTCTCACCCACCACACCTCTGGCCTATACTGCAGTTCTGTAAGCATAAATAAATAAACCTATTTTTTTTAAATGTGAGCATTTAGCTCTATTACACTTCTGCCTATTGTCCTTAACCCACTGGCTAGGTAATGACTGTGTCCTTCCTGAAACTTCTTCCTCCTTTCCCTACACCTTCTTCCCCTGTGGACACCATCTGACAAGTTAATTCACACGAGTCACTAGTGGCTTAACAGACACCTATGCCAAAAAATAAGTAAATAAATAATAATAAAAGATTCTCACCTGAAAGAATAGCCTCTTGTTGTTAAAAGCCAATACCTAGGTGAGAGGATCCTACTGAGTTCCACAAATCCCCTCCTGCCAGCATGTCTGAGGCTCACTGGGGACCTTGTGAACAGGCCGAATGGTGGGAGGGCCTGGGGACAGGAGAGCACATATCCAGACCCCAGGGACAGTCCCCACCATAGGCATGATCTCTGGGGGGAGGGGGAGTGCTGGCCTTGCTGTCAACAATAAACAATAAAGGAGAAGTCAAAGACTGAGATTTTCATGGGAAATCACATTTTTTAGGCTGGTTACTAATGCAAACAAAAAAACAACAACACAAACAACCCTCATTAATCACCTGGTATGGCTCTCGGGTTACCAGTTTTCACTCTTTGCCCAGTTATGCAAATACTTCAGCACCAGATCAAACACTCCTGGTTTCCAGTGGCAGTGAGGTGCAAAGGGACACTTCATACCCACTTCCACTGAGTCCGTGGGATGCCCAGTCAAGGCCTATTTGAAATGTAAAGCTGTTCCTAGTAGATGGAACACACCTGCCTCGTCCCAACATCTTTGTACACCTGTCCACCTTTGTACAGCCTAGCACCCAACCGACATGGTCAAGACCATCCCAGATTGATGCCAGGACTCTGCCTGAACTTGCCACTGTCTCCCACATTCCACTTTCACCTTCTGTTCTGGGGCAAAGCTAGGTTTGGAAAGTTGACTTCTCTAACTGCTACCCTGTCCAATATTGGAAAGTTTGGAAGAATTAGGTCCTTAAATGCCGATTCCTTAATTAATCAAAACTAATCACTGAAACACAAACACTTTCAAACAAAAGAATCAGTCCTGAATGATTCCTTTTTCTCTCACAAGACGCTGTACACACAGTTCTCAAAATGTTAAACAGAAGCAAGGTGACTCACCAATTACCTAAGGAGAAAAGCAAATGTGCAGAAAGGGAAATTTTTAATTCAAATATCCTTGAAATTCACCCCTAAGAATTCTAAATGACTACTGACCTCTGGGAAGAGGTCTTTATGAGAACTTGCAAAAGCTCAAGACAGTTTCCTAAATTCAGTTGCCTTATCTAGTTAGTCTCCAAATCTTCTGTTGCCTTACCTCAATATTTTCAAAAGCTGTCATTTCTCTTTTTGGATCATACAAGGTCAAATGAAAGTTAAACTGAAGAAGAAAAATGCAGAGACCCCTAAGACCTCAGAATGTATCTCCCAATCTTATTATGGAAAACAAGAGTTACCAAAACAGGTTTGTTTAACTCTTAACATTCACTGACTAAAAGAATAAAACGAAAACAAGCTATTGTGTTAATCTTCAGATTAGCCCTCTGGTCTGTCAATGTAACACTGATTAGTAAACAATGTCCATAATTAAACTGTTGTCAGAGACACAAATGCCCCACGAGCCTGAGCTAATGAGGCAGTATTCAACTCCTTTACAAAGGCGGACCAAATACAATTCCAGGAATGTTAATGCTGCCAAGTATCTGGGATGCTCTCAACAGCAGGAAGACCTCTGAGTTAAAGTAATTAAGTCTCCACAGCCTGCTAGAGAATTCTGCCCCAATGCTATTTGTTTGTTGAGATCATGTGCTTAGGTGCAAGGAGTTGGAAATCTCTGAAACCAAATTGAGCATATTGGGCATCAAAGCATCCCAAGTCCTGGACTGAGGACTGTGACATTAATGTGCATGACAAGGGGACAAGCGGGCCATCGTCTCCTAATTGTTCCAGAGACCTTTCAGTCTGGGGAAAGACTCCAGGTCTTGGCATCTGTGTAATTAATTGCACTGAAATCCTCAGTGCGAGGATCCCTTGAAGTTGGCCTGCATGTTCACTAAGCCGCACTAGATTTACTTGAAGACACTCCTCCATTCTTTTTGCTCTGGGAGGTAGACGCAGCTCCCCAAAATACCACTTTACTGAACTGTTTTGCCTAGAAACCAGAGAATCACATCTATTCTTCTCTTCTAGGAGTATTCCCATTAGAAACATTTTTATTCCCCTTCTGTTTTTCTTGGATTCTCTTGAAAATTCCAGTGTGTGGCCCAAGGCATTGCAATAAAGAAAATCACATCAGGAGAGCCTTTTAAAATGAGGAGTCCTGCACACGACCGTTTCCACCACATGTCCACATTCATTGCCCACTCCTACCAGCTGGCAGACCCCTCATAACTGGCCCAAGACTGCATAGCTCCCTCAGCTAACCCTGGGCTCCAAGAGGGATTCAGAGTCCACCTCCTAGTCCCAGGGGCACCGACCTAAAGGGACTTTTGCATCCATGATAAGAATGGGATGAGATATAAAGGGGAGAAAGCAAGACTTCCAGCAACATTTCTCTGCAGACTTGAAAATGTCACGAAGAGGTCAAGCTCCCTGGGGGACAAGATTATGACACTTCTCTACTCCCAGGGATCAAAGGAAAGCCTGTCACAAAACTTAGAAGGCAGCAAAGATGGTGGACCTGCCGCAACTTAGCTCTGCCCATTCATTCATTCATTCGGAAATGCTGATGCAAGTCCATGAGGAGCCGGTTGGTAGGGTTGCAAAGGACGGTAAATAGAAACAACCCTACCATGTATGGCATGCATTTCCTACTGAGGGGGCAGATATCACCCAAATCATTATACACTGAGTTATGAAAAGTGTCATGGGAAGCAACAACAAACCCAGAGTGCTAGACAGGTCACTCCAGCAGCTGACCCCTCTCTGCAGACCTGCTAGGTGCCAAGTGCCAAAAGGAGTTACTGCTAGAGGTAGGACCCTGCAGCGTGGCACTGAATTACTCTCTGAGCATGTTTCCTGGGCAGCTAATTTAATAATTCAGGCCATAGGTGTGGAGGCCAACTAGTTATCTAATCTTGAACAATTTCCTTAAGCTTTCTGAGCCCCATAAACACGAGTAAACAGGAGTCGTGACCATCCCTTCCAGGATGGCTGATTGGAAATTAAGGTCCATCATGGGTGTATACTCCAGAACTGATAACCTGAGCATATGTTATGTCTACAAACAATGAAAATGTGGCAAGTTACTAATATCTTCTTTATTTCTGCATACAGAATTGGGGTATAGGCCAGAGCTATAGGGATGGTGATTGGATTCACCAGAGACAGAGTGGGGAGCAGAGCAGGCAGTCAATGAAGCAGACTGCGGAGGGGAGCAGCAGGCAAGACAGGAGGGTCTGCTATGCCACGTGGATCACCTCCGGATCACCTGTGGATCAAACTCACACTGAAGTGGCTGGTTATTTCTTCTGCTCCAGCACCTGACAGTAGGAGCATCCCATTGTGACAAAGAGTCACTCTTCATGTACAACTGGGATGTTAAAGACCTGTTCTTTTGCTGAGGACAATGGCGGAGTCACTTCAGAGAGAAGACGAATCACCCCAAAATGGCTTTTAGTGCTTCTCTTCACAACTCTCCTGCAATGCTTTTCCACGTACTGACTCTATTCCTGAGTATATAAAAGATTGGGATTGGGGAAGAAGGCCAGTAACCATTTCTTCCACCACACCCCCACCCCCAAACTCAAGCTCTAAACAAGCCTGAGGTCTCATCAAAACTACAAATATCATTACTGGTCACAAAGTGATGTTGTACTTTGGAAGACAGTCACAGAAATTGACTGGTTTACTACAGATGACAATGCATTCTGCAGACCACGCATGACTTTTTAGCTTTTACAATATGGTTGTGTAAATAAATAATTTAACCAAATTCCTGCACCCCATTTCATCCAATTTTTGTGAGGCAACCTCTACAAAATTCAGTAAGAAGAAAGAGCAACCCAGCCATACTCTTATTCACGTAAATATCAGGAAACTGTCACCAACATGTGTCCCAGACAGTACGTTGGAAAATACATCTGCCTGTGGCTCATGGGCCCCTATGCTGTGCCTCTCTCCTTTTAGGAAACAAGGATATCCTAGAAGGAAGTGGAGAAAACCTCCAATTAAGAACTAACTAGAATCTACAATTATTTTTCTAATTTAAATAATACTATAAAAGATTCTCCTTTCGGCCCTCCCTGGTGGCGCAGCGGGTTAAAGCACTGCACTAAGAAGCTGAAACCACTTCTGCATGAGTTTGATTCCCGCCTGCCCCGGAGGTGACCACATGGCATGGCAGACCTCTCCTGACCCGCCCGCTGCTCCCCTCAGCAGTGTACTTCGTCGATCTGCCTGTTCTGCCCCTCACTCTGTCTCTGGTGAAGCCTCTCACCGCCCCTGAGCCTCTGGCCTGTACCCCAGTTCTGTATGCACAAATAAATAAACCTTTAAAAAAAAAAAAAAGATTCTCCTTTCATTTTATTCAAGTCCAAGCATTTTTCACAAACCCAACAGGATGGACCTTTTATTTACTAATTCTACCAAAAATAGAGCACTGTTCTGTTATTGTGAACATGACCCATTACCGTTATCAGTAAGAATGTTGCCTGTAGCCAAACTCATTTTTTAAGAAGCCATTTTAATTAATACTGCAAAGTTTTAAACAAAACCCACATCCAAAAAGCAAAGTTTGCTGCTGAGAAAATTCAATGGAATCCCTGCTTCACAAGTTAACTGTGTGACCTTGGCTAAGTCTCATACCCTCTCTCAATTCCTTCTTCTTTGAAAGAAAGATAAAACATCAAACTGTTTTCTTGAGAATTTAGTTAAGCAGGGTGATGAGCTAGTTCAGCATACACTAAAGCCAGATAATCCACAGTTCAGATTCCAGCTACACCACAACCAACCGAGGAGCCTTGTGGAAGCCATTACAGCCTCTCTGTACAAAACCTCAGTTTCCTCAGCTGTGAGTGGGCCAGTAATAACCCTGTGCTTTGTATGCTCACCACCATGCCTCTATGCCTTCATTTGTGTAATCACTTATTAGTATGTTCTGGGTCATCATGTGAGGTGCAATGAGACTCACAATTCAGTGGCTCAGAGGGCAAAAATGTTCCTTGGGTTTAGGCCTGACACAGACAAACTAGATCTGCATTTAACTGTAGTCAGAGACTCGTGGACTCATCCTAAAACCTGCCAGCCTAATATATATATTGAACACATTTATATAAATGTTGTTATACTGTATAAATATGCAACATGTAAGCATATATATTTAAAATATATATTTTTTGTGTATGATATTACACATATCATACATGAAAACAATCATATATTTTCCATATAATGAAATTGTATCTGCATTGTATCACATATATTGCAAAGTTTTAAAAAATAAAGTAAAATATCTGCCCACTTGCTAATAAATTGAGTCTGAGACCAGAAAGGGAAGAGTTAAGAGTTCTAAGGCAGACATTGTGTAAGGCCAGAAGTTTTCTTGGAGATCCTTCTGCACTGAGCAGTTTGACAATGTGTTAACCCTCCTCAGGAAAATGGTGAATTTAAAGGAGAGACTGTCTAACAACAGCAAACACAAAGGAAACTTTGGCCCTGGTAGAGATTTTATAAAACAAAGAAACAACAAAGTATCATCCTCTGAGATTTCAAAGTCCAAAACTGTCTACCCAGAAGAGCTGAAAATCACACTATTCTGTGACCCAGAAAACCAACAAGAGAATTTAATTTAAAGTGGATCTAGTTTTGGGGTGCCCCAAAGTGTTTATAACAGCTATTGGAAATCTACCCAGAGAAACAAGCCCTCAACCCAGGTCTCACTCAAGACCCTTCCAACCAATATGAGCTCACATGAATTTACAATCAAAATCCATAAAATCTTCCAGAGACAAACACCCCTGAACAAGAGTCATCAGAAGCAACAAACAACAGAACCAGACTCACAAAGGTTCCCGATGACACAGATTTTAAATGAAAGATAATGCATTTAATATTTTTTTAAATAAAGAAGGAATCAAAACTAGAAATAAGGAGACCATCTAAAATGACCAAAGAATTACTAGATAAATTTGGAAAAGAACCAAATAAAACTTCTAGTCATGGAAATAATTATTATTTAAAACTCAGTGAAACCACAAGTATACAATCAGCCAAATTCCAAATGTGGGAAATTCCACAGAACAAATGACCTGTTTCTTCAACACTAATTGGTAAGAGGAAAAACAAAGGAAATAGAAATTGTTATAGCTTGAAGGAGATATGAAAATCCTCAATCAAATTTAAGATGAAGATTCTGATTCAAATACACCCAAACTAAAATATTGATAAGGCATGATATTCATAGAAAATTGCTTGAAGAACAACAAGTTTTTCATTTCTGTTGACTCCTAAAATGAGCTCTTGTCTTAGACTTATATTAAGGGACAGTATAAGAAACAGCCATACCACAGCTCACCACAGGTTTTCCCGTAAGGAGATCATCTGGGATCATGTCCACTACTTTATGATGTGCTCTTAAAGAACACCTAGGGGAGGATTTGCTTTCAAGTCTCCATTGAAAAACTGTGCTTCCTCTAAAGTGATTCATTTTTATCTCAAAGATAATACAACTCTTAAAATCACACCTGTTTTTCTTTTCACTTTGGTCTTTAGAAAACTCAAGTCAAATATGCAATCCACCTCAAGCAGTCACACAGAACCATATGGGATACATTCCTGAGTGCTATTTTATCCCAAATTAGCTCTACTTGCCTTTCTCTGGATTCCTTTAACCATATAGTTTATACTTTGCATATTTTTTATAGTCCACCTCAAGGTTTAAATAAAATTTTGTAAACCACCTCAAATTCTTGGTGTCTACTTTAGGAGGAACCCAAGGTCTATATAAGTTTTCTTTTTGTGTGTGGGGATGGGGAGGGGATGGTGATTAGAGATGGTGCATGTAACGTGTGTCACACTGACACTCAACAACAGCATTTCTACATTTAGATTTTCACCTCAATTAAGCTATAACTCTGTAAAGCCCCAAATTGTAACTTTTCCATCTTTATATCAAACATAATGGCTTGCATACTTAACTGGCCTGTTCAAAATGACAGAACTAGAGCCTCGTTAAGACAGGAATATGAATGTTAAGTCACGTTCTTTGAAAGCTGTGTTTGAATCTTTGCAGAGATTTTCATGACCTACTAAGACACAAAGTACTGGCGATAGAAATAAATACCGATGAATATTTGACAAGTTAATGCACTGCATTCTACCCCTAGCTAGGCTGAAAATATAGCCCAAATTAATATGGGAAGTGTGAGTCATGGCAAACTTATTAGACTCCCTCCACTTTTAATCTGTATTTTGATTCTGAATTTTTGTTCAAACCTAGATCATAACATATGGTGATTTAGTATCTGACTCCATTTGAAGTTCCAATTGCTGCTGGCAACCCTTGCTGCCCTTGGTTTGCTGTTGCCTAGTAACTCCAATCTCTGCCTATATCATCATATGGCCTTCTTCCCTGTGTGTCTCTGCGTAGCAAATCTAATCCAGTATGACCTCATTTTAATCTAACTGACTATAGCTATAAAGATCCTATTTCCAAATATAGCATAATATGCTCAGAAACACATTCTGAGGTCGCAGGTAGACATGAACTTGGGAGAGGCATTATTTAATCTAGTACGGGACATTCAATAAAGAGTCATTATTAGTATATCTTATTTTTGTTTGATGATGGATGGATGGATGGATGGATGGATGGTTCTTTCATTCATTAAATGAAAAAAAAATGTATTGAGTTCCTATAATGTACTAGGCATAGTCACAGGTGCCATGACATAGTTCCTGCTTTCACAAAGGTTACATGCTAAGGGAATGAGGAACAGATAAACAAATCTATGCATCATCACATAACTTGTCTGATGGTGATGAAAAGAGAAAAAGGAAGGCAAGATCGGTGTAGTTAAAATTTTTTACATTGTTTCCTCTATCCTATCCTGCATATAGCCCTCTCCCAATCTGGGGCCTTGCTATGCAGTTGTTTTCTCAGCCCCTTGTTTTGTGTTCTTTGCAAGGGGTGACAAGAATTTTTCTATCTAAAAATGAGAAAACCCACTCCAGATAGTATTTTCCATTACAGTGGGCAAATTAATCATGATTATTCCATAAACTGGAGATTGTATAACTGAGGAAATTGTTCCAAATGAAAGAATAGCTCACAGGGTAGGAGGTAAATCGAATTCCACAAGTGATAATAAGAGAGAGCAAAAAGAGGGCAGTTATGTATCAGGCTGCATGAATCATTTACTATAAATCCAGATGTTTGCAAAATGAAAAACAGGCCAAGTACATGACCTCGTGAACTGATATAAAGGACTAGTTAAAATATGATGGGAGAATAAATATCATGGAATGTTTTTTAAAAAGAAGTCATGAAAAGGCCATTTACCTATCTATCACCTAAAAACATGTAGGAGACAAAAAATATAAAAAATCTTATTTTGAACTGGTATCAAACTACTTAAATATTTTAGCAACCCAAGTTTCAATTATTATAAATCAGTAGCGCAGCATGAGTGGCTTGTTATATCACTGTGGAGAGAAAAACACTTTGTTAAGCTTGTTTCCAAGGAAATGAAACGCTTTTCAGACATGTCATTAATGCTCATAAAATCTCCCAGAGCCAAGGAGAGGACAGATGTTATTTTTCAGAATGGTCACAGACCATCAATAGAAGGAAATTTCATTTAATTGTTTGAGTATTTATTTGCTTACTTATACTTCAAGGAACCAATTTAAGAAAGGAGATTCAGATGATAAATATTTAAAACAAGTACTAAACATAGAAGGACACTACACTTTAAAAACAAAAAAGAAAAAAAAGTAAACAAGAGATCTGCATATGGACAATTGGCCTATCACAAAAAGAAGTAAAACATAATAAAGTGGACATTGTCTGCCTGGTAAATCCATGAGGCAAAGAATCCTACACCCCTCAGGCAACCTTCTTAGCTAGTGTTAACCCAGTTAGCCATTTCTACACGGGCTCTGCACATTGCCAGCACCCCAATATTCCACTTCACCTATTCTAACCCCCTCTCCTATTCCCCATACCTCTTGTCATATTTCCAAATTCAGTGTTTCTCGGGGTGCTCTCTCAATAGTCCCAATTCATTTCTGGATGTTTAGACCATGATTCTTACTTTCACATCATGACTGTTTTCTGGAAATGACATCACCACGTGCCATGGTTTCAAACCTAATGCCTTTTACTTCCTTCTCCATACTGTAGCCATCTGCCTCTCCCCAGACTACCCAGCTGATAGTCTTGCAAGAGTTCCCCCTAACTGATAGTCTTGCAAGAGTTCCCCCTAACTAGCTGAGAAAGGTAGAGGTCATCTTGGATGTATAAAAAGTGTCAGGGATAGGCCTTCCCTGGTGGCGCAGCGGGTTAAAGCACAGTACTAAGAAGCTTAAGCCACTTCCGCATGAGTTCGATTCCGCCTGCCCGGGAGGAGATCCACATGGTGTGGCAGACCTCTCCTGACCGCCCGCTGCTCGTCGTTGATCTGCCTGTTCTGCTCCCTGCTCTGTCTCTGGTGAATCCTCTCACCCTCCGCATCTCTGGCCTGTACCCCAGTTCTGTATGAATAAATAAATAAATCTTTAAAAAAAAAAGTGTCAGAATATATAGTTGGATTTTTACGGCCTTTTTGCTCTGGGTAGAAAGAACCATGTAAAATCCCTGAAAGGCAATTTTGAACCCTGTAGTGAGTTTATCCACAGAATCAGCCATTCAGTGTCTATTGAATGGTGCTGGGTGAGAAATAACCAGGAACGAGATGGTGGCGATAACTGATGGGGAGGTTACCGCAATTAAAAGAATGAATTTTTTAAAAGGCACATAGATGCTTTATTGGAGTAATTCTATCTGACTGCAGCTGTAAACGCCACAATTAGTCTACTTAGCAACATGGATAATATTTGCACTTCTTGGGTAAGAGGACACATGGGACCAAAAAAGTGTATAAATGGGTGTACAGGTTAAGTGCTCACAAATACCCAGTAACTCCTGTGTATTTAGTGTATCATGAATATTTAGTAACCACTGTACCCTCCATCCCTTTCTGTACATGTTCACTCATACACACTCATTTAATGGATTTGTTAAACAGATGACTTGTTCTCTCTACTTGGTACATCTTAACCATTCTAATTGTTCTCTTCTAAACACAACCAGATAATCTCAAATATAGCAAAGGTACATTAGAGACAGCTACCAGGGACAGGCTGGAGGCGCCTGAGGTAAACCCACAGAGAGGTAAACCCACAGAGAGTGAGCCCTCAGGGAAGCAGGAGATAAAGAGGGGGGTGGGGTGGTGGGTGGGGTGGTTGAGATGAGTTGCTGTTCTTTACAACTAAGTAGGACCTGACCTGGGAAAGCAGAAGGTTTGGGCATTCGGGACCCATAAGGGAAGACCAAAGAAGACATGGTGTAGTGCCCGCCAAAAATGAGAGCAGTGAGTCCTCAATACCCAGCTGGAGAGAAGACAGGGGGGCATGGGAAGCAGCTCTGTCTCGAGTGGGCAGGAACTTGACACTCTCAAGGAGATAGGCAGTCCCGGGAGGAGGGCTGTGGGCAGACTCGGAGATCCCACCAGGGGCCATCGGTGGAAGATCTGGGAATCCCTGCTAGGCTTGCCGACTGGGAAAATTTAAGGACCTGTGGATCAGGAGGATCAGAGGCACTGGTTCAGGAAGTGGAAGGGGCCCACTTCACCCTGAGATGCTCTGCTGCCAGGGAGCCCCGTGGCCTTTCTGTCAGAACTGTCTCAAAGTAAATGAAGCAGGTTTCACCTCCTTCCCTCCAGCTGCTGATGGATGATCTCACCCAGCAGTGGACAGTGTTCAACACTATGTCATTTCACATTAGTATTCCGGTTCGGTTTCTTGGGGAACAGGGAGCAGACTCAGAGATCTGTTTCAATGGTTCCACTCGTTATAGATCAATAAACCCCCCTCTCTGAATGCCTTTTCAAACAGAACTGATTAGATTGTGCTTACATTTGTGATAAAAGAGTAAACATTTTCCATTTTCTTTAAATATGGAATGATAGTTTCATAAGAAACTAATTAGCCTAATGGCTAATTCCAAATATTTCATCTAGGGCAGGAGAAGAGCTGTAGGAAAGACGTTTTTTAAATCTGTGAATTATAAACAGCATGTCTCCTAGTTCTTCAAGCAAGTTTCAATTACAATGAGCTGATCCATTCTCTCATTCACGGGCTCAACAAACATTCTCTGAGCCTCTAATGTGTGAGTAGCACGTGTGTTTTGCACAATGATTCATCATCAGGCCAGGTAATGTTCATGACAAAATTTAATTAAAGTAAGCCAGAGATGGATTTATCCTGAAGTTAATAAAGCTTAAGCCTCAGAGCCCCTCCCTGAAATAGGTACTTTCCAAGACCCTAGGAGGGGATTTAGCAGGGTTGACATAGTTGTCTATTTTATGAAATGTGCAGATGTAGAATATGTAACTGTAGTTGGCTCAAACCCATTACATATTTCCATTTTGGCTCTTCTTCAATCATACTTTCCCCTCTAGTTGGGTGACTTTGGAGTGGCTACAGGCATTTTAGGATTTGGCTAAGAAGTCATTAAACTGGGAGTACATTTGTGTTTGACTGAATATATGTATGTGGTTCACAGACACTTCCCTGGATAAGTCAAGTCATTTCTCGCCATCCTGGTATAGGATCTAACCTGAGGAGTGTCTTTCCACTCATGGTGTGGGTTCATCCAGCATGAGGACCAGGGTGCAGGGCCAAAGGTGATATCATAATCTGAGTGTGTCCTATAGAAGCCTGTATCCCAAGCATGTGAGTGATGGTAAAAGCGAGGTTTGAAATATAAGAAGTCAGCTGTTAGTCTATGGGAAAATTTCTCACTCATCACGTGTGAAAAACTGGTCCTGTGGTTGGGGAGAGGACATGGAAAGGCACAAGGGATGGTCACTGCTCAGGTATGGCCTGGCCTAGCCTGGATATACGAAAATGCCAGCAGCAATGTGGACCTAGTAGGTGAAAACAAGGAAGGACACGTTAAGGTGAGAGAGCAGGGAGAGAAAGAAAAGATAGCTTTGCCGATGGGAAGAACTTTATGCGCTTACTGAACTAAGTGACACAATTTGGCCTTGATGTGTCTTGTGTCCTCTCCTAAAATAAGACTCTGGAAACAAAACTATGGCCAGTTATTGGTGTCCCAGGTAGAAGAGCTATAATGCAGACCATTAGATCCTACCGTGGTTATTATTTGTACCTGTAACTTTGACCTATTTGTACAAGTCTTTGGGGCCTTAATTCATTGGCTCTGAAATTAGAAGAAAGTTCTCTAGCCTCAGTGCCAGAGTAATTAACTAACTTTTATAAGTGAGCCCCTGAAAGTGTGCCCACAATTTTACTAATGGACCCACCTCTGCTGCCCCAGAGGACTCTACCTCTGTATTTGAGATACAGCAATACACAGACCTCACTCAGTCATCAGCCTCTCCCCACCAGAAGATAAACTGGGGGTACTATATGCAATACCAAGTTTCCAGGCTACTTTGGAAGGTTTAGTCCATCTATGCTCCAAACATTTTGGTTTCCAGAGTACTACCAGCTAACAGCTCTGCAAGTGTCTTGCACTCATATTGGGAAAGTGTTATTCATGTAGCTATGAGAGCTATGTTTCAGAGGACTAAGAAAGGAGAGGTACTAGAAACTTCTGTAGTAATGAATGGTAAGTGAAAACCAAAAGACACCAGACACGAAAAAATCACTGCACATTGTGTGTCATTGCACTAGATGGGCAGGGACACTTGGCTGGCCATGTCTTCAGCTCCATGCTGATAAACAGACAGGCAGCTCTTTACACATAGGTCAGATGCTTTGCTCAGAGAGCCGGATTCAACTAATGTAAACGGGCAGTACTTATCTCACAGAACAAGCAATCACAGATAGGATGGTTCTAGGAATAGCTAATTCAGCAACTCGATGACTATTTCTACTCCGCCATGCTCCACGTTGCTGTTATCTCCCAGGTCAGCTATCCACATGGTGCCAAGATGAAGCATAGTCTGGAAGGCAGGAAAGGCATCTGCTTTCTCTGACTTGTGCCATTTTTGAGTCAATTTTGTGGATATATGTTATGTACATATATCCACAAAATTGGTGGACCATTTTTAGTGTAGAAATAACAATTGTCTAATGACAAATGTACAGTCATGTGACTGCCAAAGTGTTTAACACTTTCATCACACCAAAAGATTTTATAATAGCCATTTGCAATCAGTTCCCTGAACCCAGCCCCTGAGAACCACTAACCCGATTTCATTGGCCTTTACAAGGTGATGTAAATGGAATTATTGGTGTAGCCATTTGTGGCTGACTTTTTTCACTGAGATCCATCCATGTTGATGCAAATATAAGTAGTTTGCCCTGTATTATTGCTGAGTGGTATTTCATAGTATAGATGTACCATAATTTGTTTATTAATTTACCAGTTAATAAACATTTGGGGAGTTTGCATTTTAACTATTATGATTAATCTGCTATAAACATCCACAGGCAGGTCTGTATATAGATGTATGTTTTCACTTCCTTTGAGTAAATTCCTTATGAAATGGAATTGCTGAGCTGAAGGGTTAACACACATTGTTTTTTAAGAACAGAAAACTTTTTCCAAAAGTTTCTCCATGTCTAATTGTTTAAAACTGGATCACAGGCCTCTGCCTAAACCAATCTCTAGCAGAAGAATGAAAAAGAAAGGAATCAAAATAAACTTTCCTGCTCATGCAGATGGGACAATCTCCCCTGATAGTGTGACTTACTATGGAAACAAAATCCAGGCTCTTGCAACAAAAAAGAAGAAAAAAAATAGATTTAGGCAGCAAACCTGGAATCTCCCTACCTCCGACTTTCTTATCATAGTATAACAGGGTGGTCCCCAGGAAAAGGAGAGGAGAGGAATCTGGAAAGAGACTGAAGAAGAAAAGGGCAGGATGGAGAGCCAGAGGAGACCTGAGGGAGGCACGTAATGCAGAGAGACATGTGAAGAAGCGACTCTTGTTTCTTGGTGCTATACTGGTTGCAATAGACTTGGGTGAAAGACCCGGGGTTGGGGTGGGGAAAGGGAGGTTAACAATGGCAGCATTTCTCTTGATTTTGATTTTGCTCTTTTGCTCCCAGACTTGTCTGACTATTTTGGACGATTTTCTATGGGTACCCACCAGAAGGTGCTTTAGACTTGTGGCAGGGTTTCAGCTTTTCTTTGGGCCAACCCCTTTTGGGTAGACTTTGGGTATTTGATTTAGAAACTATATTCTTTGTCTTTTCTGTATTGCACACTAACTGTATTGAGGTTCCTTTTCACTAAAGGTCTTATATAGTTTGTCTTGACGCAGCAGGTGGCATTATGTATTTAAAGTAGGCAGGTTTGGGGGTTCTGAGTGACCCCATCCCTGCCCTTATCTTATACCTCCAGGCCTAGCCACAGTTAACTGCCCCCCAACTTGATGAATATCCTGTAAGAAGTGAGCAGCCTTACTCCACGGACCCTAGCCCTAGCACCTTGATGCTAGGTCCTAGACTGAACATTGGAGAAAGGCTCGGGGAGGGGGAATAGGGCATGCTTAGCCCACTGGGAGCTGAGGAGAACCTGGCTAGGGAGGAACTCCAAAAGCAGGATTATAAGAACATGTGTGTGTTTTTACCAGACCCCTGGGTGATACATAGGAACTTACATTCAGAGATCATATACTGCAAGGAGACCTGGAGTCTTTAGAATGTAGAATGCTGCTAGAGAAAAGAGGAGAGGCCAGATTTCTGCCTATTCTACTCCAGATCAAACCTGCCCGGCCCATAATTTTTTCCAGGCTTTCAGGATACATCCATCTCTGCACTGTGGGCCCTGTGAGTGCCCATTTAACATCAAAAACAGGAATTATTTTTTCTTTATGAATTGCTTTCCTGAGCCTCCTATATATGTCTCATCTATTCTCCCTGGCTCTGTGTGTGTGTGTGTGTGTGTGTGTGTGTGTGTGTGTTTTGTGTGGAAAAAAAGCAAGGTTTAAATGTCAGAAGGAAGGGATCAGATTCCCTATCCTCTTGCCAACCAAGAGCACATTTACTAGTCTCTTCCCTCCATTAAATGTTAAATGATGTTTATGAAGCACCCACATGGGCCTGGAGCTTTTCTCATTGCTTGGGGTTTGCCAGGTGGCCAACATAATGGCATTACCCTCTATTTGAACTTTCTACTCTGGTGTTCTTGGAGGCTCTGCAGGAACAAGAACAGACTCATAATTAAAGAACCAAAAAGGGGGATAGACATGACACATGAGAAGTTGTCCCTGATTCTTAACCTGGTAAATCAGTGGGCTAATACTAGGCAGTTTCATCTTATCTCAGTTTCCCCCCATCCAACCGCTGTCTTCCACTGCTTCTAGCAATCCCTCACCCCAACAGAATCTTGCCCACTTCTTACCTGAGGAAAATTTGATAACCCATCAAGTGCTGAAAGGGTGTCAAAATAAAGCAACTTTCCCTATAAAATCTCATAAGTAGAATGACCAGTTTCACCAACTTGATGTTGGAGTTCATGATTTTGCAATGGGAAAGTACATTTTAAGCCAGAGCTGACCTGGAAAATTCAGATCATGTGGTGGCTGTAACTGCAAAGCAGGTTAAGTACAACAATGGGCATTTTATCCTAACACATGAAAAAAAGAGATAAGCTTCTTTAAAGATGAATGGTATCCTTCCATTTGTGTCCAAACCTGGGCACTTTCAACATCTTGTTCAGAGTAACAATTGATATATAAACTCAGGATGGGTAATTATCTCCCTATCATCACCAGAAACTGAGATACACAATATATAAAAGCAGTTGTCTTATCCGTCTCCCCTAAATGTAACTTTAGTAAACTGAGCATCCAGGCTAGGGGAGCACAAGGAGACTCCTTCACAGCAACAATCCTGCAGATACGGCAGGAAGGCAGGAAGGAGGAGGAGGGAGGGGAAGCTTGCTTGCACCCACCACACTCCCGCTCTCCTCTCTCCTGGAGTCTGCTGCTTTGGTTCAAGAGAATGTTTTCAGACCAGTAATGATGAGTCCGACGCCATGTCAACGAGATTTGCAGGTGTGAGTGGGAGGCTGCCGGGGCAAGCCCGGACGAAAGGGAATGTGGGGAGAGGAGGATTTCTGGGACACATGCAGAAGCAGAGGGTGTACTTGAGCGAACAAAAATAGGACAGAGCCCTCTTCTGTGGGAGGGCGGATGGGTCGTCCCAAGAGGCAAGTTAGAGCTTTTGGCTGCTATCAGGGAAGGATGCAACAGGACAGGAGACTGCTGCATCAGACAAGGAGAATTAGAATGATCTGAAGACTTGGGAACCCCACCAAGCCCACCAGGCTAACTCCATACCAGCTCAAGGAAGGCAGCTCCCTCTTGACAGCTCAACTCCTATGAAAGCAAATGAATGAGTAAGCCAAGAACACAAAGGTCCCATCGTAGGCTCTCAGAAAATAGTGGATGGAGGGAGGGAGGGAGAAAGGATGAGCCAATTTAAACTTCAGAGTCAATGATGTGGTCCAGGAACTAAATCTAGTTCTTTAAGCACATATATTCTGAATGTCCACTTTCTATCTTGACCTTTGCAGCAATAAACAAGATACAAAGGGCTGTCCTCCAGAGCTTTGAATCGGAAGATAGACAAATACACAAGCAAATTAATTACAAGATAATTTATATCAATGGCGAACACTGCAGAGCAACTGAAATGTAATATTAGACTAGACTAGAGCAGAGGTCAGCAAACTTTTTCTATAAAGGACCAGAGAGAAAGTATTTTAGGTTAAGTTTCATTAGCCAAATGCTCCCTATTGCAACTACTTGACTCTAACATTGTGGCCTGAAGGCAACATGGACGATACGCAAGTGAACAAGCGTGACTGTGCAAAACTTGGAGCTTCAGAAAATTTTGATGTGTAACAGGATTATTTACCTTTAGCATTTGTCAAGCATTAAAACTGTAACTACAAGCTTTGCGCAGTGGCAGTATCATAGCCAATGAGGTTTATCTGAGACGCGATTATTGCTAATTGAAAGATGTAACTACAGTTCTTAGCTCTCAGGCCATATAAAACCAAGCTGGAGGCCAGATCTGACCACATCTCCCACAACTCCTGCATATTATCTGACAATCCCTTTTGGAATAGAAGAGCAAGGAAGGACATTATGCAAGAAAGATGACATTTGAGCGGAAATGAGAATGAGAATGAAATACCAGCCATGCAAGGAGGGGAAGGAAGCACATTACAGGCACAGGAAGATGTGAACTTGATGTGGTAGAGGAGCACAAAAATGCTCTGATTAGCTACTTACAGTGAGGAGGAGAGAACGTTGCATGAGAGCTTCCTGAGGCCTGTGGTTCAATCTCAATCAGCTTTAATTATATATATGGGGGTTGTACTCACAGACTTCTATACATTTGCCTACACCTAAATCTTTTGCTCCACAGTACAATCTACATAGACAGCTGTTGAACAGTTATGTGGAAAACAGATCTAGAAACCTCTCTGTGCTCACTGGCTGCGATTTGGAGCTGCTGGGCTGAAGACAATCCCAGTCTCCTTGCTCATCAGCCAGGTGTGAAACTTGCTGTTGCAAGATACACAATGTGCGCTTTGATTTACAGGCCCGTCTTTGATCAAAGCTGACTCTGACATAGCTGATCCGGGTTTTTCTGCTGCATTTCCTTCATGGTTTGAGATTACTCCTTTTTCAGTGTAAGCAAATAGCACCTTTTGGGGTGGGGTGGGGGGAAGAGAAGCAGCTCACAAAATAAAGTTGTGTTTGTTTTGCTTTAATATGTAATAACCACTTTCAAAGTTTACAACTTTATGGATTGTTTGATTGCTGTATTCTATCCAGCATTGATCAGATGAGTATAGTTCATATCAGTATCACGACAATATATTTTAAATCTAAGTTCTCAGAAGTCTTCTGAAATTCTGTATTCAAAGGGAAAATAGACAACTTATCCATCAACCGAACACTGTAACAATTCTGCCTACCACTCAAAAATGAGGTAAAGCAGGATCTTGTAAGCTCCTGCTACACCTTCTCCAGGCCCAACTAATTAGGCTAGAGCAAAAGGCCATGGTGGAGGCCAGCAGGTGAAAGGAACATGTCTTTGCAAGGAATTATTTTGCTTATTTGACTTTTGACCACTCCAGACTTTGGACTTTAGTCAATTCCTGTTTGTATGGAAGCCACCCAGCTCCATATTTTACCCTTCATATGTGAATTTTTACATTGTCAATTAACATTTTTTGCACAGGATAGCATCTCAAGCCTTCATATGCCCAATTGGAGGTGGGGGGGTGGTAAAGCAACTCAGCAGTTTTCAGGTTCTGGCAGCATCAAAAGACCATCTGTAATCAATTACCACCTTTCCCCCCCACACACACCCCTGCTTCTCACCATCCTTTGCTTAAAAATGGCTAACTTATTTTTTTCCCTCATATCCTTGTAAAAACACATGCACACACCAACACACACATGTGCTTCCAGGCTGAAATCACAAGTGCCAAGGCTCAGCCTGGAGAGAACGTTTATGACTGGGTAACACATCCCCGAAAATAGAGGTTTATAATGGAAATGCTGACAGATCATTAACTATAATAGCATAAACCAAGGCACAGAATTTTCACTTTGTCTCCATTTTGTTTGCATCAGCAGGATTTCCAGGTCCAGAATCTGGTCGTAGCTCATGAACTATATACCTGAACATGGGAAGCAAATTTGAGGGCAAAGGGACAACCCAGAGGAAATGACCCAGGACATGCAGTCTTCAGGTGTAAGATATTCTGGGGTAGTCTAGGCTCACCAGTGATCACTGGAATCTTAGCAAGATACTATCTGGTATAGAAGCCTAAATCCTCAATCAGTCACTCAGCTCTACTGCCAATTCCTCCTTGACCAAAGTGTGACTCTCACTGATAGAAAGAAGCAACTTGGAGCAACAAGCCAATAGCTGAGAGACTGGAACTATTCCGGAACCGTGAGGTCTCAGTTCTGGTTCTTGTACTCTCCTGCAAGGAGAGAACACCAGTAGCTGTTGGCTTTGTCCAATGTATAAGACATAATCTAACATATGGGAAATTCTCAATATGTATGTGCTGTTTCACACAGATGGGTGGATTATGGATAATTATTAGGTTTATGAGGGAACTAACAAAGGCATCTCCAGCAGCCTCAGTTATCTCATCTATGAAATAAGGTGGCTCAAAATCGGTGATTCTGACCCCTACTTGCACACTGAAATACACTCGAACTCCTTTACAAAACTACTCATACCCAAATCCTACTCCCGATTAAGTAAGTCAGAAAAAGTTTGAAAAATCCCCAGGTGGTTCTAATGTAGATTAGATGATTCTGAAATTCCTTTCTGTATTTAATATTCTATGGATTTTAACTAATTTAGGTCATAAAATTCAAGGCCTATAATTTGTTTCTCCCCAGTTCAGAGAGATAAAGGAGGAGTTCAATGACATCAGGAAATTATATTTAGGAAATAATGACCATTTATTGTACTCTTCAGTGCCAAGCACTGTGCACTGCATATATTATCTCCAATCTCACTGGCATTATCCCAATTAGTCCTGTTTTTCAGATGAGGACTCTGGAACACAGAAAAGTGAATTATCCAAGGCACAGGTAAACAGGGAATCCCAGGCCCCCTAAGCTGCCATGGGGTGATGCTAGTCAGTCCCTTTGCAGAACTAAGTGGTTTTCTGCATCAGGTGAAGATTTTAGATTCAGGCCAAGTAGAGGAAGAGAGAGAAGTGAGAACTTCAAGACACACCAAGCAAAACTGTGAAGTTTGGGGAGGGAGAATTCCAACTTGAAAAAGGACTATCCTGTCATTCCCCCAGGCCTGAGCCAGAAGTCAGAGATGAACGCTGATAAAGACCCTGGGCCTCCTCCTGAAAATTCCTTTGTTCCAGAACCCATCCCATTAGAAAAAGGTCACACATCTTTGGCCCCTTTTAATTTCAGGGGTGGAGAGGTAAAAGCCCAGTCGGGGAAACCTGTGCAATTATGAGCAATTACTTAAACGGCTTTCAGACAAGCCTTGGCCCTCCACCAGCAGGCGGAGGGGCTGGCGTCTGGGTTTTGTGGGCAAAAAAAAGAGCGAGGGTGGGAAGTGGGAAAGGGGGAGGGTAGACAGCAAAGCCTTTTGTCACTAAGCTGCAAAAAAAAAAAAAAAAACCACATCGGTATTTCCTGCCACTGGGCTAGCTGACACTAACCAGCCCTGCGCAGGGGAACTATTCACTTAAAAGTCATCGTTTCCTTTACTTATCTGCCTCTAAAGAAACAAATCTATTAGCAGCAAGAAATCACTCCAGCGGCTTTAACTAAGTGCTTCTCCTGCTGAAAATGCCAAAGCCCTGCCTTCCTGGGCTGTCCCCTGGCCTCCGCTCCTCCCCACAGCAGCTCGCGCTGGTCCGTGTCAGGAGTGTCTCTGGCCACTACAGATAACAAGGACCATTACATTCCAAGTCCTTCCCCAACCTCCTCCCCTCCCTTCCGCCAAAATCCCAAACCCAATTTCTCCCTGGCAGATCAAAGGCTGCCGGAGCCACAGGAGAGCCCCCTCGATCAATAAACTCCTGACATGGGAATAAACAGTACGATCCAGTATTTTCCTTCAGGATTTATTTGGTCGTGGAATAGCAGTGTGGAGCTCTGCCCTTCCTTTTGAGAACCATGGCAATTTGATGGGGAGTTCAATATAGCTTGCTCTCTAAATTAAAAGGCAAAATACCCCAAATACACCCAAAGACACTTTTCTAGTCTTTGTCACACTTAAACACACAAAGGGAGACAGGATGCTGGTAGTAGGAAGGTTGGGAACTTCCAACCACTTTCCCTCTGATACCATTAAGTTTACTGGAGTTCCTGGGGATCTACCAAAGTAAGTAGATTTAACTTTAACAATTGATGTCATAATTTAGAAAATATAATAAAAATTAATATGCTTCCCTCTCTGTTCATGCTAAAGAATTCAAAATAATTCACAGACAGTGATCTGAAGCTATTTATCACAAAGTACCACAAACAAGGGAGAAATAGTTAAATCCAGGGCACTGAATTTGGCACCTACGAGTTGTTTTAAACCCATGAGAATATTCACTTTAAAAATCCAATTCCCAGCCCTCCCTGGTGGCGCAGCGGGTTAAAGCACAGCACTGAGAATCTAAAGCCGCGGAAGCTTCCGCATGAGTTCGATTCCCACCTGCCCTGGAGGTGACCACATGGTGTGGCAGACCTCTCCTGACCCGCCCGCTGCTCCCCTCAGCAGTGTACTTCGTCGATCTGCCTGTTCTGATCCCCACTCTGTCTCTGGTGAGGCCTCTCGCCACCCCTGACCTCTGGCCTGTACCCCAGTTCTGTATGCACAAATAAATAAATCTTTAAAAAAAGAATTCAATTCCAGTGATCTCTAAACCACTTTTCTTTAGCTGTTTCTTTAATTCTTAAATCTATAACCCATGAAACTGGGGGGGAAAGAATATAGAGAGTTGGATTGTTAAAGTGTCCATGAGACTCATGTGGGCACAGCAGCCTAGAGAGACATTAACTAAGATGCTTTGCTCACTGACCTCACTCGTGCTCATATGCATCACAATTTTAGAAATAAAGTATCACCTCTTCCTCCTTTATAAAATATGTAAATGTACATTTAGATCAATTTGAGCTTTTCGTGACTAAATGTGGGAAATGCTTGACAATGATCACTGAAACATATTAAGCCATTCTAATTTAGAAGCTAGATAAGAAAAAACAAGGACATATGTCAGAAAATAATGAGAAATGGGTAAAACAGTGCGTTGGGACACAATGGCATTTATAGCTTAAGCCAGGAACAGAGACTAGGTGTGTCCGTGCCACATTTAGAGTCTAGAAGAATACAGATACCTTGCCAAGTTATTTGTATATTTCCTTTAAAGCATGGTTTGTTATTAATAACAACCATTTAATGAAAGTTCACCTTTACCAAAAAAGTTATAGTTTGACAAATTTTACATAATATTCTTTAGTTCTCACCAGTAGATAAGAAATAGGTACCTTTTAACAGACAAGGTCTAAAGAGGTGGGTCTAAAGAGGTTAATTGGGGCCCTCCCTCGTGGCACAATGGGTTAAAACACAGCACCACGAAGCTACTGCAGCCACAGCAGCTCTATCTCAATTCCCCACCCCGGAAGTGACCCACATAGCAGGGCAGACCTCTCCTGAAGAGCCCGCTGCTCCCCTCAGCAGTGTATCTCAGGGCATCTGCCTGTTCTGCTCCCCACTCTGTCTTGATGAATCCGCTCACCCCCTGCACCTCTGGCCTGTACTCCAGGTCTGTATGCATAAATAACTCTTTAAAACATAATAATTTTTTAAAAATAAAGAGATTATCTTTCCCAAGGTCACTTGGAGTTGAAATGATGGGATTCAAATGGAAGCATCTAACAGCAGAACCAGCACTTGAACTGTCAACCTGAGACATTGCCTTTCTAGCTCACAACTTTCCATTTCAACCAAGCTATAACAGCCTCTCCCTTCTCTAACCACTTTTATAGTCTTCCCCACCCAAACGTTTGTGTAATACCTTGAGACTGGCTCATATTGAAAAACCAGAAACAAATATTGGTGAGGGTGTGAAGAAGAAACTTTCATATGCTAAAGTGAAAATATAAACTACTCCACATCAAAGGAAAGATTTAAAAATCCATATAGTCAAAAAATCAATAAAGGCAGAGAAAGTATTTGACAAGATTCAAAATTCATTTATGATTTTAAAAAAAATCTCAATAAGCTGGAGATAGAATGAACATACCTCAACAGAATAGTGGCCATATATGACAAAACTACATCTACTTGGTGGAAAATGAAGTTTTTCCCCTAGAGTCAAGTTTAAAACAAGGATGCCTACTCTTACCACTACTATTCAACATAGTGTTGAAACTCCTGACCAGAGCAACTCAGCAGGAGAATATAAAAGAAATAAAACTGAAAAAGAAGGAACCTACCACTGTTTATAGACATGCTAATGTATATATATTTTTTTTTTAAAGATTTATTTATTTATGCATACAGAACTGGGGTACAGCCAGAGGCTCAGGGGCGGTGAGAAGCGTCACCAGAGACAGAGTGGGGAGCAGAACAGGCAGATCAACGAAGCACACTGCTGAGGGGAGCAGCGGGCGGGTCAGGAGAGGTCTGCCACGTCATGTGGTCACCTCCGGGGCAGGCGGGGATCGAACTCATGCGGAAGCGGCTTTTAGATTCTCAGTGCTGTGCTTTAACCCGTTGCGCCACCAGGGAGGGCCGCTAATATATATTTTAAAACTCTAAAGATGCCGCTAAAAATCTACTAGAGACAAGAATATACAATGAAAGGTAAAGTCTTCAACAAATGGTGTTGGGAAAATTGAACAGCTGCATACAAAAGAATGAAACTAGGCCACTAGCTCACCCATACACAAAATTAATTGAAAATGAATCAAAGACTTGGATGTAAAGGCCAGAAACCATAAAGTACATAAAAGAAAACATAACAAAATACTCCATGACATTTACTTCGGTGGTGTCTTTGTCAGTTCAACTCCATCAGCAAGGGAACCAACATAAATATAAATAAATGAAATTACATCACATTAAAAGGCTTTTGCACAGCAAAAGAAACTCTCATTAACAAAAAGACCCACTGCTGTTTGGGAGAAAAACAATTCACATCGTGGATCCAACAAGGGACCAATATCCAAAAGAACACAGAAAGATGAAAATTAACCCAGTCCAAAAAATGGACATTAAAACTAAATCGAGACTTCTTCAAAGAAGGCATACAGATGGCCAGCAGGCACATGAAAAAATGTTCACCATCACATACTCCAGAGAAATTCAAATAAAAAAAAACCACTGTGAAATACCACTTCACACTTTTGAGAATGATTCTTATTAAAAAAAAAAAAAACAGAAACAATATTGGTGAGAGTATGAAGAAAAAGAAACTCTCATACACACTGTGGTGAGACTATAGAATTGTCAGTCTAGCCTCTATGGAAAACAGTATAGAGGTTTTTAAAATATTAAAAATGGACCTACCATATGATCCAGCAATCCCTCTCCTAGTTTTATTCCAAAGAATACAAAACACTAATTTAAAGAGATGTATGCACGCCTGTGTTCATTGTAAAATTTTTACACCAGCCAAGTATAAACAACCTAAATTTCTAACAACAGATAATTAGATAAAGAAAACAGGCATATACACACCAGGGAATACTAATCAGCTATTTAAAAAAAGAAAAAAAAAAGATGAAATCTTGCTTCTTCCATTTGGGACAACATGGATGGAAGAGATTATGCAAACCAAAATAAGTCAGAAGGAGAAAGACAAATCTGATTCCACTAACATGTAGAATATGAAATAAACAAAGCAAAAAAAAAAAAAAAGACAAAAACAAACAACCAGAACAAATTCTTGAAATCTGACTGCAGAGTTGAGGCTACCAGAAACAGTGTAGAAGGATGAGAACAAAAGAAAAGGAGGCCAAATGGCCTAGAGTGGAGTATTATTGCTGGTGAACATGGTGTAATATGTATGGAGAGGTGTAAGCCTATACCCCTCAAAAACATATACAGCACTATAAACCAGTTTTACCTCAATAATCATACCTTTAAAATTTATTTTTAATGCTAAGAGGAAGACAAATACTGTACAGTATCACTTATGTGCAAAATCCAAGTAATAATAATTGTTAAATTAAAAGAATAAAATATGAAAAGTCAAACTCATCGAAATAGGCTCATGTCTTTGTATAGAAAAGTGGTTGCCAGAGACAGGGATAGGGAAATGGAAATTGGTGAAACTGCACAAATGTTCAGCTGCAAGATGAATAAGTAAAAGTATGGGGGTCTAATGTAAAATATGATGACTATAGTAAATAACACCATGCCATTGAAATTTGCTAAGTGAATAGAACTTAAATGTTCTCACCAAAGGAAAAAAAGGTGACTGCTATGTTTAAAAATTTAACACAGTGCTTAGATATATACTTCTACACAGTGATAACAGTCATCATTTAGAGAGCACTTACCTTCTCTTGGAGTGTGTTAACATCTTTCATGAGTCCACACAGGAACTCTAGGAGGTGGACGTATTATCTTTACAGATGAGACTTCAATCTCAAATAATTTGCCAAAACACGTGGAACAAATAAGTATTAGAATTGGTATTTGAACCTTGTCTATCTCTTCTTGGAGGAGCATATTTTTAACCATGTCTTTGCTTTGAGAAACCAAAGTGTCACAACAGTAAAGATGGTAGGCTCATAGTTACACAACAATCAAGGTTGTTAAGGTGGTTGAAAGCTTTTGAATAGTGTTATCTGTAGTAGTATTATGTTCATTCTAGATAAACAGTTATTTTCCAGATAGGAGTACAAGTACTTTAGGATTTTGGGTGAGTTCTTTGATTTTTCAAATACTGCTCCCATCCATTACAAGGAACAAAAGCAAAATTATTTGAGACTTAGCACCTGTTTAAATGCTGTTCTTAGTTCCAACTGACAGACCTCCTACATGTATGGAAGATATAAGCTGAGTTCCTCCTTCCTTAGTAGTAAATTACTACGAAATTGATGTGCAGGATTAAAAAAAAAATAGTGTTGCTAAGAGCAAAATTTATAGACATTCACATTCCCTAATTTTTCTATAAAAATTGCTATATCATCATCCACACCACTCAAAGCTATAAAAACACTAGGATACTATTTCAGAGAAAAACAGAGAAGGAAATAATTCTCTCTTCCCACCCTCAGATAACTATTTTTCTTTATCTGGATAACTGGCTTTTCTTTCTTAATCTGTCTACCATGTAGACAGGTCTCACTAAGCCATCTTCATTTCCCTTTTTCCTCTCTTAGACCTCATCCCAAGAATATCTACCTGTTGAGCTATTCGTCTCTTCCACCTGCCCTTTAATTCCTCCACTCCCCCATTTCTATAGGAAGTTTACCAGCTCCTCTCTTAATATTTTTCTTTCTGTAAGATGAGCTTCCAAGTTCTAACTCCTTTCTGCTTGACTTTGTATGAAAATGCAAGGGTTTAAGATTTACAACTCTGCTTAGCAGACTTTCTTCCCATCTATTCTGGGGTTTGACTACTGAGCTAAAAATCCCCCAGCTGAAATAGCAACAGATGGAAGGTTTTGAAGACATATCCCAACCTCCCAGTTCAACCAAAAATGCCACAGCTTTCAAACTCGTTATATCATGGAAGAGAAGGAGTGTCCACAGCCTGACCCATCTTTCTGAGTGGGCACTTAGAGCAACCTCCATGATGAATTAGACAAATGACTGGATTTGATAAGAGCCTTTCACTGTAAGGAGAGGTCATGGGCACGTGAACCTTCTCTTTCAGGTCAGTTTAGAACAGCCATTGTCAGTGTCAAAGGACATCTCTCCATCTACTTGTTATGAGAGATAACAGGCTAAAAAAAAAAAAAAAAAGGAGGGTAGAGAAAATACAATGCTGGAAGGTGATGGGAGGTAGTCTTTCCTGCTTACAAGTAAAGAAAAGCTAGGGATCCTGGTTTTGACCCAGCATGGTTTGTGTGATTAAGCAAATAAATTAATTTTTAAACAAGCCTCAGTTACCTCATCTATAAAATGGGATTTAATAGTACCTAATTTGTCATTTTGCTGTGACTATTTGACAAGCTAGTACCCAAGCACGTATTTATGGCACCAGGTCTCATAAGCAGCTCCTATCACTATTATTGTTTTTTATTTGCTGTAACATCAGACCAGTTTCTCATGATAGCAAAGGTATTTCAGCCAACAGGTATATCATCCAGTTTCCTTCTAGGTAACACAAACAAACCAGATGAAGTAAATGGGGAAAAAAGAAAACATAATAAACACTGTTTCGATGTTTTTCCAATATAAGTGGTGGAGAAGTGGGGAAAAAATAAAGGGAAGAAGACAGATAAAGCTTGATCACTCACAGATTTCAACACAAATTATTATGGTTTTGGAAGACTCATTGTTAGTTCTCCAAAATTCCTTTCTCGGGGGAGAATATCTTCCCCAGAGAAGAGAGATCTTGACTGGCCTCACAATAGCAACAGAAAGTTGAAAATACTAGCCTTCACACAGAGGTCACAGTCTCTAGTCAGGAGTGTCAACTCCTGCCAATTTTCTGCAGGTGGGACCGTGAGGTGTATAGCTCTACCTGTGAACACACACATTCCAGGCACACAGTGGACATAGGACAAAGTTCATAAGCCCCGCCAAACTGGAACTTCCAATGCTAGTGCTCTGACCCTCTGGACACCTCTGTCATGAAGCAAGGCCCTTAGGATGTGGAGTAACTTCATCGAAAGGTTAGTCAGAAGGCGTGTGGTTCAGAGCAGACGATACAAACTCAGATGTTGCCAGAATGGGGCTGACTTTGACGCCCAGACCAGAGCTCGGCTGCCTGCCACTTTATGACAGCCAGTGTTGCTTAAAGTGTGCTTCTGTGCCCATTTTTATTTTTAGATGGGCCTGAAAGATGACAGTCAGGCCAGCTGTGACGTTAGTAGTAGATAACCTTTCCTCAATGTGTGTCTTAAAATTTCACCTGAAGAGGACATCGACCAGGTGTCTGTCTCATCTACCTAAAAACCAAGCATTCTCCTCTGCACAGAAATTTAATTATTCTGTCCTGTTCTTGTGAAATATCTTTTTCACCTACAATGATTTTCAAAAGCTTCAGATATCTGAGATCATTGGCAGAAGTAAAACTCTAATTTCACTGCTTTCTGTTTCTCTTTATGAAATACCTGATTAAAAATACTCAGAGAGACAGAGCCCATTTATATTGCAAACAACACAAATAAGTTCCTCACTTCTTTCACCCACCTCACCTCACAACCAATGTGGTGCGAGAAATAGCAACTAAAACCAACAACATTGACCTGGTGCCTGGTGAACGTTTCTCCTCTTATAACTACTTGAGCATGGCAGGCTCTTCCTATTAAGTACATTACATCATCATTATCAAAGACGAAAGGAAATTAATTTTGTTTTTCAAGGTCTTGGCAATAAGTCGGTTCTTTACTTCATCAGACATCTGCTGTTTTTCTACGTGTGTCATTTGTGAAGCTGAGTTTTCCTTATGACTTTATTCTCATAACAATTTATCACGCAACAGTGTTTACCAGAGAACTTGTGCCGATGGATTTTTCTCTCTCCAAGCAAAAAGTGTAACACTAACTTAAAGCCAATATCATCATCTATATTTCATTTTCAAATACTTTTCTGGGCTGAAAAAAAAAAAGCCAACAAGGTTGTCAAGAAAAAATAACCACTTATGGTCCCTGGCTGAAATGTATTGCCAATGCAACTCTACTTTGTTTTAACAGATGGGCCTTTATCAGCAAATTATGTGGGCAGTTCACCAACTTCCTTTAGAAATGGAGGAGTGCTTCCATTTACTTGGGCTCTTATCTATTCACTTAAAGCCACATTTAACGACAAAATTCTAAGGATTTATTCCATGTATTGATATGAAGGACAGACTACAGAGAATCTTCTGTTCCCCAATAATTAGTCTAATTGATACATCTTTAGCCTTATTTCACATCAGTTAAAAAAAAATAAGTAGTTCATATAGAAACACTGACTTCTCTAATGTAACTCTATTCTCTCGCCTAATGTAGTAAGAGCCTCTGAAAAAGCTCTTTTTGATATTTATTTTGATGAATAATTTGCTGGGGTTTGACTAATATTTCTTTTCCTTCCCAGTCTCTTATTATTCCTCTTGCTTCCTCCAACTGCTGAGTAATTTGTTGTAGCCTGAATTCTGCTGCTGAACACAGGAACCAAATTCATGTGAGGCTGTTGTTTCTGACAAGAGAAACCAGTTCTAGGATGAGGTGTGCAAAGAAGTTGAAAACCAGCATCAAAGAATATTAGAGAAAAATCTCCATTAGCAACATGCTTCATTGATGGACTGGTTTCTGTCTAGATTTCTTTTTATTAAGGAGATATGTACACAAAAGAGAAGAATAATTACTCTTAAATTTTTATTTTACCTGAAAATTACTTTTGTCTTTCCCTGCTGCAATTTGCCATAATCAATTCCACAAAAATCAAATCCCTGACCTCCAGTTTCCTTAACCCTATCAAATGAGAAAGTTGAACTAGATTCAAAGTAGAGTGTTCATGAAGAACATCTGAGGAGCTAGATTCCTAAGTCCCACTCCTGGCAATTTCAGTTTAGTAGCTTTGAAGTAAGACCCAAGATTATTTCATTCCAACTGACTGTTGCTAAGCTGAAGGCTTATCCATGAGCCACACTCTGGAAATTTGGAGCTGAATAACTTCCAAAAGTCTGTGACTCTGAAACACTTCTATAGATGTTAGCTGATGTTCTGGACAAATCTTGCATTTGCCAACCAGCCGCTCTCCCCTTGCTTAATTCGTATCTCCACTTCCTGCGTCTATTTAGTGAGTAAAGACAATCCACCTCCAGTGTGGATTTGAAACTACCCAGGGTGTGGGGGACAGTGCTGCCCACCAAGGACTGAGCACATCACCCCTGCCCAGTCCAGCCCCAGGGTGCCTCCCAGCCTCAGCAATAGAGGGCTCTTTCAGAATCCCCTTTGTATTCCATGCAAGTTCCTAGCATAGCAGCCACTTGCATTTTCAAGAAACCTTTTAGTTGAAAGCAAGTAGTGACTTTGAGGTCACCTATGATTTTTATTTATTCCGTGACAAAGACTTGACTAACACAATGAGATGATGTTGCAGGGATGAAGTTAGAAAACAGATTACAACCCACATGACAAATGAGACACAACTGAACATGGAACTTTTCAAAACCACCCATCTTAACCTCAGACCTCATAAATGAAAACCAGAGGAAGCACAGGCTGGTGTGACCCAGAGACCAGGGCTCCCATGCTGATGGAATATGCAGAGTGCTGTATGGACAACAGTCCAGTTTAAGAGCACAGTGAAGTCAGAGACCAAGACTTGACCACAACTCCTTGGCCAATTACTTGTGTGACCGTGGCAGGTTACATCACTTCTCTGAGCTGCAGTTTCCCTGTGTGTAAAATGGGATTCATAGCTCCTAGAAGGGGCCAGTAATTGTAAAATAAGCTTAAGGAGTGAACAAACTAGGCCAAAACGCACAGATAAGAGACAAAGAAATAGAAACTATAATATTCATAATGGTAAATGAATACATGCTATGAAGCAAAAGCAGGGTAAGCTGATAAACTTTCAGATAAAGTGACCTCAAAAAGGTCTTTTCTGAGGAGGGATTACTTGAGCAAAATGAAGGAGTCTCATAAATATCTAAGTAAAATTCACCCAAGCAGAAGCAAAATGCAGGTACCAAAGGCCGGTAGCAGGGACACTTGTGGAATTGTCAAGTAACAGCAAGAAAACAAACAGGACTTGAGGACAGAGAGTAAGAAGAAACAAGATATAAAGAATTAGTCATATCACAAAGGGCCTAATTGGATCACCTTGGGTCTCACTGTGTGTTGATAGGATCCAAGCCACATAGACTGGAGTACTATTTGAAAGGATTGTGTTCTAGCTGCTGTTTCAAAGAGATTAGAAGAGGTGTGCACCAATCAGGGTAGGCTAGGTTATCTTTCCTTGTTGAACTTTGACATAATCATTTCCATAAGAATCAAATCCCTGGGCTTCAATTTCTTAAAACCTATAAAATGAGAAAGTGATATACAACTACAAACTCTTAGTGACTTAAAAAAAACAAAGGTTATTTCTGACTCAGACTCCAGGTCCATGTAGTTGGTGGTGACACTGTTCCCCTCTCTTCACTCTGGGACCCAGGAGGGAGCTGCCTCTGCTTGATTTATTGAAGGCCACCATGACAGAGGGGAAAAGGACTAAGGTGACACATGCACCAGCTCTGAAACCAACCTGAAAGTGACATGTGTCCCTTCCACTCACCTTTCATGCCAAAGTGATTCATTGGACCGTATCTAACCTCAAAGGCAGTGAATGTGTAATCTTAGTGTGTCTCTACAATGGATTAGACTGCAGTGGATGGAATATCAATGAACAGTACTATTAGACAGCATGGAGACCAAAGGGAAGCAGAGACATCCATTAAGAGGCTATTCCAATAACCCAGGGAAGAAACCAAAATGGCTTAAAAAGAATCACAGAAGAGGCATTAAAAAGCAGATGCAGAAGATATTTTTGACAGCAGAGGCAATAAGATTTACTGCTGGATTGAATGTAGAATAATCATAACCACCTCACAGTGGATTTCTTTTCTTGAAGATTAAATGAGATGATGTCTATGAAGTTCTTGCCCAGTACCAGAAACATTGTCAGGCTCCACAAAGGTGATTACTTTTGTTATGGCTCTAGATTGAAAAGATACTGAGACAACAGAGCAGTTTAATTTGGGGTCATCCTATTTTTCAAAGCATAGTTGTTTTACTCTCAGCATACACACACACATACACACAGAGATATTGAAAAATAATAATCAGTAGCTATTATCTTCTTTATGTGGTTTTTACCTCTTAGGAAACTTTTTAATAATGAGTTCACTTTCTGAATAACTTTAGAATGTTTTGCATTCCTGTGGACACATGTTCAGGACCCAGAAAGTAGTCTGCATAAAAGTCAGGAAGCCCCTAGTCTTTCTGCTCAGATGTTATAGATTAATAGTCATTCGATTTGGGAATGTGAAATGAACTGATAAGAAAAGCTGTACGTACCAATGACATTCAGGAATGAAAACTGACAGATCACCTGCTTTAGAAGATTTGATTCTTCAGATTTTAAGAGAGGAGGAAAAAGACCTTTAGTGACATTTGCTCTCTTATGGCTTACATTAAACAATTTAATATATAACATGAGGGAGAGAACATGATATAAACAATATATCCAGAAGGAAAAATAAATGACCTCAGTCCCAAAAGGCGCTGTTATGCGCTGGTACTATTCATGTACATTATAAGGAATGATGTATCAGTTTTACTTCTAATCAGTATCTAAATATATCACCGTCGGTTCCTGGAGTGCATTACACTATCTTGCAATGCATGCACACATTTTACATTAATGTGGAAAGTATCCATCCATTATCAGGCAGAACTTAATTCTATATTGAAAAATGAGGTGTCTGCTTAGTACACTTCTATTTTAAGGTTTAAAGTCATCGAGAAATCAAATCTAAAATAGAACTTTGACACACAACTATGCTGTTTTCTATGGTGTGGGTACTGAGAGGGAATGCTTTGTTGGTCAGAGACATCACTTACCTTTGGGGCACCTCTGGTTTTCAATCCTGTTTGGGGGGAATCTATCTTGATGGTGTTGTGAAGTTCTTAAAAATGTTCTTAGGGAAACAATTAAAATAAATGTATAATACATATGGTGACCCCTGAGTGATTTGCCCCCTCAACAAGCAAAACACCCTAGAAAATGCCAAGTTTCCCAATTTGTTTCTTGTCTATTATGTGTCCTGATTTGGAGTTCAGGAAATCTATTCTCCATAAATGTCAACAGGATAAAGGGCTAGTTGCTGCAATCTTAAACAAATGCAGTTTAAGTATTGACACACACCCAGATGATGAGTTCCATGGGTAACAAACAGCAGCAGAAACAAATGCCAGGCCACATACCCAGGCCACTGCGGATGTGCCATAAAAATTGATCTGATGTGTTTACTGGGCATCCACAGAAACTCAGGCAGCATCAGTGAGGGCCCCTCCAAAAATAACTCAACATCCTACTCTCAAACTCCTCAAAAAATCAGAGGACTCATAGACCTCTCATGAGTACAAGTGATAGAAACATGACTTAATCTAGTTCAACCAAAACATGAAAAGAGTGGAGGGAGATGGAACTGGTTGGATCTGGCCTATGGGGAAGAGGGACAAAAAATTTTGTTTCTATGTCTCACACCTGTCCCTTGTTTATACTATTAATTTTGAGCTCTGGTAAAGTGTTTCCAATTTCTCCATCTTTGTATATATATTTTTTACTTTGCTGTTAATAAGCAACTCAAGGGGAAACATTTTAAGATTAGGCAAATACTTTGTCCTCTCCAAGGAACCCTCAAAATTTCTCTCCTAGAGTTAACATCTATCACTCTTAACAAAAGCCATTTTCCTATGAAGATTGTAAATTTTACAGTCGCCCACTGCATTCCATTATACGCCAAGCACTCCCTTCCCCTCAGCTGACTCTTACTCATCTCTTTATTACCAGGATTTCTTTTTCTTCAATGTCTTTACTTTAACTTTAATTTTTGTGTTCCAATCACCTCTGATTTGACCACTGGGAATCCCTTCAAACTGGCTCCTGGTAAATACACCATTGGCCATGGCGACTGAGATTGTCATTGTTGTTGTCAACACTTCCTGACTTCTTGGCCTCACAAGATACTTCAGATTCATCTTGGACCTAACTCCTGTGCTTCACCAGTGGAGTCAGAATTTCTCTATAGAATCCTGATTCCTTTTATTGGCAAATGGCAGCAGATACCAAGATCTGGGCGCCAGATATGCTAATTGTTACTAGGGTGTTGTTGCTTCTTGGCCTTTTCTGTGTACAAAGCCAGGAAATCTACACAAATAAAAATCCATGCCCAGCATACATACACATGCACACAGTTCTGAGTCTGCACCAGCACCATCCCTATGGGTCTAGAAAGATTCTTGACTTTTCCATTCCCAGTTTGCCTTTCTTTTCTCACAACATGAAATAATTTACTCATTACTCAATCCTATAGTGCCTCTATAAGAGTTTCAGAAGGGCATCTCCCAAAAATAAACCCACTAAAAAGAGTTCAGGATTTGTTTGCTGTTCTGCCCCCTTCCTTAGTATTTCAAGACTGTGTGTCCATAGGCCAATGCTGTGCTTCTAAATAACCATACCCATCTTTGTCATCATTGGAGATTCAGTTGGGTTCATTTTCTTCGGTGTTCTTCAAGTTCAAGGATGGTGTTGTATCTTCTAACATTGGTGATTTCACTTTACCTTTTGAATATGTAGAATATCAACGTGCTTTCAAAAGTCAACACTGTAGGGCCCTCCCTGGTGGCGCAGTGGGTTAAAGCACAGCACTAAGAAGCTAAAGACACATCAGCATGAGTTCAATCGCCCTGGAGGTGACCCTGACGGCACGGCAGACCTCTCCTGACCCTCCCACTGCTCCCCTCAGCAGTGTACTTCATCAGTCGGCCTATTCTGCTCCCCACTCTGCCTCTGGTGAATCTTCTCACCGCCTCTGCACCTCTGGCCTGTACCCCAATTCTGTAACCATAAATAAATAAATCTTTAAAAAAAAAAAATTAAAAGAAGTCAACACTCAGAGAAGCATGCATCATGTTTTACCCCTGTCTTCCAACAAATTGTATTCTTTTTCTGTAGTGAAATCCTCCCAGGGAGGAAAGAAGGACAAACGGACTCATGTACCAGTCTGATGGTATTGGGAGCAGAGGGAAGGAGGATTTAGTATAATTAGAAGTTGGCTTTGGCCAAGCTCTATCTTTAACTGGGGCCGGGGGGTGGGGGTGCTCGTGAATAAACATGGGGAAAGGATTGAGGAACCATCCCAGTTTTGGGGTGAACTGCTTAGTGGGATGGAGGTGCACCCCTGCAGGACACAGCTCAGAGGGGAAGAAACTGGTCTGAACAAAAAGACAATGGTTTCTGGTTTTGATAGGTGCTGTATTCTGGCCCAGCCTATCTTCTGGAAAGCCAGAAGAAGCAAGACTAAGTGGGAGAGTAAAGGAAAAACAAAGCAGCAGGAGATGTGGGAAGGGCCAGTGAAAGTACATAGTAGATGAACACTTGGAATCTGTCCTTAAAACTATCCTGAAATTGCCTGTATTGCTGACTGCTTGCCAAAATGGCCACAAACACACCATCCCTCCTTAACCCTGAAGCTGACAGTCCTGTCCCTAGGACAGGTCTTTTCAGACACACCTGATTAGGTTTTGGGGGGTCACACAGTCCTTACTGCCATCATTTGCTAACTGGGTAACCTGGTGACATCAGCTCATCTTTCGCAGCTTCCACTCCTCTTCTACAACATAAAGAACGCTTGCAGGGTTGTGGAGATGAAGGGAGTATATGAGGCAAGTGCTCGGCAAAATGCCTGACTCAGAAAAATAATTTTTCCACCATTAAGTTCAGGTAATCTAGACGCCATCTGAGGGGCCCTCCCTGGTGGCGCAACGGGTTAAAGTGCAGCACGGTGAAGCTATTGGTAGCCACTGCAGCACGAGTTTGCTCCCTGTCTTGTGACCCACATAGCATAGCAGACCTCTCCTGACCCGCCCGCTGCTCCCCTCAGCAGTGTATTTCAGTCAGTCTGCCTGTTCTGTTCCCCACTCTGCCTCTGGTGAATCCTCTCACCCCTGCATCTCTGGACTATACCCCAGTTCTTGTATGCATAAATAAGTAAATTTTTCTTTAAAAGATGCCATCTTAAGTTCCTATGGTAGGACTCTGATATAAGTAATAAAATACTTGCTGCAGTGGCTCTCTGCCTTGGCCATACATAAAAATCACTCAGGGAGCTTTTTAAAAATACCAAGACTCAGACCTCAGTGCCCAAAGAGTCAAGCTTAATGGGTCTGGGGCGAAACACAGTGTCGTGGTGGGCTTTTTTTTTTTTTTTTTTTTTTTAAGCTCCAAGGTGATTTTAAACAGAGTTCAGCCACACTGCTCCATCACACACTAAATCTGAAGAAGGGCTCTCCTAGGTTTACTCCCTCTTGACCCTTCTGACAGCACTTCAGAG
This sequence comes from Condylura cristata, assembly GCF_000260355.1. Lineage (NCBI taxonomy): Eukaryota > Metazoa > Chordata > Mammalia > Eulipotyphla > Talpidae > Condylura > Condylura cristata. Next base: position 35,590,659 of record NW_004567114.1, on the reverse strand, counting down.
CAGAAATAGATGGTTTAAATTGTTCCCTTTTTATCCCAAACATCCACAGCATATAGCAATATGTTATTCTCCAGGAACTTCTTTTCTGAGAAACATAAATACCACCTTCCCCACAGGAAGAAAGGAATGTTCCTCCCCACCCAAAAGAAACCTGCTCTTTTCTCACCCACCCAGGCAGCTAGAAAGCAAAACACAATGGGAGCTTGATCAGTGCCAACTGGGGGGGGCGGGGGGGAGGGCTAGCAGCAACGGGAGCACATCTTTTTGGGGACAGTCCAAGCAATCCTGACCAAATTAGGGACCCAGAGGCCGGGAGGTCCCCGGACCGCAACACCCTTTTTGTTCTTAGGCAAATCATAGCTAACAGATGTGGGCACCGTCTCAGGAAGCACATTCTCACAGCACAGCCCTGCCACCACATCCACATCCAAGTGCTGAATGGCAAGTCCTTAGATTCAGGATTACTCCGAGAACTCTGCTCTGCAGAAGGGAAGTAACCATCACAAGGCAGATGTCAATGAATGGCTGAAGTGGCCGTCCACAGAGGTGAAGTGGATGAAGGCTCTAAGCCTTCCAGTGTCCAGTGCTTCTTTTGAAACAAGAAGGAGAAACTGCTCCTTCCTTTTCTTTTGCAAGCCTTTCCCCAATCTAAAATGTTTGATTTCCATTGTTTATCAGTTTAGGAATATTTTGATAAGAAGGGACCTGGCTATACTTTCCCTAAGACCTAGAATCCCAAAATTCCAACTTGCAAATGAGGCTTGCTGTCTTGTACCCTCCCACCAACTACCTACTGGGGACCCTACTACAGTCTATAGACTTTCAGTTAGACAACGGATGCATCTCAGAAGGCAGAGCACCTAAAAGGCCAGTGTGAACAACAGGCTGTCCTGGGTTTTGAACTATCCATTTTAAAACCCAGATGAGATCTTGAGCTTGGGCCTAGCCAGCCCTAAGCATCTGGCCATGTTTGCTGTGGCCATCTAACGCAGCCCAAACATTGCTTTGCAAAAGGGGATCCCATTGGCCCCCCCAGTTGGCACTGGCCAGATGTCAAGCCCTACGAGGGTTAGGACGCCTGCCAAGTCTGCATTCTGACTGCTGCACCTGTACGGCCCCTGATATGGACCCAGAGTCCTTGGTGATCCAAAGGTGGCTAGAGCACCCCACCACCTCAACTCGTCACCTCTTTTTCTGAACCCTGATTGCAGTGGCAGCAAACTGTTATCTTTGACTAAAGAATAGCTTTTTTATTCCCATCGTATGTCAGAAACATTCCAAGGTACTAAGCGGAGAATGAGAGTGCAAGAAATCAATGAAGAAAAACAGGAAACTAAATTTTGGACAATCAAAATGAGCAAGAAATTAAAGCTCTTCCGCAAACCTGTCCTTACTTACCACTTGCCTATAATTTGCTTTCAAACACTTCAGCATGTGCAGAGGGCCTGAGTGAGTGCCTTAGTTTAGGCTGTCTGTCTGGGACTCACCTCCCTGGCTCAAGAAAGCATCTGGCTCGAGAATGTACAGACCTGCAGTGGGCAGCTCGCATTCCTTCAGGAAACCCAAACTCCAGAGGCAGTGGCGACAAATGCTCCAAGTGTGTATCACAATCTAACTATGGTCATTTCTGCTTTTTTTATTTCTTTTTTTTCTTTTTTGAAGATTTATTTATTTATGCATACAGAACTGGGGTACAGGCCAGATGGTGAGAGGATTCACCACACACAGAGCGGGGAGCAGAACAGGCAGATCAACAAAACACACTGCTGAGGGGAGCAGCGGGCATGTCAGGAGAGGTCTGCCACGCCATGTGGGTCAGCTCCGGGGCAGACAGGGATCGAACTCATGCAGAAGTGGCTTTAGCTTCTTAGTGCTGTGCTTTAACCCGCTGCGCCACCAGGGAGGGCCCATTTCTGCTTTTTACAGAATGAAGGTAGTGGTCTGTTTACTGGGATAATGACTAGAAATGGTTCTCTTCCATGAGAGTGGAAGTAGTCAGCAAATGTGTGTAACAAATGTGCTGCAGACCTTGTCCTCGCATGAACTGCACATAAAATGCCAGGTTCAACCCACACCGTTGGGTGGGTAGGAGATTGCACAGGGTACAGATACAAGGAAGGGGGCATCATTGGAAGACCATTTCAAAGCTGAAACCTGGAGGGTTTCAGATCCCTGCTGCCAGTTACTAAGGTAAATGAATCCTGCCTGTGGATCTTGCCATTTGCCTCAAGTAACTTTCCAAGTAGGAGAGTGGGCACAGCACCCTGCACTGAACACCCTCAATCCTGACCTCAGTGGTCAGCTCCATTCTCTCAAGAATGTTCCTCTCTTCTCCCTTAATATAAATGAGCCAAATCTGTGGCTTGGATCCTCAAAGAATCAAGTATATTTGGCAAACTTATTTGCCCTGAGGTATTCGTGTTCATGGGGCTTACATTATCCCTGGGGAAACACATTTGGGGGAAGCCTCTGGTGATGAATTCTCCCTAGGTAGCTGCTTGGAAGCAGCTCTGGATGGCGTTAGAACTTCCCTGCTGAGAAGGACCTTAGAGATTAGAGTGCTAAAGTACTGTACTTTACAGCAGAGAAGGAAACTGGGATCCAGAAGCACGGGCCTTCCCATTTCACACAGACAGCTTTGCAGATATATGTTTGGTGAAGTTTTCTGTCATGTTCCTTCTCTCAAATGACTGAAAGGGAAGCCTTATTGTTACCCCCCCCCCCAAGTGGGCACAGAGATGGCAGTGTTAAAAGCAGAAAGCAAGGGGCAATGAACAGCAGAGAGTTCAGTGATAATTCTATGATTACTGGTTTGTCTTTCAACTCAGGGTCTTTCAGCATATCCTGGCAGTTCCAAAGCCTACCTAACTCTTCTACATCCACCACTGCCCCCTCACGCTCATCACCTTGACCCCCAGTAGTGCAAAGGGGGACAACCGTCCCTCCAGCTGTGCCCTGGGGACCTCTGAGCCTAAGAGCCAGGGTTTCCGTCCTCCAGATGGGTTCCACAAGGCTCTGAGGGTCAGACCACCCTTGGAAAGCATATTCTTGGGAAAGCACGTCCTTGGAAAGCAGGCTTCACCTTCTGACTTCATTTCTGTGCAGATGTCATCTTATTTGACAACTGAGCAAAACACAGATACTCATGTTACACAAGCTGATTAAGCAACCTCGGCATGAGAAAGGAGCAAACCTCCATGCAACCGTGGCAGAGAGCCTCATGTGCCCTAGGAATGTTAGCTCACAAACTCTTGTCCCAGTGCAGAGAACCCAAGTCCAGGGGTGCTCTCTGAAAACCAAAACTTTTCATTTACTCCAAAAACCAAGGGAGAGACAAAGGAGTCACATCTTTAGAGACCTGGATTCAAAAGACACACATCTTGGTGTTGTAGAGTTTGTGGTATTTAAGTGGTATAGTATGATGTTTTCTGAGCCTTCAAAAAGGAAGCAAAATCCAATCTTTATGGACAAGACTGGATTTAGCACAGTCCCCATCTACAATCCTGTCATGCAGAATGACTTCAGCAGGCCTTTTCCGTCCTTAAACCAGCCCCGCAACACCGGGTACTGCCAGCTTCTAGACACAGGGGAGCTGAGTAGCTGAGCCCGAGACCTGCTCCTCTCTGTGTGTCTGTTTCGTGACCCACTGCACTTCCTGGAAGGTGCTCGGCACACCTGAGAGTCAGTCAGTCAGCTTGTACAATCCATAGTACCTTTTAATTTCCCTTTTTGTACCCCAACAAAATGAGGTATTTCCTGCCCTGCCACAAGCCATGCCCCTAGGTCAAACATCTCCCACTCCCATTTTACTCATCAAAGACCAAGAGTAAATGATCAGGCAGCTTTACACAGAAACACATCAAAGATCCAACTGAACTGGGCCTAATGACGGGCTCCTGCGGCTGCTGCAGTCAGAGGGCCACCTCCTCACAGGGAGGCCCAGCCTGGGCTTCTCCATTGCCACAAGAAGTGCCAAGCTAAGGCAGGTGTGAGGCGCCCCTCTCAAGTGTCCGACACAATAGTTAGATCGTGAACATCTCTGATATTAGTGATTTCCACACAGGGCCTTTTTTTTTTTAATTCCCTGGCACTCATTCTTACCTCCCCTGTGCCACAGAAAAGCTATAACCTAGACTTCATTTATTCAGCAAGTATTTTTTGAGAGTCTACTTTGTGCCAGATATTAGAAAATGCTGAGTATTACTTCATGTTATTTTCCTGCTAGAAAAATCACAGAGCTGACTTCCAGTGCAGGCAGGCATTTGTGGAGAGAAAGATGCAGAGGCAGTAGTGTGTTCTTTTGTGTGATCTTTTCATTGAAGTTCAACATAAGGATACAGAAGAGCAAAAATTTAGGTAGGAAGCTAGATGTATTTTCACAAGCTCAGTACTTCTAACAGCCAATACCCAGACAGAGAAACAATAGCTCACCAGGCCCCTAAAAACTCACTTTGTATGTCTCCCCAGCCACTACTTCGAACCAAAGGTAGTCACTCTCCTGATTGCTGATACCATAGATAAGTTTTGCCCAATTCTAAATATTATATAAATGGCATCAGAGTATGTACTCCATTGCATCTCACTTCTTGCTACAATTCTCTGTGTGTTGAGTCAAGCATGCTCTTTCGTGTCTTGATGCTGTGTTTATCCTCACTGCGCTGAATGGATTGTGTGATTACAATTACACATAAAGCTGCTCTGAACATTCTTTTCTGTGTCTTTTAGTAAACAAGTATTATGTGCTTCTCTTCACCACATACCTGAGAGGGATGATATATTCTCTTAACTAATAAAAATCTGCAAAGGTTTTGAGTTTATTATAAATCCATTTCTTGTTGCTGATGGTTCCTATGGCCCTACCTCCATAGAACCAATTTCCTCTCATCTTTTCCTTTCTGTTCAGTATTGGAATCTGGTTCTAGTACCTGGAGTACCTTGTGGGGAATAATTTCTGTGCTGGCAATGAAATTCACTTACTTCTAGGCTGTTGTTATTGAATTGGTTACCAGCAGGCAACCTGGGGAGTAGGCCTTGGGGCAAAGCTGACAGGTTTGCAGAGGAAACCAAGACTCCAGTCAATGAGGGCTTCTGAAAACACTGTCACTGCCTGCCACATTCTGTCCTGTGGATGCCCTCTGATTTCAGGCCCTCGTGTGCCAGCTTTATATGTCTCGTTTTCTCTGGAAAGGCTGTCAGTGCCTTGTCATTAGCCCAGTGATCAACCACTGGCACCCTACGCACCCTACTGCTGCCTGGGTAGCAGGATTCACCTTATGCCAACTGGCACAGCAGTGACTTGGCATGTTCCAAAGAGTGAGGTCAACCTAGTCATTCTGCCAGTACACAGTCATTCTCCCACTCCACCCCCAGCAAACCCAGTAAGTTTGGAATCTCCTGTTTAGAACTGGAAAGAAGTTCCAGTAACTGAGTATGCCCAATGGCCTAGCTTCTGTTCAGGTTTTTCTACTTGGTATTGTCTCCTCAGATAGTTATACCCACTCTTCTGCCTTAATGTGGAAGGCAGTATTTATTTTTTATTGAGAGGATGGATTGTAGAGGTTACATACTTGCCAAGCTAACACATGGAAGAGAAGAGTTCCAACCTAGTCACAACACAGCTGTTTCTCCAAACAATTTTCATCTCAAGCATTTTTGTTTTATACTAAATAACAGATTAAAATATCAACACAGTAGTCACTGGTTGCAGATAAGAATTTGGAGACCTGGGTATAGTTCCAATGCAGTTTTCTACCACTTAATTAGGTGACCCAGGAAGGATCACAAACATTAAGGATAAGTGTCATTACTGGATTAAAAAGATGTGGTACATATACACAGTGGAATATTACTCGGCAATCAAAAAGATAAACTCACGCCTTTTGCAGCAACATGGATGGAGCTGGAAGGGATCATGCTCAGTGAAATAAGCCAGAAGGAAAAAGAAAAATACCGGATGGTTTCACTCATAGCAAGAGCTTAAGGGATCGGGCCAGGGGGAGGGAGAGAGCGAGAAGCAAATGCAATAATGTAAAAATGAAAACAGGAAACAACTTTAAACCAGAGACATGTTATGAAGTGGAAAGGGAAATGGGATCAAAACTGGGGTGGGAAGAATGCACAGGACTATGGTGATGGCACATGGGTGATGGGTGGTAGGAAGCCCACAGGGATTACTACTGAGATGAAAAAAGCACAAAATAAAGAACGATGGAAGAGGGGGAAGAATAAGTGTCATTAACTGAAAATGAAAAGTCTGTGCATTACCCACAAACCAACCTCCATGAGGGCAAAGACCAGATCTGTCTTTCCTGGCACGGTATCCTCTACATCAACCACAGTCTGGCTCATAAGAGTGTCAATGTCAATAAATGTTAAATGAATGAATGAATGTGTGAATGAATGCTTAGAAATGCCCATGAGTATCTCTTGCAAGCTTTTTCAAAATGCACATGCCAAGGTCTCACCCCATAATCCCTGGGTGGAGGTGAGGGCAGTCAATCATATAAATATTTAATTTAAATAGGAAGGGCTGATTCAGACCCTAGAATGAAGTCACTTACAACTCTAAAATTCTATTATTTTATTAAATCAGCTGTATAAATAATCCATGTTTAAGTTCAGCATAAATTTATTTATTTAGTTTTATAGCATTCCTTCTTAATTAAGACAAATAGGCAAAATGTGCTCTAAATTCCTTCGCATCACTGAGAAGCTTGTCTAATTTCTCTCAATATCTTCAATTAATGCATCCCATTTTTTGTTCCTTCACTACTATAGTCTTCTCCCGGTTTTAAGGAGTCTACTATTTTCCTTGAATTATGCCAGCTGGATTGAAATCTATCAAATCTATCAAAACACAATGTCCAAATAAATTAAAAACCAAAAATTCCCCAATTTCTCTTATCTTCATCTAACGTATAGTTGGAAGAATGCCGGGCACATTTGTCTTTACCAGGTAGTCAATAGGCATTTGCATAAATAAGAAGAAAAGGTAGTTAAACTAAGTCAAATGAGCCTTGCAAATAAGTCAAATGACCCAGCAACCTACAAATTAATATTGGTGACCTTTTTTTGTCTTGGGAGGGCTAACGCTAGCTAACACTGGTTTTCTCCAGTATTTTGCAGCATAGGCATCCATCTACTAAACACTGTTCAAAATTGAGTAGTATTTTAAATACTGATATATTTAAACATCTGCTGAGGTTTTCTTCAGAGCTGCAGCTTAAGAAACTTCCCACTTCTGCCTACCTGAGAAACACTGGTACCCCTTTTATAACAGGGGTCTGCAACCCTGCAGTCTCCCTCCTTGCTTTCTATTCCCTAGTCAAGAACTCTAGGCAAAAGCAGTCCACTCAATTTTCTGCCTTGCTCCTGCCAGCCTCTGGGTCCTCTGTGGCTTTCCCAATTGGGAGTTATTAAAAAAGTGAAGAGGGCAAGAGAGAGAGAGCGTTTGCTGGCTCCTTTGCCAACCAGGTCCTCCTTCCAAGACCTTATGGCTCTGGTTTCTTTGTTTCCTCTAATGTTTAATTTTCTTTGGCGCAGACTTTCCTCAATGGTTTTCCTTTCGCATTTTATCACCATAAATTAATTAAAATGTTTCTGGCGTTGAGTTCACATCTGATCATCTTGGCAGGATCCCCTTACACAGATGGCGAGTAGATAAAGAGTGATGCAAACATCCAAGAACAAGAACAACAGCCCACATAGGGAGCCAGGCTGAGAGGCGAGAAAGGAGGCAAGACTGATTAAAAACAAACAGCCACCAGGCTGAATGGGAAAGATGGGGTGCTGGGGCGCACGGTGGAGGGATCTCTTGGGACTCTTTGTATTTCTCCACCCCATCTCCAAACCTACTCCCAGAAAAGAGCACATCTTCCTCCAATCAGTGGAACTGCTGTAGAATGGCTTTTCTACGTCCTCTTCACATTGGGGTGGCTCAGGTGAATTACACAGGTGTTGGGAAATGGGGGTACTTTGGAAGTGAAATGAGGGGACTGGAAGACGCAATGAGCAACCTTGCCTGAGAGCCTAGTATGGGTCAGACACTATGCTACAACTTAAGGACATAATGAAGAACTAGCAAGACAGGCAAGGTCCCATACTTCGTGAGCTGAGGAGACCACTCAGCAGAGCAACAAGCAGGAAATAAACAGCAAATCAACACAGAGGGACAGGAGAGACACCACAGACTCTGAACTTGAAATTTGATTCATCGTTGCAAAGAGGTGCATTGCACAGGCAGATATTAGTGCCACACCACTCCCAGTGTCTGGCCACCTCAAACAGGCTCCAGAGGAGCCAAAGCACCTCTCAGAGCAAGGCCTTGAGGTGGTGACACCCAAGTGGGAAAGAAGAATCCTCAGCAAGGAAAGGAGGCAGACCCAAGTAAACCTCAGAAGCCTATTTGAAAAGAGAGCTGAAAAGCCGATGGAGACTCTTAACTTTTTCTCTAAAACTACAGGCACATAATGTTGTCTTCTGTGGAGACACAACTCTCTTCATCAAAACTAATAAAATTAGTTTGTGAAAAGTGTCTCAAAGGAAATAAACAGATGCTGTGCCAAAGAAGAGAGACAGTGGCCACATAAGTTCAGGGGCTCCAGACAGACCTCCCCCCGAGTAGTGACATTGACACACAAGGCAGGAAAAAGCCCTAGGAACTCACATTTAAAACGCAGCCCCAGAACTAATACAATCCAACCAGCCAAATCAGGCACAGGCAGGAGGCGGAAAGAGCCCCTCTCCAGGCTCCCAGGGAGAATAAACAAACACACCGAGTTGCTGCACTCAGAGCTTCTGACTCCTAGAACAGCCCGGACCTGGAAGCCTGCGATCTGGGCATTGTTTCTGGCCGCCTAACAATGTGTTCATTGAAAATCACTTAGCTCTGTTGTCTCCTGGAGCAGCGTGAGAAAGGCTTTCTGGTTACTTCCATCCTCTATCAGGGGTGGCAGGAAACGGGCACATATCACTTGTTTGGCTGTTTGGCCTTCAGTTATGCCAAGCTGAGCGATGGAGACACACAATTGCTTTATTGAGACCTTGTGGTGGAGAGATGAGACTCTCTCAAAAGCTCAGTATAGTCCATCTTTGACAGTCCCCAGGTCCCCTCCCAGCCCACATTCCTAGGCCTTCACCATCTTGAGGTCCTTTTCCCTGACCACTTTGAAGGTGCCCTCAAATTAATACACATATATTCATGTTATCTTGACCCTCCTCTGTTCACCTTCCCCTGTTGTCTCGATTTACCTTGTGTCCAGATACTCCTGATCTCAGCTAGTACAAGACTGTAAGTCTCTTAGGAATAAAAACTTGTTTTTATTGTTGTGAACTTATTTTTTTCTAGACATTTAGTAGGTATCTACTAAGCACAATTAGTTAAATTTTAAAATTACAACAAATAAATATCTCACTTCCAAATTGTTACAGCATCAATGACTTTTTTTTTAGCTATACTTGGATTTGATCTGGTAAATCTGCTTTAGAAATCCTCAAAGAAGAGTGAGGAATGGAAGGTGCAAGGAAGAAAGCATTTAAGTGCCCAACTGTACGTTATTAATAGTCTTTATGATTCTGATGTGATCATTAAATCTGAGAAACATATTTTTTAGTTTTATATATACTTTTATACACACACATATCGATTTCTTCTAAAAAACCTCTGACATTTTTCTCAAGTGCATAAAAGGATACACACTCTAAGAAAATAACAAAAAATACTGTAGAAATATAACGTTGTCAAGTACTCTTTACTTTTTCTGCTCTTTGTTTAAGTTCTAGAGCCCTGTGCCCATTCTCCCAGCATCACTTGATTCAGAGAAATACAAAGCAGATTAAACCATGAAACAATGCATTAGCTCCAAGGCCCTGAAAACCTCAAAGATACAGGGCCAAGGAAGTGCTATTATTTTTATATTAGTTTACATTTGTCTCTGATTTTGAAGCAATTCTTAGTGTTTTTGTCTTGTCCTTACACTTGCACTTGGTCTCTCCTGTGAAGCTCAGCTACAGTTACAAAGCAGAGCCCAGGGAGTTCTCGGTCAGAGACTCAGGGCCTGAGAAAAAGCCGGGTCTGAGAACTACTTGTCTGGTGACTCTTGCCTGGAGGTGGGTTGAAACCCCTCAGGGAAACAGGAACTCCATTTCTGACGCTAAGGTTTAAGGTGCTCCTTAAAAACATGAATTGAGGGCACATGGGTGATTTGGTGATGGGAAACCCAAGGGGATTGCAACGGAGATGGAAAAATGCACAAAATGATGGAAAAATAAATTATTATTTTAAAAAAAGTGAATTTCTGTCTGTGCTGCAGATGTGGCCAGCATTGTATATTGCTACCCCTTGGGGCCGAGCCATCCTGACCAGCCTCATGCACTGTCTCTTTGGAACTTAGCACTTTCTCTCCCAGATTTCATATTTTTATACTTGAGTATTCAAGAAATGAGATAAGATAAAAATGAGGCATGAAAAGATAGAGTTTCAAGTAGATATTTTAAATACAATCATACTTTGCCTAAAGTAATTCAACCTGTTCAGTTCAGGCTGTTTCTTTCAGTCATCACAAGCATCCTGTGGGGTAAAGAATTAGTATTCTTGGCCCTCCCTGGTGGTGCAAAAGGTTAGGATGCAGCACTGCAAGCTGCCACAGTATCTTCAGTGAAAGTTCAATCCCTGATCCCAGAGGTGACCCACATGGCACAGCAGACCTCTCCTGACCCGCCCGCTGCTCCCCTCAGCAGTGTATTTCATCAGTTGGCCTGTTCTACGCCCCACTCTGTCTCTGGTGAATCCTCTCACTGCCCCTGTACCTCTGGCCTGGAACCCAGAACTGTATGTATAAATAAATAAATCTTTAAAAAAAAAAAAGAATCAATATGCTCTATTGAAAATTAGGGAAAGGAGGCACAGAAAATTTCCATTATCTTGCCTTTAGTTTCCTGGACTGTTTCCACATAAAGCTTTGAAACTAGGCCATACACTTCCAAAGCTAGTGAGATTTCTGTGCAATACACGGCCTAATACATATACATGCAGACAGAATTCCACTGCAGCAACAAGAACTCACCCACAGTCTATGCACATATTTATAAAATCCATGAAAACCTCTGCTCAGTTCTAGGCCTCTCAATTCTATCTATAAGCATCATCCCCTCCCATGGGTTGAGACACTAGGTTCCCCTTAAATGCTCAGGTGATGTTCAAGACATTTTAGACGACTCAGAAATGTCTTATTAAGATGAGAATATCAAGCAACATGCTTAGGTCCTAAGCATAGCAGGACTTTTTAATTTTGCTATAAATCCAGAGGCCATATTCAACCACTGGTAAATTCTGCCATAGGCCTTTACTGGTTCCTGGCAATGAGCTAAAACAGAAAACGATCTTGCCACAGTGTAGATAGACGAGGAGGCATCTGTTTCATACAGACAAAATTCTCCTTAGATGCAGTACCCACCTCATGACATCAGATACATACCAGGAACCAGCCGGCTACTTATTTCCTCCCAAAAATGAAAGGGTGGGGGCTTGTCGTTGGTGGGCAGATGGGGGTGAGAGGAGAGTGGAAAACCACACTACCAGTTCACATCTGGAAGCCAGGCCCTGATCCAGTCCAGCTCAGATAACTTGTCAACAGGTCATAGTCTATGAGATCAGAAACAATACCTTTCAACTAAAACATTTTTCTCAGGGCAAATTCTCATGACAGTCAGAGATATTAGAGTCAGGTTTGCAGTTGTGGTTAAAAGAGAAGCATTCAAACTGCCCGTCTCCACTGCTCAGGGTTATATGCTAGAAGCGGTGTCTGGCATTGTACACGGATGGATATTAATGACACTCAGCTTTGACTGGCGAGCCACGGTGCAGCTTCCTTATCAGGCAAGAGGTCAGTGTGGAGAGGCAATGCTTGGATAAAGTCTGGGCCCCTCTACACACAAACACAAATACGCAAACAAAATGCACATGCACACACCCAATAATCACACACTTTCTCCTTGTTCCTTTCCAGCAGCAAGGACAGATCTGAGCACATTGGATGCTCCACTTAAACAACGTTGTGCAAGAGGCTGGATCTCACTCTGCATCCAGAGTGACCTGGGAACTGGGCACCCAGCCACTTGAAGGGGTAAAGGAAAATACCTCCACTCCACTCCCCATAAAACTGCTTATAAAGAAAACAGAAGTAATTATGGGAAAAAATGCTCAAAAACCTAGAGGGCTCTATTAAAATGAACCTCACATGGACTCTAGTTTAAGTTTCCAAGACTCGGGCAAGAAATATTCATGTTTAAGCCTTCCTATCCAAGACACTTGGTATAACCAGCATGATTGTCCAGAAGCCTAAACAAGCTCATCTAAGTGACTAGTGGCTTCTCTTTAATTTATTGCAGAAACTGTGTTAAAACAGCAACAAAGGAAATTAGAAGAGAGAAAAGTTCCCTCACTCTCAAACCACAAACCATGAATTTACTTTTAATCTCATCTTTCTCTTTCTATTCTTTGTCCAAGGGCCAACAGGATTTTTACATAGTAAACAAATGTGTCACTAATCCCATTGTTAAAAAAAAAATTTTTTTCCAAGTAACTTTGAAAACACTAAATTCCCACAGTGATCAATCTGGCTACCCTCTGAGCCACATCTCTCCAGTAAGATTTACACTAAGTCCATCATTTATTAGGCCTAAAGACTCCTGATTTGTGCAAAAGCAAGCCACTTTCAAGTTGGTTTGAGTAGCACTGAGGTTTCCAACAAGACAGAGCCAGACCACATGATGTCCATCTAAAGTGGGCACTGGCCTCACTGGACAGCTTCCATCTGCCCCTGCAGATCCGCTCACTCCTTCTCCACTCTGCCCCACACCCTGAAGACTGGCCCACACAGGCTTGGTCTTCATCTCCCCTCCCCTGCATCTAAGGTCAGCCAAGGAGAAGCACCAGTAGGACATCAGAGGGCAAGAAGAGAGACCTGTTGGATCTCCACAGATTGAGCACATCCTTCTGATGGCCACAGGTGTCCTCTCCTGTAGCCCTCTACACCAGCTCCAATGCCAGCTCTCAAGACTTACTCCTCCTCTGGTTCCTGCTCCTAAGGAAAGATATAAGAATTCCTGCTATTGCTGGTTTCCCTCAACTGTACCCAGACAGTTATAATTAAGCCCTTCTCTTGGTTCACTCTCTTGAATGTGCTGTCAGCTTCTTTGGGGACGCTCTGACTCATACACCAGGCAATGCAGAAAATGATTGGCTGAACACCAGATTATGCCCCCCTTTTGTTCTGTGCTTAAAGATCATGGGATGGGGTAAGGGAGGTGTGGACAGAGCACCGTGTATTGAGATGCTAGGGACACACTTAGCTATAGGCACTAGCTGTCGGCTACCTGTTTGTTCCACTGCAGGTCGTCTCAACCCGCCTTTCCACTGGACCGCCTTTCTACTGGAGTCACTGAGGCACAACCTACTCACAGGTGCACCCACAGAGCCTGGCCCAGCTGTTCCCGGTGTCTCTCAGGTTGCACCCCACGATTCTCTAACATGGCGTGTGGGACACCTTGACACACATGCACGAGAAAGCCTAGAAGTTGCCAACAGACAACCCTTGACCTGTGGCATGTGGGAGACAGTGGACATATGCTCCCCAATTCTGTCCCTTTGATGGATAATTTTTCGATGCATTTTCCATGGCCTCTCCAGGAGTTCCCGGAGGAACTGCGTCCCAGTTTCCCACAGTGTGACCAGCTCAGTGATGCACCTTTGTCTTCGCTTTTGCTGTTTCACTATCCCCAACCCTTTCTTCTCTCTCTCTCCCCACCCCTCTATTCCTTTGGGATACTTAATGAAATAAACTATCTGCTTATAAGCCCTTCTCTCTGGCTCTGTTTTCTGGAGAGACTCAAGCTAAGCTAGACAGTGAGAACTCGTTGCTCTCTGACAGAAAAAAAGCTTAGACAGGGAAGAAAATGCAATGAGATAGCACCTCCTTCTCATGCCAATTTGAAATTCACTCCCAGATGATCGACAAATGAGCTGGTCACATGCTTCAGTGTCTTTCACCTTCCCCAACCTCAGAGAAGTTTCACAGCAGAACATTTCATCCAGTTGCAAGGTTGTCTGAGTTTCAGACGAGCGATATTTATATTAGTGCTCCATCTGCTTTCCTTCAGTAAGGGAACAAACCAAGAGAGGACATGATAGAAGTTACTTGCGCTCAGTTTCCCTGCATGAAAGCAACTTTATTGTACTCTCATCCCCTGATGTCTTCAGAAAATGCGTAAAACTTGATTTGTACAATTTACCTTCTGACTACTCTATTTGCTTATTTTCCTGGTGCAGAGAGATCATTTCCTTACCCATAAAGTTTTTTGAAGATTCCATTTCCAGAAATTCTCTCAAGGACAAATGGTCTCTTTTTTTTTTTTTCCTTTTTAATGCTATTCTCTTCCGAAAGGTCAAGAAATGCTTTCTCCAGCTCTCCTGCTACCTGTGACTGTGCAGGTGTCTCTAGTTTTCTTTCTTCTTTCCCTAATAAACCTGTCCTTTTAAAATATCAACAACAACAAAAACTCCTCCAGTAATCTTTTGGATCTGCAAACTATACATACACACACATACATATATTACACACCCACACATATATATGTTTCTTATATCATCATTTCAGGATGAGGAGGGTGGGCTAGGAGAGAGTGTGTGAATGAAGCAGGTGAATTTGGGGAAGTAAGACAAGCAAAGGGAAAGAGCAAGAAAATTCAGTCTGGTGGTAAGTGCTGAAAAAAAAGCTTAGCACTCAGAAATCCTGCTCCTAGATGTCAAATGGAATAACTTTAAGCAAGCCACTTTGCATTCCTTTAAGTCGGTAAGATTGTTTTCAGCTCATTCATCTGTAAAATGAGAACAAATTCCACTTATCTAGGACAAAGATCAATACCAGAAGACTTCAAATATATGAATATGCCTGGGACCACAAAAAAGAAGCTGGAAAGTTTGATAGGATGAGTTAGCAGGGGGATGTCCCAATTTAGTATCTAACTTCAAAGTAAAATATGCCACTTGTTAGGTAGTTTTCCAAATAAATCCCTTTCAGAGGGGGTATGCATAGGGTTCAAATTCCTAATAATGTTGATAGGTTCTAATGAACAGGATTTCCACTTCTTATTGTCTGCTTTAACTTTGTAAGTCAGCCTCCCGGGCATGCATGCAATCCCCCCCTCCCTGCCTTTGTTATTTTATCCAGCAATAAAGCCTCGTGCCCAGGGCCACACATGGGGTTGAGATGAACATCACAGGCCCAAACTTTGTGGAAAATGCTCTTTCAGAGGCAGCATCTGGCTTCTTGGCCTGCTCCCCCAGCTGTTGCGCTGACAGCTCTGAAGTTGCTTTTTACTTTGTCATATGGTTCAGCCGCTAATGGGCTGTCTTTTCTTGCTTGTCCTCCTCTGGGTCATTTTTCCTTTCAAACTCACATTGAGTTCCAAGAAAACTGCACACCCTGCCTCCCCAGGAAGAAAGCCACTGTCCCTAACTGCCGTGACATTCACATCTAAGCTCGGCGTCATAAGTGGAAGTTAGCAGCCCTGCCACTGAAGGGGAAGCATCTCATTACACTGCCTGGTCAGTTCAGTCCATGAAAAGTAAGCCCTGAATGGGCTGATGAGGTGACCTGATAGATGCAGGTGGTAGACTCATACAAAGCCTTACTAGTGTCTGTGTTTACACAGGACCCATACCATAGTCCTGGGGCTTCAAGAAGCACAGTATTTCAACACAAAAGGTCTTCACTGACTTCTCATAATTGACAATGCTGTTGGATCCCAAGTGCTTTCACCTCTTGGTGCCAATCAGAACACCCAATTGTTAAATTTAACATTTGCAAGTGGTTTCCTGGGCTCCCAGCTCTTACACTGGCAGTCTGTGAGGTCTGTGTATGTGCCGTAACTTACCAGACAAGGACTAGATATCCAAACTGGAGCTCAGTTTCCTGAAGCTCTGTGAGGGGCTGCAGACACCAGCATGTAGTTGACTTCCCATTCCAGCCTTCTGGAGAGATCTCAGGTGCAAATGAGCCCATGGAGACTTATAAATTGGCAGCCATCAGCCAAATGTGTCCCTGACTTTCTTGCCATCACAGTCAGGATGGCCACATACTGATGAGGAGGCTGTAGTAGAGTGAAAGAGAGTAAAGAGAAAGTGATTTGATGAAGAAGAAAGAGAAGACAATCTGACAGGATAGATAACAGCAGAACAAAGCCCAAGATAAAATTATACAGATGACGCTGGAGCTATTTCTTCAGAAGTTCGAGTGACATGGAAAGGCCTCGTTGTGTGGCTAAAACTCAGTTTATGTTCAGCTCCCTCAGTCTCTCATCCACCACCATTCATTCCTTCAATGATTCTTTGAGTTCCCAGGCTAGATACCAAGGAGAACCAAAACATGAATAAGGTAAGAGCTCTGTCTTCGAGAAATTTAAGTCTAACGTGTAGGAGGATGGAAGCAAGTCTATCTGAAAACACAAGGCAGCCTGGGACAGATGCCTCCTATTGTATGAAATACTCCTGATGTTCTCAGGAAAGACAGCTAACTTCCAAAAGGGGCTATCTGGGAGTATTCAAAGAAGTGACACTTGAAGTTGACTTAGAACAGGAGTTCTAAGAGTTCTAAGACATCAGTAGGGGGAGGTGATATGTCAGGAAAAGAGCAGTACATAAATAAAGACAGGGAGGTAAAGGGTAAAACATCAGGACAAGTTTCTCTGGAATAGAGGTCTCAAAAGGGCAGCAAGGTATTATATTATTCATTTAAAAAAATCCTTTTGTAAAGCAAAAAAAAAAAAAAAAAAGGCAGCAAGAGATATGAAGGTAACTTGATACAATTTAACCCTAAAAAGATGAACTGAGGAATTATCACTGAAGACCTCAAAGAGGGGAGGCATTCTTTTAAATCCATAGGAAGAACTCCTCGGCTGTTACTCATAATATATTAAATTTTGACCAACATTGATTCAATCTGAGCTGTGATTTCCAAGAATATTTATCTGGTTACAGAGTTCTCATTGAAGCCCAGGAGCCCAGGGCAAATTAGTAGAGGAGAGACATAATGGCAGTGGGAATGGAAGGTTTGGAATGGACCTAACAGGGCGATGCAAGCTTCTAGATGTGGCAGACAAGAAAAGCAGAATAGAAAAGAAAAAAAAAAACAAGGTTTTAAGCTTTGAAGATACTAATTGGAGCAGACAGTGGAATCATGAATTTTATTCACATAATAAATTTGAGGTGCTGGCAGAATATCCAGCTGGAGATGCTCAGCTGCACGGAGAGAGAAGACTGGCATGGGAAGAAGTGTTATGCAGAGTGAATGAGTTTTGGGGACCTGCGGGCCTGTAGTCAACTCTGACTCTACCTCTACTATGTTCCACTAATGAGTTGGCATGAGCTAGTAAACTCTCCAGGTCTGTTATCTCATCTGTAAAATGGGGATAGCAACAGTATTAATAGTCTAGCTCTCTTGTAACAGATGTTAGTTTAGTGCCTAGAATAGCGCAAACCTTCCACGAGTATTGCTGATTGTTATTTTTCCTATAAGACCATATTCAGGGCTCCTGGCCCCTTTATTCCTGGGGCCTTTGTGAGGCTTAGCTGCAGTGATCCTGCCTGACTGTGTTCTCTGGGACCTGGGTCTGCCTGGTTCTCATCTGATCCTCCCAACTCATTCACCTCTGAATCTTCCCTCTGATGTACTCAAACTTGGTAAGTACCACGTCCCCCAAACTTGCTTTCTGTCCCAGATTCCCACCCCAAATTCATGATCCAATGCTGCCTGCATCCTGGTGGGATGATTTGTTTTCTAATCTGGGGTCAAAATGAGGGGAAAAGGGGCCATGTTTCAGCCAGAGGATTTGACTTCAAGTCTTAGACAATATATTTCCTTCCTATAAAAGTTGTAAAACATTAGGATAATGTTACGGTTTTACTACCCCCCTCTTTTGTGCTCCCACAGCACTTTGTCCATCTCTTTGTGACAGAATTTATCACATTGCGCTATGTACTTGGTTTTGTGACGGCCTCCCCTGCTGGGCATGGGCTCCTTCAGGGCAGGGGCCAAGCCTTATTCATCTTTGTTTCCCCAGGCCTACATAGGTGTTCAATAAATATAGAAAGAGCATTAACAACAGCTTGCATCTGCACAGGTCCTCATGCTTTGCAAAGGCCACTGAGGGAGATGGTGGAATCTGGCTCTAGAATGCTAAGCTATAATTTTTCTCCTGTTCAATGCACCTTGAGTAAGTATAGTCATCAAAGTGGGAAGGAATAACAGGACCACATGCCAGTTTTTAAAAAGCAGCAGTTCCAAGACTTTGGGTTTCACTAACCAGTTTTTCTAAATAACCATTTGATTGGGGGTTAGCAATATGAGGTTCCAGCTACTTTCTTGCCTAGTGGGTACATTAAAGAAAACAATCATCAACTGCTGCACCAAAGAAATAAAGTCTTCCATGCTACCCCCACAAAAATGAGTGGTATAAATAGAAGTCTAGAATAAAGGAAAATCCTTTAAATGATAAACAGCCTTATGAAAACCTATCAGGACAGCTTGTCCTCCCCTTTCACCAAAGACAGAGGACTGGCCCCACGTCCTCACGCCTGTTGGGTGATGCAATCCAGAGCAGTGTTTCTCAGATGGCAGAATTCATGGATATCTACAATTGCTTGGTTAAGATTTTTTAATTGTAATTGTAGTTTTATGTGTGTGTATATAGATATATATATACATATATATATGCAAACTACTACACATATAAACTACTGTAAATATATACATGTATATATATTTATATATATATTAACCATTTTTAGTGTGTAGTTTAATGGCAGTCATCTTGTTCAGCAATCATCCACTACCCACCTCCAGAATTTTTTCAGATTCCCAAACTGAAACTCTGCCACATCAAACAATAACTTTCCAATCCTCCCCACCTCCCAACCCTTGCAACCTCCATTCTATTTTTTGGCTCTATGAATCTGACTACTAGCTGCCTCCTATAAATTTTTCCATTTGTGAGTGGTTTTTGCCTAATGCTCCAAGGTTGGTCCATATTTAGCATGTCAGAAAGTCCTTCCATCTTAAGGCTGAATAATATCCTACTGTATGTCTATACCATGTCTTATTTATCTACTCATCTATCAATGTACATGTGAATTTGGTCACATATTTTGGTCACCTTGTTCTAGCAGAATCATTCATTTCTTTTATCTGCTAAGCTCAAATATGTAATATAAATAATTCTGAATCGAGGTACTGGTGCCTTACAACTGAGCGCCTCTCGTGATGACTCAATTCTGCCTCTGCTCCTCACAGTATATGACCATGTGACAGTCTTGCACTTGGCATTGAAAATACCAGTGGGGCATTTGAGTCAGCACAAAGCACACAGCAATATAGGAGAGAGCACACAAGAGACCTTTGCCAGAACCCTCCCTGGGTGATGTAAGTAATATGGATGGTCCCTATGATTGCACGTAACTTTGTACCGGTTTGTTTCCACAAGTTTAGTACAATTAACCAATAATAAATATTTCTAGGTCCATTTCTAACAGTCATGCAATCAGATGCCAAGTGATGCAAGCCCCAGTGCACTGGGAGGCTGATCTTACTTTTAGGGCAGAAGGTACCTTCACACAATGAACTAATGCCTCAATCAAATGGGTATTTGAGAAATTGATTTTCAATAAATTATAGATTTGAATATAAGAACTGAGTTTCCTAAACTAACAAAACCTACAACTCACTTGCTTCTACAGACATTCTCTGAACTAGTACCACTGAAGTTAAAAATGTGAATTAACCCTAGGGCTGGATCTCAAGTTTGTGATAATACTACGATTTGGGGATTTGGTCCTTAGCAAACTGATACCATCCACGCTATATCTGTTCCATATTTTTATTTTGAATAGTATTGACTTTGTAAATACAAGGATGACATGGCCTACTTTATGTGAGTACAGAGGGAAATATAAAAGTGATGCAGTTTAACAGTAGGGATGCACAATGACTAAAGTTGTCCTTAAAAAGAGGTCTGTACATTTCTCAAGTTTGAGAGGCACGAGTCAAGCTCTATTCCTGGAATGCTTCTCATGTAAGAAGCAGTGGGGCAGGTCAAACCAATTAAGTGTTCCTAAAAACAGAGCTCACCAAATACCAAGGCTGCAAAATAACAACACCAAGAGCCAGCCAACAGTTTGGAGTGGTGCACCAAGAGTGGCCCAGGGGGACATTAAGTAAAAAGCTCCAATTTCACTTCCCCTAAGTAGCACTTTCCTTTCAAGCTGCGCCCTCTGTCGCAGCCACTGAGAATGACATCTCCTCCCTCGTCCCAGGAGTGAACACTCTCCTCCAGCTCCCCTGCCAGATTGCAGCCAAATGATCCGTCAGGCTCTCCCATGGGACAGTCAGACATTTGCCCTGAGATCTACAATACAATTTGACCTTCTTTACACCGAGAGAAACATACCACCTGCCACCTCTGAAAACTCAGCCTTGGAGTCAGGCACATCTGGAATCAGCCTATAAAAGTAGTCCTGAGATTAATGTCGAACAAGAGGGAAGACTAAGGTGTTCTGCCCCTGGTTTCCACTTACTGACAATTCCCACTCAGCAGCAATGCTCAGATTCCACATGTGGACACCTGAACAACCCCCCTAGGGAGTACTACACTTAGATCCACCAATGAAGAGCTCTGGAATGCCTTGACAGACAGGCAGCTTTGTCTGAATGCCCAGCTCATGGAATTTTGAATCTGTGCCCTCTGTGAACAGAATCAGAAGCAATGAAGTTAAGAGCCTCAAATGTCAGGCACAGAGTGTGACAACTCCCTCACATTTTGAGAAAATCTTTGTTCCTAAAAACAGAGAAAAATTTAGGTAAATCTCCAACTTTTCACCCCTTATCATGCCAACTACAATAGGAACTGACCCATCCACTAACATCCAACACCTCAGAATGCATACAAAATGTTCCAAAAGGTCATCTTCCCCAGAAAAGTTACACTTCCAAGAAACCAAAAGGAGAAAGAGAAGCATGAAAATGCCCGATCTGAAGCTCCATTCGATGAAAGGGTAAGTAATGCTATAATGCTATATAAAACCCCCATTTCACATATAAAACCCCCTTAATGACATAGAAGTGAACTTCGTGTGTCCTTACTCTTGAGTTCGAAATATGGATCATGCACTACCCAGGTTATAAAACTAATACTTTGCTCAATACCACTGAGGGCAGAAGAGAATGGGGAAGACTACTTCACCTTATGTAAAATGATCTCATTATGCATCTCAGCACAGTCTGGTGAGCTCCACATCACACAGGCTGGATATTTAAGCAGTGCCTCTTAGTCACAGCCTGCGGTGTGTGCTGGGCTTTAACAGCACCAGGTGATTGTATCATAAACATCCTGGCCCTCCTCACTTTACCTCTGAAACCAATTTGGGTGACTGGGGCTGCTTTCTTCGAAGCCTTATCAGCCTCTTCTCCCCTTCCCGTTGTGGATCTGATCTCCTGCCCAACATTCCTGTCTGGCTGAGAGCATTTCCCCTCCTGCCTCACAAACAGGTTTCTGCGGTCTTTCCATTTGTTTTGTGTTTGTTTGTTTCTGACACAAGGCTAAGTACACCACTCCTGGGAAGTTTCTAGTTGTTTCAGGGAGTTCCTAGTTGTTTCAGGGAGTTAAGCTTCCCGTTTTTCCAAGGTAAGAGTGCTGGAAAGTTAATTGAGATCAGTGGAATTATAAAAACAATTCTCCCTCCCTAGAGAAACTGGCTTTCAAAGAAAGTTGTATTGTTTGCCTGGATATTTGATAAGAGTGAACAGGAAAGAAAATAAAAGTCCTCCAAATTGCCATGCCATTTTTCATATGCTTACCCCAACTTCATCCCTTAAATGTAAACGTCTGTTCGTCTTCTATGGCCTGGCTCTTCTCGTGTCCTCTTTTGCTAACAGCTATTAGAACCTCAGTGCTTGTCACTGCATATAAGACAGTCATCAATCTTCCTTCCATTTTTCTCTCTTTTTTTTCCCCCTCACTTTTTGGCTTTATTCTTAGATTTGGAATCTAAACAATGAACACATCTTCCTATGCACTTCCCAAAGCCACATTCACTTTATCATCTTCTTCTAGGAAGGGAAACATTGTGTCTCATAAACAGGGCTGGTAAGGGCATATCTGAGTCAACCACTTCTTTGGCTGCCTTTCAAAAGGCTGTTTAACCTAAGATAGGCACTTGAACTGGAAAAGGGAATCCCACGCGATGACCTTAGAAAGCAGCTACTTGCTTTGCCCAGCGAGCAATATTATTGCACAACACTGCAACTTTGGGTAGAGCATTGTCTCTAGTTACAGGCCAGAGGCATGCCACCAAAATGACTAAATTGAGATAGAATTAATTTCAGTGAGACAGACTGTGTGGAAACGTTACACTGAATATGACCATAAAGTTGCCATAATTATCAAACACTTAACAAGAATAGGAAAATTGTGGGAAAGGATAACACAAAATTCTTTATTCTGTGCACTAACAGAGGTGCCAGACCTCAGTCCTTAGCCTCACTAACTGCAGCACCTCCTATAGTCTTTCATTAACACTACCTGGGTCTTAAGGAATGAACTGAACCAAACACTCATATCTGAATACGCAAAACATCCCTCCACTGCCCAGAACAATGACTGCATTTGTAAAAAGCTAGCCCGTACCATTAAAACACCTATTCTTCTCTAGTGCTAACTGGGAAATCATTGACCTCTGACACTGTAACATCAGATTCACCTAGTAAACCATGCCCAGGTCAGATCCTAGCTCACTTTCCTCAATAAGCAGATCAAACATATTTTTCTTTCTTTTTTTTTTTTTTTAAGAATTATTTATGTGGGCCCTCCCTGGTGAAGCAGTGGTTAAAGCACAGCACTAAGAAGCTAAAACTACTTCCGCATGAGTTCGATCCCACCTGCCCAGGAGGTGACCACATAGCACAGCAGACCTCTCCTGACATACCAGCTGTTCCCCTCAGCAGTGTACTTCAACGATCTGCCTGTTCTGCCCCCAACTCTGTCTCTGGTGGATCCTCTCACTGTCCCTGCACCTCTGGCCTGTACCCCAGTTCTGTATGTTTAAATAAATAAATCTTTTTTTTTAAAAAAAGAATTATTTATGTATTCATGCAGAGCTGGGATACCGGCCAAAGTTGCAGGAGGTGAGGGTATTCACCAGAGACAGAGTGGGGAGCAGAACAGGCCAACGGATGAAGTACTCTGCTAAAGGGAGCAGCAGGCGGGTCAGGAGAGGTCTGTCATGCCATGTGGATCTCCTCCAGGGCGGGGATCGAACTCACACTGAAGTGGCTGCTGCCCACTTGCAGTGCTGCATCCTAACCAGCTGCACCACCTGGGAGGGCCCTAAACATACTTTTCTTTTACAATCTGTTAAAACATAGAGACAAGCAAACCCAGATTCAGGCTCATGGGCAAATTGAACCTCAACAGAGTAGACCCATGGATAGACACTGCTTAGTAAAAAAGTAACAAAACGTTCCAAAGAACACATATTCCTTTTGTTTTGCTTGCAGTTTGCTCCTTCTGAGAGAAGAAAGTTTGAGCAGCAGTATTTTATGAGCTGATGTTATTCAAGTTAACTTCAAGGCTGCCAGATGCTGTCATTGCTGAATGCATCTACTAAGAACAGAATGTCAGTGTCACCATGGCATCTAGGAAGGACAGATTCTGCACCCACCCAAACCCAAGTACTCCCACCATCACCAGATGTTAAGTGAATAATCAGTACGTCTTGTTCTCAAAGGCCTGAGCATCACACCCCTCCCCCCAAGATCAGCAATAGGGTTGCCTCCTATTTCAAATATGTTCCAGTAATATCATCAGAATGGGGTTTCTCTGCTCTCCTCAGCCAGGCAGTTACTGGCTTCCCCAGTAACTAGGATTTAAGTCTACAGTGGGAACTGGATTCAGAAGACTCTCCTTGAGTCAAAGTGACCCTCCCTGTGACAGATGCTTTGTGACCCATCCCTGAGGGGCCTGAGCATCTCTTCTTATTCAGTCATCACCGTGGACTCACCTGCTAAGGGAACAACACTCCAAGGAGCTTGTGCCGAGATTCCCTGACTGCAGTGGGGAGGAAGGGTAACCCCTCCCAACTTCCAGGGATTCCAAGGCTGCCCTTGTCACTTCAGAGCAATCATTTCAATAGTGATTTTAACATTCAAGTTTTAGTCCATGCAATTCAAAATGCCTGTGTTGTTGGGGTTAATAAATTCCTCAACATCTCTGGTGACTCAGTATTATTATTCCATTTAACTGGATGTTTATACAGAGGAGATGTGATTTATTCCATGACATACAAGGGGGGTGGGGAGAAGAAAACTTAAAATTCCTCTAGCATTCTCTTCTGTTCTACTTTCAAAGTATAGAGTTTCCATTGAATTGAAATCACAAGCCTTCATTCCTGTGTTAGGTCTCTTCTTTATGAGGCTATATCTCATCTGACTAAGTTTTATCATAAGAAATTTCTGAAGTACAAGTTCTACACAGAATCAATTCCCAGCTTCTAAAATGAAAATATGTCCAATAGCCAAAATTAAATTCAGAATTTAAATTTTTCAAGAAAGACTTGCAGTTGGTCTTCCCCTCCTCTTAAGAAATTCAGTACCCAATGCTTCCCTATAAATAGTTGTCAATAAACACAACTGCTGCAAATGTATTCAGTAAATGTTAAGGTCAAAGGCCTTCACTGTTTATTGCCTTGTAAACTCAAAGACAAGTGAATTTATTGCTTGAATGAGTTTCAGGGTATTGGCCTTCATAAAAGTTCTGAATCCCAGGTACAAAATGCTCCATCAACTCACACCAAAGCTATTCTGCACAGAACTTAGAGACCGCCCACCATCGGATTCATAATTCAAACACGTCTTGGAAAGTGTATTGTTTGCCATGTTGCAGAGATCCCTGTGGATTAGTGCTGAACTGTGCCTGTCATTATTACAAGAACTTGCTTCAACCAAACTATAAATTGTTGCTACTTCTAAAACAATATCACATATTAGCTGTGTAACAGATGTAAAACTCTTCGAAATATAATAGAAAAGATGTCAAGAATGGAAGAGTTCATCATTTTTCACTAGTCATCACATAAAGAATATGTTTATAATCTTGTTATAAAACTTGTCCGTTTTAGGACAACTTTTCACATCAAATCACATAGGAATGTATGGGTTATTCCAGGTAAATTAGATTTCATACTTTTTAAAACCTAACTTTTCTAATCTTTCTACATGTCCTTTGCAGCTTTATGTATCAGCACATCTAGTAAATAAAGGTCGCAGAGGAAAGATCATAAGAAAGTTACTAATATTGCTAATATTAGAAAAATCTGCATAAGATGTGTGAGTTCACATTGATAGTTTTAAATTGTTGTATGACTATGTGTGCATTTTACTGGTCTATGTTAATATTTACTTTATCACATAGATATTTTAAAGTTAACTTTATTCCTATGAAACAGTCTGACTTTGGACTCAATGATCATTTTGAATGAGGACTAAAGCAATGTAATAAACACGTTAGATTATTAATACTGGGAATAGAGTATCCATCATGAAGTTCAATATAAAATGCTATTTTCACACTCTTGATGTTAGTAAAAATAGTCAGACTAAGCTTCTGATATTTGGCCACACTGGCCATGGCCTCAAGGGATGTGGCTGAAGTCATTCCACACATAAGCCTGATGGCTTAAAATAACATTAATTATCTTCTAACTAAAGTGTAAAGTATTAAAAATGTCACCAGTGCCATTACAAAAGGCAGTTTTGGATTAATATTGGGTTTTGTTATTCTTGACATTACCCAGGGAAGAGTTAAATTCTGATTCTCCTTCACCCACATGAAATGCTGGATTATATCACTTTTGTCCTAAACAAATTTCTCTTCCTGCTAACAAACATTACACTGCTCTCCAATTCTCTCCAAAGCTATAGTGTTAATCAGGAAATTCTTCTTTAAGATCAGAATTATGAAGTTAGAAGACAGAAGGTACATTTTTGCAATTTTTTAAGTCAACTGTCTAGAAATTCAACATATCAGATGACTTATAAACCATCCTATGTGAGAGAAAAAAAAGTGCATTCTATAAAAGAACATTTCTTAATATCTACCCTGTATTTATTGAGATGATTAGGACAGGAGCCTAACCTTCAAGAAATTGAAAACCCACCAGAGAGGCTGGTATGTAAACAGATGATTAAAATGCAACAAGGCAATGGTTAGAAGTACTTCTGAGTACCAATGAGAGTTTAGAGGTGGGAAGGCAAAACAGGAAGTTATAGCACTGCCTGTACATCTTTTAAGTCCTTATACTCACCTCCCCTTGAATAACCATATCATGAACTTAAATTAAAATTTATTTTCATCAAAAAGTCTATTAGCTTAAGACAAGATGAAAATAACATACAGAGCTAAAGACATGTATACAAGTTTGGAGTCTCCATACAAGCTGAATAGGTTATTTTTAGAAGAATATATCTTTTGGAAAACAGCATTTATTCTAGAGATATGCAATTTTATGCTATCCAAATGGTCATACAGCTTTACTCATAATGGCTCCAAACTGAAAAAAACACAGATACCCTCCCACAAGTGAATATTTAAAACAAACTGTAGTTCATCAATACCACGGAATACTATTCAACAGTAAAAAGGAAGAAAATATTGCTACAACTTGGATGAATATTCAGAAGATTATGCTGAGTGAGAAAGGAAAAAAAAAGGCAGTCCCAGACCATTACATACTATATGATTTCATTTATATAATTTTGAAATGACAAAATTTTAGATAAAATACTAGGGTCTGGCCAGATGTTACCATGGGGAAAAACTGAGTGAAGCTCACATGGAATTTCTTAATCTCTCAGTACTATTTTGTGGAACTTTATGAGTCTACAATTACTTGGTCAAAATTTTAACTACAAAAATGAAATGTTTTACATTTTAAGTGGAAGGTGATAGTTGTAACATATTATTAAACTATATGGGCACAACACAAGAAACTTCCTTTTATGCATAACAATAGCATTTAAAAAAAAAAGGCATCAACTGTCTCTCTAGTATCCCCAAAAATATACCTTGCAAGGAGCTGGCTTATTCAAAGATGCAAGGATTCTACTTTAGGGTACCCCAGAGAGTGTCTGGAATACCACAGGTAAATGTGAC
Source organism: Condylura cristata (assembly GCF_000260355.1). NCBI lineage: Eukaryota > Metazoa > Chordata > Mammalia > Eulipotyphla > Talpidae > Condylura > Condylura cristata. Next base: position 35,563,404 of record NW_004567114.1, on the reverse strand, counting down.
TTTGATTTTTTCAGCAGCTTCTGAGGGAATACTCCTCATTCATGAATCTTACTGGAGGGCAGCAGGAAGGTGAATTTAATTTTTATCTATTTTGATAGCTAGTACAATAGATAAAAGAATCCTCATTAACTAATTTACTGCTGGGTCCATGCTAGCTTTTAATTTTCAAAATGACACTAAACCTAAGATGTCGAAGGACATAAAGGCATCAATTGAACTCAAGTGACCCCCATCTAGAAATATGTTAATTATCCGATGCTGAAAACATGGAGGGGATTAGAGGGATTCTGAGGCCCTTTGCTGAAACCTTCCTTCGTGTCTGGTCCACAGGCGTGCAGAGCTCCTGACCACATTCTAACACCAGCAAAAGCCGCCTCCTCAGGCTCTTTGGGATCTAAAGCACTTTTGATAAAGACTGTCTATATGATCAAGGCATTGATTATAGCTGTGTCTTTCAGTACAGGTAAGAATGTATTTCAGATAAGACAATTCCACGTTTGAAAAGTGATCCATAGTCTTTCAAGTAAAAAACGTTTCTACAGAAACACTCTTTAGAATAGAGTCCGCTAAGAAGTAGAAAGCCGTTTAATGTATAGAGCCTCTTATTCACTCTAAGTCCATGAAAAATCATGCTGTGTTGGCTACTTACTAACAGAACCAAAAAGGGTGTTTGTCTGTGAACTGAGGGAGGAAAGATGGAAGAAAAAACTGCATGAATAAACTACTCCAATTCCAGCCTCGCCATGGGGGCCAGCGAGATGAAGTATTCTTTGTTTCTATGGATTGGGCTTCAAGAAGGGGAAAGGCATGGAGATGATTCAGTGACTTTGGGAGTATGACTCAGTCTGAATTTGTTTTCTAAGCATCAAAATATGGAGATCATGATTTCACCTTCACCAGGTTCACCAGAGATTGAGAATCCAATGAGAAAATGTCCACAAAACCTTCACATATGTAAAGCACTTTGCAAAAATAAGAGATTAATCTTTAATAAAGAAGCAACATCTACAATGTAAAAGTCGACTTAACTACTAAAAGAGAATACTGTCTAAATACTGAAGTACATTTCTAAATCTGAACATGACCTGGATATTTTAGATAAGAAAAAAAAAACTGAAAGAATATTGAATTATTGAGCAGATTTTCTTTGAGAACCTGTGATTGACCCAGAATTCTCCCACGTGCAGTAGGTGATAGAAAAAAGGTATCTAGAAATAATTTGGTCTAGTGAAAGTTAGTAGTCAGTAAGACATCTGAAAGGGCGCCTTTCTCATTCAATGTTCTGCTTGTTTTTGCTTGTTTGTGTTGGCTTGTTTGGGGAGGGGGGAAGTCTGGCCGTATGCAAATTCCATCATCTGCCTTTTTCTTTTTTAATTAGACTGTGAGCTTGAAAGGGTTGATGGTCACAGTTTACCTTTAAGAAAAGTGGATAGCAAAGGGAATCAGCCTCACTCCCTCCCTACATGCAGGCTGATTTCACATAAGGAATGCCAGCACACCTGCTTCAAGGAAACACCCAGCAGGGATGGCATGTCTGTGAGCAGCCCAGAATCTTTGCCAGATTCAGAAAAGAGGCAGAGATAAAAGCACTTCTTTGGGCTCATTTGGATTCCTTACAAATCCAGGCCAAACCGGCAGATCCGCCCAAAGGCCCCGTGAATACAGTGACTAAACAACACTGCCTTCCAGTGGCAACACTATGTTTTAAGACTCCAAAACCACAGAGTATATATAGTATTTCGACCAGGTAGTGTTTGTTTGCCCTAAGGCTCAAGGAAACACCAAAGGATTATTTTCAAAGCTTTGGTGTAGGCACTAATTAAAATTCCACATACTCTAATACTCTCCTTTAGTACTTAGTGAAAAAAATATGAGCAGTAAGCCTCCTTTTGTAGATGGGAGTCACATTCAGAGCAATTATGTTATTCAAGTATCGTCACAGGATAACTCTGGACTGACTTAAGCATGGTTATTCTGTAGCTCATCATCAAACGCATGCTCAATAGTCAGTGGTTCCAGGTGTAGTGAAATCAAATCCTTGCAGTGTGGTTACTCAAAGGTATGTAAGAATTCGTGAAAATTCCATTTTTCCCTGATTAAAAACTGTGCTCTCATTCCTTTTTTCTATTTCTCTTAAGTGCTGCAAATCACCTAACAAAATATAGAATATATTCTGGATACATGAGAAGTAATTATTACATTGTAGTTTTAAAAGTCTATGCAAACTAAGGAATGTCATTCTCACTTTAAGTCTTCAGCACCAAAATTACTTCTCTAGTTATCCTCTCCTCTCACTCTTCCATTCCTGCTGGTCTGCCTGAAACTTCTCAGTGAGTTGATGGAATTTATCCTCATTATTTTTAATCTATGACTTACTTGTCACTTTTCTGTCTATCTCATGGCAGGGCTTCCTTCTCTTAGAATCCACATCTCTAGTGCTAGCATTCTTTCTTCCTGTGCACCTATTATCATATCAAAATCTCCAGAATGTATGTTGCTAAAAGGTCTGAACAAGTGATAGCAAAAAAATAAAACTATGGTGTTAGTCAAAAGGTCTGCCTGGTTGGGGGTCATTAGACTAGTGATGCCAACATTGTGAAGGTCTCAGGTCTGAAGCTATCAAAGCACTTGTAGAAAGTTTTCCCACTGATAACACCAACACCCTTGGGAGCGAATTGAGTGATATAATATCATACCAACTGGACATAAAAAAGTTTCATAAATGTCTCATAATGGGCTCTGGGCAACTGTGATAAATCATTTTGTGGCATTCCAGGCAACCATGAAAGTGACTTGACTTGGATAAACATTTATTAAGATGGCTGCAGTATACTATTAAGGAAACAAAATAAATATATTAGTAAATGTATGTGTGTGTACACAGAAGTACCACCCACTTACAGCTACCCTCCATACACAGACAATCCCACAAGCCCTCCCTCAGCTATCCTCAAACATAAAAATCTAAGTAAAATCAGTTCTTGGACTTTTTAAAGGGTTCTAGACAAGTTTTCTAGAGGTATGTTGGTACATGTTTAACAACTTGTTCTGCAAGAAGAAAGACCTGGTTTGTGATATTTGCCAGTTTCCATCATGTAAATACACCCAACACAATCAATGTTCAACTACCAACTTGATGTTACTGAACTCAGCTTTGGGGAGTGGCACTCACAATAACCTGTCACCAATCCACATGCTCCAGCTTCACAACCCACTGCCCAGGCCCCACTAACAAACATAGTGTATCCCTCAGGCCCCTTTTACATAGAATAAACAGCAGGAGGTATATTTATTTATTTACTTTTGTTCACCTGTATTTTCTACCTTTTCAAAAGGACCACATGTTTCTTATATTGTTTTTATCTATTTAAAGTTAAAAAGAACTTTTGTTACTAGCTAGAAGTGAAAAGCTTTGTTAACTATGGAATAAAACTTAGAAGCCACAAATAAATTTGATAAATTTAACCACATAAAACTAAAATCTTTTGCTCTGACAAAAAAAATAATTTTCCTAGGCAAAATCAAAACAGAAAATAAGTAATGATTTGAAGAAACAGTTCAAAATTAAAAGAAAAAAGAAAAAATTCTAGATAGATTCCCTCCCATCTATCTATCCATAACGAGAGAAATACAACTTAAAATTTATGTGGAGACAGTACTTCTTAACCTACCAGAGTGGTAAAGTTTCAAAAAATTTGAATGCACATTCTGTGAGCAAAACTGTAACAGGAGTTTAAACTCTATAGCATACAAGTCTGAATGACAACCCCATGACGGGGCGCACACACACACACACTAACCCCAAAGCCATGAACATGTTACCTTTGCAGAGATGATTAAAGTTATGGATCTTGAAATAGGGAGATTATCCTGGATTATCCAGGTGGATACCCCAATATAATCACAAGGATCCTTCAAAAACAGAGTCAGAAAAGAGTGATGATGGAAGCAGAGATCAAAGGAAGACTTGAAGATGCTACTTCTGGCATTGAAAAGGAAGAAACAGGCAAAAGCAGAGGAATGCAGACAAGTCTCTAGAATAGGAAAAGGAAAGGAAAACAGACTCTCCGAGCCTCCAGAAGGAAGATAGCACTGTTAACACTGACTTTCGGACTTCTGGCCTCCAGAACAGCAAGATAATAATTTTGGATTGTTTCAAACCACTGCATTTGTGGTAATTTGCTGCAGCAACAACAGCAAACTACTGGCAAGAGAAATTCGGCATATTAAATGCAGATATCCTTCAACCCAGCAGCTCCACATCTGGGAACTTGAAGACATTCACATACATCCAAAATGATGCATGGTCTGCATTTTTGTTTGTAACAGCAAACAACTGAAAGTCATACAAACATCCATCAAAGGGAGGCAGGTTAAATAAATAATACATGCATACAATGTAATATTATGCAGCTATAAAATGTGAATAAGAAAGCTCCATGTCATGAAATGACAGGAAAATATATACTTATTTGCATGTATGTAACCAAATCTCTCTAAAAGGATAAAAAAGGAGCTTGTAGTACTTGTTGCCTGTAGAGAATGTACTGGGTGGCTGGACAAGTGAAGGGGAAGGGAGACTTTTTGCCAGATACTTGTGTTTTGTTGAAATCAGCATGTACAATATGACTAGATTATCTGTTCAAAAATGTGAATGAAAGCAAAAAGAAAGAGATTGTGTAGCTTGTCTCCTGCCACATCAATAAAAATGTTATTACCGTGGTGGATCCTCAGAGAACCTATCATTGTTTTTGAGGTAACAGAATCCATTTATTCTGCACCCTGAGAGGGATGCATGGTATTCTATGCGACTTATAATTGGGCAGGATGCAAATGGAAGTCTGTGGTAAGCTACACAGTACTAACTTTACATTGTGTCCAAATGAGGATTCATATATGCTGTCAGTCACAGGCAAGAATTCTTTCGAATTCCTTGCAGACTCCTTGTCCAGTCTCAGAAACCTTGTAAATAGAGTTTCCAGATTCAACAAATAAACAACATGATGCTTTGGTTTAAATATGAAATTCAGATGAAATAATTTAAAATTAAGAAGCTTTTTTGATACAGCAAATATCTTTTCTTTTAATTATTTGAAATCCAAACTTAACACTGCATCCTGTATTTGATAACCCTACCTCTAAGGAGCTGCATTGAGCCAGCCAGTGAGGACAGATGGACCTTGGCAGATGTGATGTAGCCTCCACTCATAACAGCCATCACTCACCTTTTCACAGACACTGAACACACCCTTCTGACAGAAAAAGAATGAAGGTTTGCCTGGTAAGGCACAGCTTTGCCCTGGCATTGTCACTGGTTAAAGTCTGTCAGTTCACTTCTGCCCCTCGAGAGTTTCTCCTGAAGGTAATGGGTGGAATGTTCAAGAAGAAATTTGGAATGGGGGTGGGGAATGTCGGGCTACACAGCCCAGGTAATAAACGTATTCCTTTCCCCAAATACCGTTAAAGATCTTTTTAAAAAATCTTAAAAAAAAAACCTTTAAGCTGACCTCCTGCCAAAGTACACATCAATTATACAGCTTCAGTCAGGCGGATGCTCGAGGAAAGGGGGATAATGTTACACCCAGCTGGGCACTTTGTAGTTAGCACAAATGTAATATAAAGCACAGCAGAGTTCGTCAAGTGTCTGTCTGGATTTTCAGTTTTCATTAGTGCTATAATTAAAACCACATTTTCAGCTCTATTACCTGTAACAAGAAAGGAATGAGAAATGAGGTTGTCAAGGTCAGGCTTTTCCAGCTATTTATACTGAGTATCTGCAGGCCACAAGTTGTTGAATTTGGTGTAAACCAGAGCGACGGTTGAATGTCGTGCAAGGACCCATCCTGTGTGGCTTGAAAGGCACGCTTATGAAGTCACTTCCTTCCAATAGCCACCGGGCCATGCCTGTCTCTGGCACACTAGTAAACTGACATCAACTAAGGTGCCAGGGCCCTTGAGAGGCTTCTCTCCCACTAAGATCAACTGGTCAGATATTTCCAAAGAGCCCCAAAAGCAGTCCTTTGACACAACTGTTAAGGATAAGAATCCTTACATCTGAAGGGCATCCTCTTCCTACCTGATTATAAATGTGCTCTACCCACCCCACACACATTTCACAGAGGCCTCACTATTCTGTAAGCCTAGCCTTCAAAACAGACTTAGATCCCAGCCACTTCTCACCCCCTGGTCTACACACAGCACCACCATCTCTCCCCTGGATTCTGGCAAGAGTCTCCCTGCTTCACACTACCAGACTCACTCCCTGCTGTGATCTAAATCTTCCCCAAAATTTATAAGTTGAAATCCTAACTCCCAAGATTAGGAGGTAGGACAATTTTTTTTTTAAAAGATATATTTATTCGTACATACAGAACTGGGGTACAGGCCAGAGGCTCAGGGGTGGCGAGAGGCTTCACCAGAGACAGAGTAGGGAGCAGAACAGGCAGATCGATGAAGTACACTGCTGAGGGGAGCAGCGGGCGGGTCAGGAGAGGTCTGCCACGCCATGTGGTCACTTTCAGGGCAGACGGGAATCGAACTCATGCGTAAGTGAGTTTAGCTTCTCACTTTAACCCGCTTAAACCCGCTGCGCCACCAGGGAGGGCCCAGGAGGTAGGACCTTTGGAAGCTGCATCATCATGAAGATGGAGTGCTCATTATAAAAGAGACCCCTGGGAGCTCCCTCACCCACCCCGCCTACCATGTGAAGACAGGCAGAAGTCCGCAGTCTGGGAAGCGGCCTAGCCAGCCACCATTATCTGCCAGTGACTTGATCTTGGACTTCCCAGTTTCCAGAACTGTCAGAAATACATTTCTGATGTTTATAGCCACCCAATCTATAGTATTTTGTCATAGCAGTCCTAATGGACTAAGCCACACACGCAAACCCCACAGTCTGCGCTCAGCAGAGCAGCCCTAACATGCCACACCTCTACATAAAACCCTCTGATGGCTCCCTGGTCTCTCCCTCAGTGGCGCTCCCTCAGTGGCCCTCAAGGTCCTTCTTCCTCTGGTCCCCTGCTATTCCTCTACTCACACCTCCCACTACTTTCCCTTGCTTCATTCCAGGCACACTCCTTCCTCAGGACATTTGTAAATGCTGTTCCCTCTGCTTGGGATTCCCCTACTGTTGTTTATGTGACTTGCCCTTTACTTTCTTCCACTGAGGCTTCCCTGACCTCTCTACTTCATAATGCAAACCAGCACCCACCCAGGCTGCCAACCATGACAGGGTGTCCCTTTTCCCCCAAGGCACTTATCACCCTCTCTTCAGGTCCCAGAATGTAAATTTCTTGAGAACAGTTATATTCGTCTACTTGTCCATTGCTGTATCTCCAATATTTAGAAAATCCTGGCAATAGAGGATATTTAACAAAGTTTGTTGGATTTATGAAGTAATCCAGAGATGGCTCAAGCCAGCATTGAGTGGGCCCTCATTGGCTGAGCAGTCACTGAATCCCTGAGGTCCACACAGCTAGAAGGTACCAGAATCATCTGCTCACAGATCCCCTGACCCAAACCTGCAGTGCTTGTTTCCTGGGCAAACATCAAAGTGGCTGAGACACAACCTTCCCCACCAGGACTGTCCTTGGAGAGCTGATTGCTAGTATATTACCATGGATGAAAGCTCAGCTCCCCTCACCATGTGGAAGGTCGAACATGCTCCAATAACACTGCTCCCCTTGCATTCCACCTCAGGCCATGGGCAAAGTGAATCTAAGCACCAAGTGTCCAGTCTTGATAGTTAATATTATGTGATATCTTGGTGAACCCACAGGCTCAAATATGTAGTAAAACTATCTGGGTACTTCTTTGAGGCCATTTTTAGATGAGATTAACATTTCAAACCAATGGACTTAAAGTAAAGCATATTGGCCTTCCTGATGCTGGGTATTGTCCTATCAGTTGAAAGCCAGACTAGAACAAAAGGTTAACCTACCCTGAGCAAGAGTAAATTTTAAAACAGATGGTCTTTGATCTAGAACTGCAGCACTGACTTGTGCCTAAATCTCTAATCTGCCTCCATACCCTATAGATTTTGTATTTGCTAGACTTCCATGATCGCCAAAGTCAATTCTGACAGGTAGATAGCAAGAGAGAGAAACAGACAGACACACACCTATATACATTGATCCTACTTCTCTAGAGAATCCTGACAAGTCCGTTTTCCTAAGCTGTTCAAAGGAAGTTCTCCTAGGGATCTAGCTACTGCAGGAAACCACTCTCTTCTAAATCCAACTTCTCTGGAAGCATGAGCTGCTATTCTGACAGGCATTCTTCCCACCATCCAAGCACAAAAGTTTGTTTTGCATAACCCCCAAGGACACTAGACCAAAAGGCAGCAGGAGTCCCTTATATCAAAGACTGCTATTCTATTGCTGTGATAAAACTGCAAAAAAATGTTTATAATGTCAATGTTGTGAACAATCATAATAAGTGCAATAATGTTAACTCCTATATTTCATTTAAATGTTACACAGGCACTTTGAGCCAACACATGACTAAAAACTAAGCAGTCAAATAGAGAGTAAAGTAGTTAAGAAAATGGGTCCAATGTCTCCAACCCCTGCCCTTCCACAAACTAGTTGAATAAAATGTGTTTATTTCCTAAGTTCTGTCATCTTCAAAGTTGGATGATAATGGTGGCATCTATCTCACAAAGTTGTAAGACCATTGCAATAATTGAAAAAAGGCAAGTAGTGCATACACACCCATGCCTGGCACGTGACCAGCACTCCATGGATATTACTGTTATTATTGCATAATCCTGAATCTTAAAGAGTCTTCTAGAAGACCATTGCAGCATTCCGAGTCAGTTATAACTCTGGGCTGCAAGTAACAAACAGAAAATTAGGGGTGGGGAGATGGAGAACTGGAGACCCAAAGAGCTCTTATTGGAAATGTAAGAAATAAGATGCTGCACAGAAATGTAGCAGCTTGAACTGGAAGGGATCTTATAGGTCATCTGCCCATAGAGAAGCCGCCTCTGTAACAGCACAGAAGTGGTCACAGCACGACATCAGATCACTCCCACAGTAAAAGACTGAAATCTTGCATTGCTAGGCATGGTGCATGAAAGTAAATGAAAAAATGAAAGTAAACAAATGTCTATGTGTCAGAATGGAAGGAAACAAGTTTGTATGAACAGCTCAAAAAGGTAGTTGTGGAATGTCCAGAATAAACAAATTCATAGAAACAGAAAGCAAATTAGTAGATTAGTAGGAAGAATAGGAAGTAGGAAATAAACTCTTAAGGGTATAGGAATTCTTCTGGGGGTGATGGAAATGCCCTTAAATTAGATTAGAGATAATTGTTGTGATCATACTAAAGTCCTGAATTTTACTCTTTAAAATGGTAAATTCTCCCTAAGTGCCCCTAAACAGCACACAATGGAATATTGTGCTACAATGAAAAATTATAAACTCTTGTCATTGTGGCAACATGGATGAAGCTGGAAGGGATTATGTTAAGTGAAATAGGTCAGAGGAAAAAGATGAAAATCTGATGATGTCACTTACAAGTGGAATATGGAGAAATTAAACAAAAGGTCAGATAAAGACAAAGTTAAAAACTAATCCTTGAAAACTGACCACAGGACTGAGGCGTACAAAGGGAGGAGGGAGGGCGGGCGGAAGGAGAGCCAAGTGGAGAGGACACACAATAGACTGTGGTGGTCAACTATGAATATGCTGGTGGCAGGAGCTCTAGGGTAACTACACCTGAAGTAGGGTGGGAGGCAAGCCCAGCAGGTAGACTTGCAATATACCAACAACAATATAAACCAACAGTACCTCAAAAAGGGTTTTTGTTTTTTGGTTTTTTTAAAGATTTATTTATTTATTCATATGGAACTGGGGTACAGGCCAGAGATGTGGAGGGTGAGAGGCTTCACCAGAGACAGAGTAGGGAACAGAACAGGCAGATTGATGAAGTACACTGCTGAGGGGAGCAGCGGGCGGGTCAGGAGAGGTCTGCCGCGCCATGTGGTCACCTCTGGGGCAGGGGGGATCGAACTCATGCGGAAGTGGCTTTATTTAGAGCTGTGCTTTAACCCGCTGTGCCACTAGGGAGGGCCCTCAAAGAGGTTTTTTAATAAAATGGTCAATTCAATAGAAGCCTATTATCTAGGGTAGGCAAAGAAGCAATCTTCTCAGGGCTGTATATGAAACGAAGGAAGGAGCCACCCACAGGAAGACAGTCGGAGGGGCTGCCTGAGCGAATAGGGATTCTGCTGGTGCAGAAGGCAGTGAGCTCAGCTTGGAGATCCTGCATGAAGCAGATGAAGGTCCCCAGATTCAGTCCAGAGAGCAGGGAAGTGAGAGAGAGAATTGGTGACAAGGCAGAAGGGTAGGAAAAGACTGCATCCTAAAAGGCCTCACTGTTAACAAGTGGAGGGCTCATTGCAAATGAATCAAAACCACTAAAGGCATCCATTACTGCGTGGCAGAACCAGCAAAGGTGTAAAACATTGAAGCAAAGGTGTAAAACATTGAAGTGGCTGGGCTATCACACTTCCAACAAAAGTGGAATGAAAAGATACAAATTAGAAGATGAGCCTATCCTAAGAAAGAAATTACATGAAAGGTAATTTTAAAACAAAATGGATTTACTGTCTCTTCAAGTATACAGTTTATTTCCTTTCCTATAAAATACCTAGTAATGAAAGGATACTGTCTCCCCATCACTGGGCTTCTTTTTCTAGCGACAATGGCAATGCTATTATTAAGACAAGAGCGCCCTCTACAGTTAAGATCCTAGATTTTTTTCCCCCTTAGTATGGAACTAGCAAAAGCTGAGGGAAAGTCTGCTTTGTTAATAGTATGACTGAAATTGTTCTACCCCCCAGATCCATTCTACCTGTAACTAGCTATGTCCTCCAACACTCTGCTGAAAACTGGAAGGGAAATATGAAAAAGTTGTGAACGTGGAAACTTGCTTGGACAATTATAAACACAGAGATTTATCTGTCCAGCTTTTAGGGTCATCTGCCCCCTCCATTAATCAAAAGGAGGGCGTGTTGTATATGTGTGTCTGTGTTTGCACACACACATGTACATATATTCTCACTGCTAACCAATATTCGACCTCACTGTGTAATTGCAACAGAACTTGTATTTGAATGAACATCTTGTGTTCATAAAAGTACTTTGTAAGTAATTGATGAAAAGCATCCCTACAAAATAATGGGGCCACTGGGTTAGGGCCTGACTTCCTCTAACAGGAAGTGGCAACAGCAGGAAGCGAGGGAGCTGGTGGGAACTGGAAACCACCAATAGAACAATGTAATAGACATGTTTGAGATGCAGTGGAGGTAAGGGGAGGTGGCCTGGGGTGGGAAGAGAAAAAACAGGGATGTGAATGGAAATATGAAAAGCTAGCCTAAGTTGCTAAAAAATAAGAATACTCAAAGGATGAGAAAAAAAATATTCAGAAAGAAACATCTCTGCAACAAGGGGACAGGAAAAGCTGTTTGCCCAGATGAGTGCTATTCAACCAGAACTGAGCAGCCTAGAAAACACAGGACAGCCTAGGGAAGCAAAACTTGGGAAATGCTTTCACTGTTCCCCCCATGGTCGTCTCCCCTCCCCCAATATTCTGTGGCAAAGCTTATTCGGAAAGGAGGCAGAAAGGAGAGATGCGCTGGTTCTAAACATGGCATGTGAGTTCAGACATGATATCTAAAACATCCAGGCCGCCTTCAGTACCAAGAATAGAGGAAAAGTCCCTGAGAGCCACAAGAGGCATGGGGAAAGAGGTAGAAAAACAGGTTCTATCCTGTAAGGCCGCTTTGCATTGAGGAACACAGCCATTAAAAAGTGAAATCTGTTCACTAGACAAAATAGTCAAACATTCCTGCGCGCCCCATCCTTTAAGGGGATTTAAATATGGGCCTGTCTTCTCTGTGTTTGTTTTGGTTCCCTCAGCCCACACTGGAGTCCATGGGCTCTTTCACTCACTCATCATCTCACCTCCCGCTGCTTTGGCTGAGAATGAAGTCATAATTCAGCAGGCTGCTCGAGCTTCCCATCAGCCTCTCCGCACAGCACCATGTCTCCATCCCAGTCATTGAGTGCCACGGCCCAGCAAGCCGCAGGGGCCCTTGCTCGCCCGCTCTCCCTCCTAAGCAAAAGCAATTGGGAAGTAAATGAGAAGAGCGCTAAAAAAGGACGCTTATTTCTCCGCAATTGGTTCTCACTTGTATTTCCTTATGAAACTACAAAGTGGCCTACAGTTCAACTGCAGAGTGGTCGAGGTTTCCGAAGCAGCTGAACTTCTCACTTGTATTTCCTTATGAAACTACAAAGTGGCCTACAATTCAATTGCAGAGTGGTCGAGGTTTCCGAAGCAGCTGAACGGAGTTACGTTCTATCTCAATAAAGCTGTTGAGTGAGGATGGTCGTGGGCAGGGAGTGACTATCTCTCGATGAGGCTGGTTAAAGATGGCTTAAAAATAAATTACTGATTCTCCTTCCCCGAAAGCAGCCTGCTGTGGCCTTTGGAACGCTTCTTTTGTGACTTTGCTTTTGCGGCTGTCTGAGCTAGAAGGGCCTGCCAGAGTCCCACTGTTTGGTTTATTATCCAGCTCATCCTTCTCCCTCAGGGGAGCCTGGCAGGAATGCACCCTGTGGGATGTGTTTGTGCCCACGGTACTCCAAAATGAAAGGTTTCCAAGCACTTCACTATAATAAATGCACCATGGTTGAATTTTAACATATTTGAAAAGTATTACTATTTGGGAAGAAAAGTCTATCTCTTCCTTCTTCCCCCTCTCACCCCCCATTAAAACAGAAAGAAATTACAGCATCTGCACTCTGGAAAGTACTATTGAAAATCAATAAACAGAGATCTGAACAAATAAAAGTCTAAACAAGCTCCTGGGAGTCTATGGTCTAGTGGTTCCTGAAGGAGACTTGATATCAAAGACAAAACTCTTCCCCCATTTTTTTTAATATCCATTGTATTGGAATCATTCATTTGCATTTATTGTTTGCTTAGTTGTGATACCAGAAAATCAGGCCAGTCACTCACCTTTTCAAGGGACTAAGTTTTTAATTTTTGCATAAAGAATACTCAATGAGGGCCCTCCCTGGTGGTGCAGTGGGTTAAAGCACAGCACTAAGAAGCTAAAGCCACTTCAGCATGAGTTTGGTACCGATCCCCAGCCCTGGAGGTGACCCTCATGGCGTGGCAGACCTCTCCTGGCCCTCCCGCTGCTCCCCTCAGCAGTGTACTTCGTCTATCTGCCTGTTCTGCTCCCCACTCTGTGTCTGGTGAATCCGCCCCT